>NC_061488.1:3649948-4001198 GCF_022539355.2 Hippoglossus stenolepis
GGGGAGTTGAGAGAGGTCTGAGAGGAGGAGGAGATCTTTAATGATAAGTGGACTTCTCACACAGAGAGAGAGAGAGAGATCCTCGCCACACATCCAGTGGACACAAATGAAAGGTAAGATGATGATGCTGCGTTCACATCAGATGCACTTTAATGCGGCAGTGTGTCTCTCTGAGGATGCATGTATCAAACCCTCCCTGTCATTTGTCTTAAATCAAGAAAAGGTCAGCCGGTGAGATGATGATTGGAACTGCCGTCTAGAATCCTATGTGTGTGTGTGTGTGAGTGTGTGTATTTATATCTGTGTGTATGCAGGCAGTGTGTTTCCACAGGTGGTTGACACAGCGTCTGCTCCCTGTTTTGACACTAATGAGGGCAGAAGAGTGTGGCGCCGCTGATAGAAAACGTTGAGAGTTGATGGTTTGCTGGTCTTTTAGCAAAAAACAACCAACCCCTGGAGGGAGGCAGGGTGATTCATGAGGCTGAGCCAACCAGAGGAAAAGCACCCTGGGACTGTCACTTTCAACACTAATTACTGTAATCTGAGAGACCGTAAAGGAAACGGATGCTTTAGAGGAGAAAAACACCTGCCAAGCTCAGGGAAATGCAGGTTTATTTACACATATTAAGTTAACTTATTTACAATTTCTCTGGAAACCCTCTTTCATGCATGAGCTAGATCTTTAATTTGACATGAATGTGTATTTTGTGCCTGTGTTGCATCGCTCACAAGCAGCGGTGGGATGCGTTGCAGTCCATCCGTGCAGGATGTTCTTTCTTTCATTAAGTTTTTCTTTGTTCAAATGTAAAAAGAGAGATTGTTTCCAAACAAAGGGATGCATCTGTGTTTGCTTCTCAATCTGTGGTGGACCGGACACACGATGGCACTGTTGAGACAGACGACATAATAGTCTCTAACTGCATCTGAATGACCTTTTCATCGCCATAAATAACCATGCGGTGCCTAAAACCCCAGTTTGGCCATTAGAAGGACTGATTGAATCCGATATTGATTCTGAAGGTCTCCTTATGCAGCCAGACTCCCGAGTGTGGAAGGTGTGTGTCTGTAGAGACCGGGTTCTAATCTTTCTAAGTGAATTTGATTTTGAAATGTGTTTTTTTCCCCCCGATTGCCTGGTGTTGCCTACTGTGCCGAGAATAAAGGCGCACTTCAGAGATCCCAGTGGTCAGTCTGCAGGCGAGCGGACGAGCAAGCGGCCTCTGTCTCTATGGAAATTGCTTTCGTCATAACACTTCCTATTAAGCCTGTGCCGGGGCTCTGGCCGTGCAGCAGACACAGACCTTTGACAGCACATAACCAAGATTGCTGGCGGAGGAGACGACATTAGCGACGAAGCACGGCCCCGGAGCAACAGATCGTTTTATTGTTGAGCTTAGAAACGCTGTATTCCTCACCAGGCATTTTCAACACATTTAAAGTTTATTTGTCCCCCCCCTCGCATGGAGCTGAATACTGACACATACAGCGTGTTATTACTATAAAAACCATATAACATTTGCTTTATGACTCTGACCTTTATCTCAAACACTTAAAGCACCTCTGTCACCTTCCCTGAGAACCCGTGCGTTTGACGTCATAGGTTACTGAGGATGGAAAACCTGTTAACCTGCTGCACTGAACTCTATGTAACAGGAATGATAGAAAGGAGCAAGAAGAGGCTTTTTGTTACGGATCTCCAAAGTGTATACCTACGACTTATTTTGCCAAGTGAAAAAAAACCTCCTGAATCCACCCGTTTATCCAGATCTGCTCCAAAATGTATGATCTTCTTCCTTGGGTCGTTCCCCACCCCTCCACAAAACGTCATGGAAAATGATTTAGCAGTTTTTGAGTAATCCAGCTCACAATCAAACAAACTCAGAGAGCGCAGTCCCCTTATGAAACCGCATTAAAATTCACACACTCAAGCATCACAAACGCACACTCTCATAAATATCAGCCCTCTCAACACGCCTGATTTGTTTTCATCAAGATCCATAAATTATTCCCTGGGAAATGAGGGAAAATGTCAAGAACAATACCAAGAAGGTTAAAAAGAAAATCCGGGATCTGTCCCCTGATTTAATAGATTTCTCTGACTCATTCCACATCCTTCACGGTACTATGCAAGTTTTTATGAAAAACACAAACAAACACAAATAAGATTATAACCGTCTTAGTGGAGGTAATGAAATAACAGTTCACTTGAATCTAATTATTTAGCAAATGCTGGTTCAATGTTACGTACACATGCTTTTTTGTATAATGTCTTTCCTTTATTTACCTAATACAAAAAAACTATTTTCCCTTTTTCCCCACATTTGACAAGCCAGTATCCTAAAACCAGCACGATGCCTGGACTCATTAACAAGGAGAACCGGAGCGCCCTGCCCCTCAGCGTCTCTGACATCACTTCCTGTGTCAGGGGCTATACTCTGGCTCTGACAGCCTCCATGACCTACGAAAACATTGAGGATCATGCAATCGAGGGTGAGTGAACACTGCACAGTAGTAGCCACTTTGGATCAATTCAAACCCATCGTATGCTCTGAAACGCTGCTGTAAAGCTGATTATTATTGACTGGATGTGTAATTGCTTGTTTGCTGTCTCTGGTTCATGCACTCGTTTCTTTTTTTTCTTCTTCTTCCTCTCGTTCTGCCTTTTAAGGGATCTTCATTTATCCCCTGGAGGAAAACTCCATCGTCGTGGGGTTCGAGGCGATGATATCCAGTCAAATCATAACACTGCAAATCAAGGACAAGGCGAAGATTGAGGACTGTTACCTGGACAGCTGCAACGCATCTAATGGAGGCCTCCAGACGGGCAGTGGTGAGAGTTAAACCTCTCTAATCAATGTGTTGTTCTACTGGTGGTGAAGAGATGAACTGTCCATTCATACATCCAACTGTCCATCCATCATCAGGTGGCTACTACACAGTGAGGGCCTTTATATGCCTTGATGAAGCAGCCCTTTAAGATTTTCATCACATGAAAATCTGTACAGTCTGTATGGGTCTAAATATAAATTAGAGTTGAAAACAAATCAGTTTGATCTTATTTTTCATAGGAAACAATGAGATGTCAAATTAGAATATTCTGGTATTTTACAAATACAGTAAATATAAATACCGTCTGTAGATTTATAAATCTTAGTCTTTTAAAGACGGCAGAGATAACACAACCTCTTGTTTCTAGACAAACAACCGCCCTGCTTGCTTCATTCTTAATATTAGTAATCGACATTAGGATCCCTTGCTGTGGGCGTCTAAGTTGTTTACAGGCTTTTAAGAGGTTTGTCTGAGTTATAACCGAGGGTGAAGCCTGTTTGTGCTTTCTACATAAATCAGTAAAATGTTAAATCAGTATTCTAGGAGTGAGACCTGCTTAGGGATTAAAATACATCAAGGAAGGTATCAGACATCAACTACAGCTCCAGGCTCTTTCTGGACAACTTTACTTTAGTTTGAATATCCTGACTTTCATTCAAAAATGCTAATCTATTCTGCCGTTACAGGACACATAGTGTTGGATGAGGATTTGGAGAGGACGGTGTTGGTGGTTAACCTTGGAATCATCCCTCCCATGGAGACGGTCCACATTCTGGTCAGTACCTCCTCGGAGCTCTCCACCCTGCCCAGCGGGGGCATCAGGGTGTCGTCCCCACCGGTGTGCACACCTCGAGTACAGAGGACGATCAATGAGGAGCAGGGACTGTCCCCGAACTTCTCCAGAACGTAAGAAAAACAACCTAATAAACGAATGCAAACAATAGTTGTTGACATTACTCGTTATTGCATGTTCAAAATTGATTTGATTTGGTGCAGTTAACTGAGTATTTATGCCTCGAATAGAAATATTTGTAGATGGAAAACGATTTTCTCTATGTTGCATCAAGATGGCTCAGTTTTAACACGGTTCTGTTTTGCCTCTTTTAGGCGGGACAGACATCCCTGTGCCACAAGTCCTCACGATCAAACCCCCAACTCTCCTCAGCTGTGGTTGGCCTCCCTGCTGGAGGAGGAGGCCATCAACTCCATGGACTACAAGTTCAACTTCCAGCTGGAGATACGCGCTCCTTACCTCCTCGCAGGTCAGAGAACTGATCGTTTCTCCTTAAGGGCAAACCTCTCCTCTGGGGAACACTGATTTTGTTATAATGCTACAATCAGCCTGATCACTTGAGCTATTCACTGTAATCAAGCTGTGCAGGTCTGTGACATTGGACAGCTGTAATTGTGATGGGGACAAAAACATTTCTCAGCAGGTTCTGAGCTGAAGTGGGTTTTGACAACATACTGTAAGTCTGTAATATTACAACTGTTGGAATAAAGGGAGGTTGGACATTTTGTAAAATATGCTCATTCAAGGGTTAAATGAGAGGACACCACTCTCATGTCAGTTCCGTGTGGAGCCAGAGCCTGGAGATGCTATTAGTATTCAGTCATTTATTATCCCACGCAGGAAACTTGGCTTTCAATCAGGTGCACAAGACAAAAGACTTTCAGTTTCACAAATCTCACACACATTGAGAAATCAGTCACATAAATTTGCCAGATTTTTTGTCATGAAATCCATGAATTCCTCTTTTGGAAATCAGTGAAAATGGCAAAAACGTTAAAGAGCAAATTTCTGGATGGTGCCAAAATGTAAAAGCTACTTCCATCCACCAAGTGTCAAGAGCATAGGTTCAGTGTTTCTTTCAAAATTCTGCAAACAAACAAAATGAAAACACAACCTCCTTGGCCGATGTTACAAAGTGCAGCACCTGAAATTACTCAAATGTACAACATGTTCAAATTGAGCAGGTATGTTGCCGGGGGAACAAAGCAGTAATGGTTCCACGTATCTTATCATAAAGATCTGCTCTGTTCTAACCCCCCACAGACCAGCACCTTTAAAGCTCCTTAATGACGATAACAGACTCAACTCCTGTAAAACCAAAACCGGTGACTTTAGAAATGATGGACAAAAAAACTGTGTAGCAAATAAATAAAAAATACATCAAAAAATGAATTTAATGTTGTGAAACAGGCAAATTCTGTGTTTCTACATTTATTGATTTCTATATTTCAACAGTTATTCATTTAATTCTATTTATCATAATTATATGTTAGAAATTCTTGTTGGGAGAACTTGTTGCTCAGCTGTGGTTCTTTTCATTTAACTCAGACGTTTCTTGGTGGTTTGAGCATCATAGACATCTTTATATAACGGTGCATAAACACTGATAATTTATTCTTCATGTTTTCTCAAACTGCGACAGCACTCGAAAGCATCACTGTGATGATTATCTGTAATTACGAGTTGTTTCCGTGGCTCCTGCTGGTTTGTTATCAGTTGTTGTCACAGGATGGTGAAGCTGCCGCTGGTTTTTTTTTGATCTGCCTCTGGGTTTCCGCTCCGTGTAGGTGTCGAGAGCCCCTCTCACGCCATCCGAGCTGATGCAGACCCTCTGGCCCGCTCCGCCACCAGTGTGGTCGTCACTCTGGCGGACAAATACACGTACGACTGCCCCGTCAACATCCTCATTTACCCCAGCGGTAGGTGAACGGCTTCGAAACTCATACACATGCAATTCAAAATGCTTCTCTTGTCTCTTTAAAGTAAAAATATTTAGAGAGCAGCTTCTTGTACACAACGTTTTCCCTGTTGAACGTCTAATCAGATCAGTGGTGAGGTGATTCACGGCCTCACATTGTGTTTACAAGTGTCTCATCTGGAATAAAAGGCCCTCCTGTTGTTATTGTGTGACATACCAGTGCAGTCTGTCTCCATTGTGTGGGTGTGCAGTGTCAGGCCTTTTTTTTTTTCTGTCCCTCACCGCTGCCTTGACCTAGAGTGTGTGTGGGCCACTCGTCTCCCAGAGGCAGGAATGAGCCTCGGCCTCGCTGATCCAATACGTCTCTTATTGGGCCTCTGCTCACAAACAGACCTGCAGCAAGTGCCGAGCAATTTAATTCAGCTCAGACCGCCGCCGGAGTTTCAATCACAACATGGACGCTCAGGAGAGACGGAGGATACGGCTGCGTTACAGGCATGCATGTGTGCCAGGAACAAACCCAGAGTTTGTTTTCATCATCAGTTAACAGCCAGAAACACAAACTGTCTCATCCAGTCTCCAATTTAATTCAAGCCTTCCACATAGTTTGTTATTTTAAGACTTGTTTTTAATGGTCAAACTTTTGAAACAATGAAAGATATCAGTTGAAACCAGTCGGGGAGTTACCACGAAGAGGTTATGAACTTATTGACGTTATCACACATTTTTTTTGTCAGTAGTTCTTCAAGACTCAAGATGTTTATCATCATCAAATAAGTATAATCGTATAAAAAAACTTTTGCAGGGAAGCTCTATAGCAGCAAAACAAATTAGTTAAGTAAGTATTAAAAAAGACAGAACAGTTATAATAGTAAGATAAATACAGAGTAGAATAAAATATGTAATTACCAAAGAAATGTACAATTTATAAAATAATATTTAATCAGACTTGTAAAAAAATCATTGTGTACATATAAGTAACAAGAAGGCTGAATACTTGTGAGTGTTGCAGTCGAAAGTCTAAAATAATATACAAAAACATTTCACAATCAATGTTACTATCTTAAACAGTTATCAGTAGATTAGTACAGATGTTCATGGTCCCCAGAGGATAGACCCAGACCCATTTTGCGTCCAAGTTTCATGGTCGTCTGTTCAGTAGTTTTTCTGTAATCCTGCTTAAAAACAAACAAACAAATCAACAATTTCTAATTGTTAAGGTTCACATGAATTTGACATGAGGGCACAGGTCGAGAACAGGGGCGTTGGGAGTCTGTTTCTTTCAAGCAAAGACTTTTCAATCTATAAACTTTCAATAAAAATGAAATCAACACTTCATACGTCTCTTGCAGAAATGCAGATTCCTGGTGCTGAAGAGAAATAACAATCCCAAATCCCCAGAATCCTCTCAGTCCACTGAACTCATTGTTTTCTTCAGACCCATCTTCATATGGAGTTTATACAGATCACCACTGCAGGTCGTTCAGGTCCTGTCCATCTGCTTTCCAATCTGCCTGCAACATATTCAGTTACGTCTCTGTCTTGACCCACTGTGTCCCTGTAGAGCCTCATCTGCCACATGTGCTCGTCGAGAACGGAGACATGACACAGGAGGAGTACGATGAGTATCTGCACGGCCGCAGTGATTTCATCAAGGCCACTAAGAAGGACTCCAGCAACGAGAGGAAAGTGAGTGTGTCATCGACATCGGCCCCATTTGCCTGAACCGAGGACAATGATATCGTGGCGGTATCATTTTGAGGGAAGGTTGTACAGAGCACACGACAGCGCAGCCCCCTGCACAGAGCCCTGTGATAGTGTCACATTATTTTGTTCTATCTTGCAATCTGAGGGAATCCAATACGAGTCTAGTACATGACTATGTGGATGAATCAGCTCCCATCTGAACAAGAGTTCACTATATTTATGAAATATAGTGAGCTGAATATTTTTATTTGGAAATCCACAAAGATAAAGAGAACATTTTAGATGAAGAGCTATTTTTTTCCATAGACGGGTAAATAGAAAAGAAAGATGAGGGAAGTTTTAATCATTTGGATTTTATTTATTTGTCACAAGCACAGAGACACAAGGTAAAACATGTGGTGGTGAAATGTGGGGGGTGCTCTGTCTATTGTGCAGACACACCAAGGGACTAACAATAAAAAGAGTAAATAGATTAATAAAATAAGGTTAAAAAGTAATTCCTACTATAGAAACATAACTTAGCATAGTCCACTATTCAAATATATACGTAGATACAGTTAAATTAATGTTAACCCAAACATAACATGTCATAATAACATAATTTATCAATCAGGGACATGAGCAGCAGTCAGTCTTACACTATATTTATTCACAATTTGGAAAATTAAGTCGGCTGAATTAGCTGTTAGCAGTTTCTGTCATTCCATTGCACCATTGATTGCACTGACAATTATGACTGGATAATTTAGATTCTGGAGAAAACATAAAAAATATAATGATTCAGTGGCAAGTCCTGCAGTTCTAAGTGCCCTCGTGATTTCTGCATGTTTATAGGCAATCATATTTAAGAGAAGCAGGAGATTATTATACACGTGTAAAGTGTAAGTGACTAAGAAAAGGATTTCTACAAAAAAAGCCTTTAACTTCTCTGAGGGTGGAAACTGCCCTTATGTAGAACCCAAATAATTGCCAACCGCCCAAAAATCAATTTTTCAAAGCCCATTTAAAGAAAAGGAAGCCACACTCGTTCCAGCCCGGTGCGCACATCTGTATTATTATTTTTCCAGCCGCCGGGCTGAGGGGCTTTGTTTCCTTTACTTCAGAGAGCTGTGTGTCTACATCTCAGCGGTGATGAGGTTGTTAAGTGACCAACAGACCTAAACAGGAGACGGAGCGAGAGCACTTGGCCATAAAAACAGGTTTCTATGGAAACACTCCAAAAGGCTCACCACAGTCTGCCTGGAATTTCCGGCACATCTACAATAATTGATATTCTCCGGCTGTCGCCCCCATCGCTTGTCTCTTTTATCTTGTGGCTTCCTTGAGTGTTAAATTAAAGCCTGCACAAATTCACAGAAATCCCTGTCACAGTGTCAAATCCTCTATAATGAATGCTCTTTCCTTCGGGTGCCCGTGTCTTTACAGGTGGACGTCATTCACCGGCGGCTCCATAAGGACATTCTCCACAACCCCGTGGTCATGTTGAACTTCTGTCCTGACCTCAAGTCCATCAGCTCCGACCTGACGAAGGTGCACGGCGAATTTATCTTCCTCATCGACCGCAGCGGCAGCATGAGCGGGGTCAACATCAACCGCGTGAAGGTATTTTAATCTCACCGTGTGTGTGTGAGTGCATATGAATTGTAATATATCACACACACGCAAGCAGCAGTTTAAAGATGGATCTTTCTTTAAGTGATTATTACAGATTACACCGAACTTTCCGTGGTCAAAACCAGAGCGGCTGCATGAGACGCTGCGTAATTGCTTCCTTGGCTCCGAGCCACGGCGAAACACTGAGTCTGGGCAGATTATGGACGTGGTTAGCCAACTGTGTGAAGGGCATGTACACAAGACTATCGATCAGACGAATCATTCACTACTCGCCAAACATCTCAGCCGCTACTGAGTCTTCGACATTTCATCAGAGCTCATGTGAGGTTTATTCCAAAACGCTCGACATGTGATTCAACACGTTTGCTGGCTGTTTGTCTGCTTGTGCACCGACCCTGTGATGTGACGTTTATTTGTGACTCAGGCTTTTTATATTGGATGTGTCTCGTCCCGGGGGATTCTGGGCTCAGGGCCAGGATGAGCCCGACGCTGGGGATGTGCCGAATATTTACCGGCACCAAGGAGGTTATGTTTTCGTCCCCCTGTCCATTTGTTTTATTGGTTTATTTTATCAGCAGGATCACAAAAGAACTACTGAGCAGCCAGTTCCGTTCATTGGTGACCTGTGACACACGTCTAAAGTTATGCTGCTGGTTTGGTTTCTCTATAATATTGTAAGATCTCGACCTTATTTTTTCATCACTTTCTTTTTTGTTTATATTGTGAGATAGGATGTTTCTTTTTTTTTACATTTTTACCAATTTCACCGGAGAATGGGCGGATTAAGGATTTGTTTATTCAACTGTCTTTATGATGACGAGACATGGCGTTAACCTTGGTGGAGGTATGAGCTGCCCTTACAGTTACCTCCGCCAAGGAAGTTAGGTTTTACTCAAATACTATTCAACCGAACCCTTAAAGTTTGGTGCGGATCCGGATCAGGGGGCAGATCCAGGAATTAATTATCTCTTCCTTTAACATTGAGATGTTTTTTTCTGGACATTTTTCACGATTTCCTACAGTTTGGTGTCGATTCCAAAAACAAATCTGAATTTGGAAGGTTTAAAAATATTAATTAGAGGCTAACCTTGTTTTGTCTTTTCATAATTCTTCCACATTATGGTTGGATAGATATGAACTGTATTTTGTTGGCTTATCTGTGAGCTGTGATTGAATTTAATGGCAGAGGTACGCACTCGACTCAGAGCTATCCTAGTTCCCTCTGGTCTTTCAGGGACTCTCACAGAATAGCTGGATCATTATATATATAATGATTTTTTTCCTTTCTTAATGTGCCTGAATTGCTTTATTCTTGATTGTCTGGCCGATATGATTTTTCTGCTCATCCTCTAAATACATAAAGGTTGAGACGAGTGTTATTCTTCTGGAAACTGCTGTAGTGGGGACAGTGATGGATGTAATGCTACAGTATAACCTTTCTCTCATCTCCTCGAGAGTATCTGCTGTGCGGTGATGACAGCAGAACATCGTGCTTCCATCGGAACATGTAGTTGTATTGAAGTGGCAATGATCAAATACTCCAACATGACACTAGGCCCCTAATGAGCAGCAGAGTTGATGTCTTCTGTCAGAACCTCGGGTTTCACCGCCTCTGTTCTGCTCTGTTCTCTGGACGTGTTCTTCGTCTCTTTCTCAGGACGCCATGGTGGTGATTCTCAAGAGCCTCGTGCCCGGCTGCCTTTTCAACATCATCGGCTTCGGTTCCACGTTCAAGTCGCTGTTCACAACCAGCCAGAACTATGAGGAGGTAAAGGAGCTCTGTGCTGCACTAACACACGTACTGACACAAGTTCGTAGCTTACAGGTCTTTGGCAAAGCTTTTAAAACAGTCGGCACTGAAAGCTGCTTTCCAAAGTTTGAGAAAAAACGAATCAGTTGCCGTAACGCGCCCACATGCAAAGTGTGAAGCTGGTAAGATGGACGGTTCTTGAGATATGCGAGTCACAGACACGATGGTGTGTAGCATTTTCTATTTTAGTTGCTCTGTTGTGAAAACTAAATGAAAGCAACTGTGAATCTTCTTTTCATGTTCTCCTGCGCGCCACGATAAACCCAGGAGGCCGTGTCCCTGGCGTGCGAGTATGTCAGGAAGATCAGAGCCGACATGGGGGGCACCAACATCTTGGCGCCACTCACCTGGATCCTGAGACAGCCGACGTTCAGCGGACACCCGCGCCTGCTGTTCCTGCTCACCGACGGGGCCGTCAGCAACACGGGCAAAGTGATCGAGCTGGTCCGCAGACACGCTCGCTACAGCAGGCGAGTGTTGTCACTGTGCTGGATGTTGGAATAAAGGACAACACGGTTCAACACACAAACACATTGCGGAACTAGAATGTCACTCAGTCGAGCGCATACCTCCACCAAGGCCCAGCAGTCCCCTTAAGGTCAATCAGGCTGCAGCACAGTTCACACACTCATAGACATCAGTTTGTTATATATGCCAGATTGTTTTCAGCATCGAGATCCATGAATTATTCCCTGAGAAATCAAGGAAGTGTTTGAAAAACCACTTGCTGATGCAGATCTGCACAGATATTTAAAGGGTTCTTACCCGACACGTACTTCATCCTCCCATTAAGTTTCGTGGAAATCCTTTTAGTAATATTTGCATAATCTTGCTTAGAAACACTCAACAAACAACAACAAACAAATGGACATGGGTGAAAACATAAACTCCTTGAGAAGCTAATTTGATTCAGATGTGATTTGTATCTACACATACGTACATGAGCATGTTTCCAAGGTACCTGAGTTAAGATTAAATGAATCCGATGTAAGCTTATTAAGAAGCACTGTAACAGTAATGGCACAAGCGGAGAAATGTTAATGAAAATACATTCCTCTTTTTGTTTATACTCATTATGCAAATAGCAAAAGCTGAGCTCACCCATAACACAAGTATCACATCCAGGGATTGTCAGGGACTTAAATGCAACACCTGGTTATGGAGCCATAATCCCTTCAAAATGAAATCATACAGCTTATGTTGTGTCAGAGTCAAACATCATATTTCACTGCAAGGAATCTGTGCCGACATTTGCGCGAGCTCAGTTTTAGATTAAAACAACACAACGGAATAAGGACACGTGAACGCTCCCCGCGCAATGTGAACGGCAGCTGTCAGCTGAGGGCGAGCACCGGTGGCGCGGCAGTTCTGCGGCACACAGGGAAATAATTCCACTTTGCCGCTTGCATCGGAGTCTCACACTGTGAAACCCTCTCCTGAGTCACTCTGGAGATAATTGACTTTTTGTCTTCTCCCTTCTAATGGCTGCCTGCCCGCAGACGATTGCATTAGGTGCACGGAGCTCGGCCCATTCGCCAACACTTCCCGGGTCATTATCACGCCATGCTTACAAATCGGCACAGCCAGTCAGAGACGAGATCAAACAGCGGTGAATCTCTGCTTCGCCAAAATAATCCATGTTGGGAGTTTAATTGTAGAAAGTGACATTTAGGCTTTTTAATCTGCTTCGACCTGGGGAAATAAAGCAACCGCCCCCCCCCCCGACCTGTCTCCAGAGATCCCCAAGCTGTATTCAACTAATTTAATTGTATATATCTCCACTGCATCTCGTTAAAACATGTGTGCACATGAATCCGATGGAGTCGAGCGATGTCTGCGCTGGCCGGAGCATGAGTTGAGTGTCGTTCTCCATTTATTCTGACAAACAAGCAAAAACCGAATCGGTTAGTTTTTAAATGGAGCGCCTACAAAAGCTAACATACAAAAACTTGTACCACCAAAAATGTTACGTACCTCGAAGTGGGAGACACATCGTAATGAGGGGTCCCCCAAAAGTAGACATAGAGGTACAGGACGTTATTAAAGGTTCCACATTGTCACCATACCAGGTAATAACTATGTGCAAATATGTGTAGTTATCACGATTAGATTAAATGAAATAAATCTAAATGCACATTGGATTCCATGACACATAATACTGCTGTAAAATTGTCAGTGTTACACACAGGTCACCTGTTGTCGTGCTCATGTCTGGATCTGTCCATGGAGCTGCTGTGTTTTACTGTGTCTGTGCAGATGCTTTACGTTCGGCATTGGACAGAACGCTTGCAGGAGGCTGGTGCAGGGGCTGGCGACCGTTTCAAGAGGGACGGCAGATTTCCTGGCGGAGGGCGAGAGGCTGCAACCCAAGGTACTCGTTTCCCTCTTCGCGTATCACTCCTAACGACAGTGAGCTATTCTGAGGGGCCACTTAAGAGGCATTATGGGTAATGTAGAGGCGTGTAATGGTCAGAAGGAAGCCGTGTTTTATGTCTGAACGTATATTTTTGTATTCCTCCACAGATGATTAAGTCCCTGAAGAAAACCATGTCTCCGGTGCTCAGTGACATTTCCATCGAATGGCTCTTCCCCGAGACCAAGGAAGTGCTGCTGTCTCCTGTGGGCAACACCTTCCTGTTTCCTGGGGACAGTCTGATCGGATACAGCGTGGTTTGCGACACCACCCGTTACCACGTCAACCCCAAATCTGTAAGTGGAAGACGCTCGCTGAGAAGTGATTAATGAGATGACTCAGGAGGATTCAGCAGACCAACCTCAAATTACTCCATGTGGTTTTTTTATGCTTATTTCAGTGAAATAACTTTTCTGGTTCCTCTGAAATGTGTTTGAAGTCAATCCCAGTGGAGATGAAAGGGCTGAGCTCAGTGGACGGCACATCAGGCCACCAGGACATTTCCCTGGTGGCCTGATGGTCTTTTTGGCCTTGAACTGATAACTCGATAAGCAATAACATAGCGAGCATCATTATCTCTGCGACGCACATAGCAGCCGACGATATTACAGCAATCTGAAATTGTTGTAGCAGCCGTGCACCCTCTTCTGATAATATCATCAAGGTCAGAAGAAAAGCAGAGGGGGAGCAGAGAGGGAGAGTCCTGTGGTCCATCGTGTGTGAAAACGCACTTTGAAAATTGATGTGCGTCTATTCCTGGTCTTACGGTAAAGGAAAACAGGCCGAAGACAATGAAACTATTTATATTTATACATATTATGGAGGTTTAGACAATAACAATAATGAAATAATGAAATGTAATATAACATATATGACCCCCACCGTCTATATGTCAAGTTTCAGAAGATTGTACTGTAGAAGTTCCAAGAAAATTAAAGGCAAAGTTGGCGTCTTTTTCATTATATCGCTCATAACCTAGAACTGAGCCACTTGTCTCGGATGTGTCCCCCTACAGGACAAGAGGAGGAGATACAGCATGATGCGCTCAACCGAGTCAGCCAGCTCCGTGTTCTACCACTCTCAAGAGGAGGACCCGGGGAGGACGAGTGTGGACAGGGAGGCGCTCTCTGGGCCTCTGTATGACTCCTACCAGGACTCCATGACCGATGGCAGCCCTGTCACCACGGAACAAGACACCTCAGGTAAGAACCTCATATTTTTAGTTTATAGAAATGCATTAAGACTCCAGGTCTTGAAAGTGAAGCCAATGCGGAAGTGCATGGAAACCAGAGGACAACTTCACTGGCTGCAAGAAGAAGTCCATGAGGAAATGACTTGAGTTTATGCCTCAATCTCTAGTTTCAAGTCTTCAGGGCTGCACTGAATGTTTATTTTTCAATGGATGGATGGAAATTTAGTTTGTGTTGAGTATTTTCCATCTCTGATAAAAACCCCAGGGTTGGATAAGACGTCCCCAAGGAGACGGGCGTACAGCACCAACCAGATAATCGACTACAACCCAGCGAAGAAGGTCTTCACCCCCAGCGACCCCAGCTCTGTGGTGGCCAAGAATCCGCTGAGGAGAGCAAAGGTCCAGGAGCTGATCGGCCAGATGAGTCCAGAGCACGAGGCGCAGTGGAAGAAGGACTTCCAGGTGGGATCCACATTACAGCTCTGGTCTACTTTCTGAAAGGGCTCAACAATGATTTCTGATTTAATTTGTAATTTTTTCCCCCGACAGAGATTTCATGAATCATTACAATAAAGCATGTTCTGTATATGTTGAGTCACACATAGACTCATTACACGCGGTCTCCATCCGGCAACAGAATCTAATTTAGTATTTGGAAAAATTTAATTTGTATTCCGACTCTTCTGGCAAATTAAACAGAGAGCCGACCCTTGTCTGCACTGGTGAATAAGCAAGAACAAGCTAATGTGCTCTGTTCAGTAATGAAGCACAAAATCTATGAATTCTAATTAAGTCTGAATATTTCTCAGGTCGCATCCTAATATAATTAAACAGAATTCAGCAGGCTGTGAAGAAATGATATCCTCCCTCTGCAAAACGCAGCTGAGGATTCTTTGCCCTCACGTCGCGCTTAATCAATCCAAATCTAATTATCATGAGCAAACAGTTACTTTATTTTTACACAAATTGAAGAAGTAGAATTACTGCCTCCACCAACCGGTGAAGCTGCAGGAAATTACATTTTAGATATGAGAAAATGTAATCCTTGAAGAAAACGAACATGAGATCACAGTGACCTTGACCTCTGACCTCCAAAATCAGTTCATCCATTCAAGTGAAGGTTTTGTTTTTCAGCACACGAGTAGATTAAAGTAAATTCAGTGGCTGAGGTTTCGTGTGTAATTAAAATCTGTGACAGAACCACGGTATTTTACACTGAGAAAATCACTTTTGTTTTCAGCCACAGTTGGCGAGCCTGTGCGCCTCCTCTTCCAGAGGGCGTCCTGCCATCTGCCATCGGCCGCTCCCTCAGCAGGAGCCGACGCTTCTGCAGCAGGAAGCCGACTCTGAGCCTCATTTCCCTCTGCAGCCACAAGACAATCCTCTGCCCAGCAGCATCAGCAGCGGCGGTTTGCTGCCAGCAGCTCAAAACACCGCTGGGGAGGAAGCGTCTAGATCCTCCACTGACAGCCCATCTGTCGGCAGCAGCGGAGACACAGGTGAAGCCACAAGCCAAACTGTATTCATGAAAACCTATCTATCTATCCATCTATCCATCTATCTATCTATCTATCTATCTATCTATCTATCCATCTATCCATCTATCTATCTATCCTTATCTTCTATCTATCCTTCTATCTATCCTTCTATCTATCTATCTATCTATCTTATCTATCTATCTATCCTTCTATCTATCCTTCTATCTATCTATCCTTTTATCTATCTATCTATCCTTCTATCTATCTATCTATCTATCTATCTATCTATCTATCTATCTATCTATCTATCTATCTATCTATCTATCTTTCTATCTATCTATCCTTTTATCTATCTATCTATCCTTCTATCTATCTATCCTTCTATCTATCTATCTATCTATCCTTCTATCTATCCTTCTATCTATCTATCTATCCTTCTATCTATCCTTCTATCTATCTATCTATCTTTCTATCTATCCTTCTATCTATCTATCCTTTATCTATCTATCTATCCTTCTATCTATCCTTCTATCTATCTATCCTTCTATCTATCTATCCTTCTATCTATCTATCTTTCTATCTATCCTTTTATCTATCTATCTATCTATCCCTTTATCTATCTATCTATCTATCCTTCTATCTATCTATCCATCTATCCATCTATCTATCTATCCTTTTATCTATCTATCTATCCTTCTATCTATCCTTCTATCTATCTATCTATCCTTCTATCTATCTATCTATCTATCTATCTATCTATCTATCTATCTATCTATCTATCTATCTATCTATCTGTCTATCCATCCATCCATCTGTCTCTCTGTCCGTCTGTCTCTCTGCCATTTGGTGCAGATCTCCTGAATTTAAATGGGCTTCCATCAGGGGACAGTTGTGGGCTGTACTCTACTGAGTGCATTTCTAGTTGTATAGTGTTCCCTGTATTTATTCTTCTAATATTTCATAGAGTTTTCCAAATCTCAGGGTCATTACAGTTTCATTGTATTATTCTCCACAGGTCAATGACCATAAAGAATCTTGACTTCTAAAATGAATGCAATAAAACATTCTTAAGATCACATATACATTGATGTTGTTAACATTTTAATGGGTTTTATTTGCTTATCAGAGAATCTACAAGTACACACAAGTTTCATATAATCCCATCCCTCCTACAACAATCCACCAGCAGCTGCACGAACCACGTTTTTATGTTCCCCGATGGAGGATCCTCAAAGCAGCCCGTCCATGTTGTCGTCCTTAGTATCTCTGATTATCTTCTTGGTCGTCCACGTTAAGAGGTTAAGAGTTTGCTGGTTCTTATCATATTGTAGACAGGGAATCCAGATCTTCATAAATTGTTGCTTGTATTTAAATTGAATGAATGAATTGATATCGGGGGACACATTGTCGCTAATCCACCTTGTGAGTCTGTTGCTTCTGCAATTAAGGAGGTAAACCTCATAACCACTGGAGCTTTGCCTTTAAAAGAGCAAACCTCTGGGACACAAGGGATTAGAAGAGAGTTTTCTTTGAAAATATATTAATACAAGCATCAAATATACTTTACCAGAATGTGACGAAGTTAAAGCAGGAATAAGACACGTGGAAATGTTCTGCAGGTTGGGTTTTAGGTAAAGGGCAACGGGCTCCATACGAGGATTCATGTCTGTCTGTTGTGTTGTTAAGGGAAACCTCCCATCGGTCATTACTCAGCTCCTCACTCAGGTCAATTTCCCACTGCTGCCTAACATCCTAAATTGAGGGCGTAGAGCTATTACAGATATCATGTTATACAGAGCTGATATGGAACCTCGACTGAACGGAGAAAATTAAATCATGTTATCAACCGCAGTGTGTGTCTGTGAATCTGGAGACAGAGAGAACGGACAAAATGAAGCTGGAACAAACTGATGTGAAACAGATTTAAATCCCTTTTCATGACAAATCTGGATTTTTCTCAAATTTAGGGGATTTTATTTCTGATGAATTTGTTGTTTTTCCTGAATTATGACCTGGTCCAGATCTTTTTTAAATAATAAACATTCAGAAAATGTGTCATATGCTTTTAAATAGCGATCATCTTTGTTTGAATGTATTCTGCTCTTTATTATAAAGGAAGTTGATCATGAAATCATAATAGTCATGCGTTGCATTGATGCCCAAAACTCTGACATTGATTGAAATTGCTTTATAATAAGCTAAGTGTCTTCTGTCTGCAGCTTCATATTTAATGGACGGACAAAGGAGTGGCATTGATTTCCTCGTCGAAATGTCACAAAGAAAGCGATTAGTTCCCAGAAATGTTCTTTTAAAATGATGTGACGTGAATAAGCACAAAGTTTTAATCAGAACCGGCTCTGAAAGTAACAATAGAGGAACTGAGGCAATGAAATTACCTTTTTATTCAAACCAAAACCATCATAATGGTTTCATAGCCCTGTGTGCCAGCATAGCCGGAAGCAGGGAATTGTTTTTACCCCCGTGTGTGTGTGTGTGTGTGTGTGTGTGTGTGTGTGTGTGTGTGTGTGTGTGTGTGTGTGTGTGTGTGTGTGTGTGTGTGTGTGTGTGTGTGTGTGTGTGTGTGTGTGTGTTTCCAAAATAACTCTACAATGCACGGACAGATTTTTCCCAAACTTGGATTATTACTCGGGAGTTTATCTCCAGATGATTCACTTTTTGGAGCTGATCGGTTAAAGGTCAAGGTTGACGATAAAACGGTCAGAGAAAAACACATTTTACAGACATCGCTGCAAAAAATATCGACAATCTTAAACTGATCTTGATCGTAAAACTCTATAAATGTCATATGATAAGTTACGTCAAGAGGAAAGTAAGGATATTACGTCATGCACAGCTAAAATAAATTCTGTGGTATCTTAGCATTTTACATCACCATGAAGTCACAAAATGATGTCATATAGTGAAATAAATCATTAACTTTTGCAACCAATAGGATTAGAGACATGATCTACAGGATCAATCATCATATGCTATAAATAACGTCACGATGACATCACTATAAATGGCATTACAACAACATAGCTAGCAAAGTTAGCACATTGGGATCGGGGTATAAACAGGGAACGCATCGCTCCTCTGTCCAGTCGTAGGAAAGAAGATCTGAAAACAATGTCAACCATAAACACTAATTAAGGGATTGAATCTTGTTCCCGTGATGTTTCAGACGGTTACGGACACCAGTTGTGTCAAGCAGAAACTCCACAGGAGAACCACATTTCAGGACTGGGCGCTGCCAACCACCACAGGGCCGACTGCAAGGCCGTGGTGTCCGGGCTGCTGTGCGGGAAGCCCATGAAGTGGGAGGTGGTGTTCGATATCGAGCCGTACCTGAACGGGCGGGAACGCGAGGAAAAGGTTCACGAGGAGCTGTGGAACGAGACCTTCCACCACCTGGCCGGACACTCCATCATACACGACTTCGAGCACATGGCGGACAAAGAGTGTGAGATCGAGCACGGTGAGATCTGTGTGGATGCATTGAAGCGTTTAGAGGGAGATCTGGGGATGGAATTATAATGAAGGAGCAGGATGATGCTCCCACAAGCGGATTTATCTGATCTACCAGGCGTTTCGGGGCGAAGGTCCTTAATCGTCACTTCTGTCCAGCACCAAACGTTTGTAGAGTTTGGATGTGCGTGCTTTAGGAGGCCTACTGACATTTTATTTGTTTATATTTAGCTGTTATCTCTAATCTGCTTGTTTGACATAAGCGTTGAAGTTTTGGAAATAACAACTTAAAGGAGCAGTTTCATTCTTAATGCATGAAATACGCTAATTGTATTATTTAAGAGCTACATGAGAATATTGTCGTTAAAGTCATTTTTACACTCATAGATATGAGAGTTGCATTTATCTTCTCATCCAAAGTTTGGAGCAAATTTCCCAAAACGTCAGACTGTTCCTTTAATTTGTATGGAGGTTATGAATATGTAACGTGATTGTAATGATGTTATTCTTGCATTTAGTCTGATGCGAATGCTACATAATCACTTTGCACTTATTGTAATTCCCAGGCTCTGGCAGGAAGTACCAGCATTATGCGATTCACACCAGCAAGTCCTGCAATATACTGAGCAAATACACAGCGTTTGTTCCCATCGACCTGGACACTAACGAGTATTTACAGACGTGCATTGAACACTTAAACCCCGGTAAGTCACACTGATTCATAAATCCGTATGAAACTCATGTTTGTACATTTAAGTGTCAGCAAACATCACCTGGAAGAAAAAACGTCTGTTGGTTTAACTTTTATTTAATTTGTAGTGAAGCAGTTATAAACCAGTTTGGGGTGTGAATTATAATTTTATATTATTAGTTAGCTAATATTATATGTTATTCCCTCATGATAGTCAATAGATATCTGACATTTGCCCAGAAAGATCAAATGCTTGCCTCATGTGATCCCTTGTTTAAATTGAGTATTTCAACTTGCCCAGATAAATATTAATTGAAGAGCTGAGCAAAGTCAAATATTAGATTTAAATGTTGGTTTTGCTTCGGGCTGACATTTTAATCATCTGGAGCAGAAAAGGAAACATCTGTGATCACAAGAATATCTCTCTGACTTCTCCCCATGTGGTTTTCTGACGCAGTTGGGGGGGTTAACTAAACCGTGATTTCAGTTTGAGAATTTAATTTTGCTTTCAGCCGAAGGTCTGAAGAAGGGCTCTCACTCCAGCTCTCGCTCGGGGAGCAGGAAGAACCGAGGTTACTCCATCGGACTGGGTCGCTCTCAGTCCGGCGGCATGTCGCAGGAAGCCGAGGACGTCCAGCTGCTGCCGAACAGTAGGCTGCCTTCTTTCATCTCAAATAGTTAAACAGCAGATGGAGGTTTAATAGAAGTTTTTACTAAGGCTCTTATTCAAATGTCTTTATATATATGAAATGAAAAAGGTTGCAAACACTGGGAGCTGTGAGGTGTTGAACAGCGTCAGGGAGCCGCCTCCTGCTTTACAATAAAAATACTTCAACTTCTGCAAAAGGGCACGGCTCTTTAAATGAGCTGTTTTTCCAGTGGTGGCATGGCAACAGGAAGCAGCACGACGAGCACGCCGCGTGAACATGTGCCGGTTAAAAAAGAAGATGCACAGATGCAGAGGGGCTGCGTCAGTATGTTCCCATGATAGTGTCTGTTTTTTTTTTTATCACAACAATGTCCATGTGGGTTCTGAGAATTAAAAGGGATTAATTGAACTGATGTCATTCTGTGTCTTAGGTGGAGAGGATGGCGTCTCTCCGTGCAGCACCCCCTCCTCCGCTGGCTGGGAGAGATGTAGCTTCACAGAGGGTGAGTGCAGCACGTCAGCCGACAGGAACTGTCTGGTTGTCCCCGTGTCGTCTCCTCGCCGTCGTCGTTGTATCGCTCCCAATGTGAAACATGAGCTTATTGACATTTCAGTTGTCCCTCTTCTTGTAAGTGATGAGAGGAATCGACATAGTTTTGTTGCTTCTATTGACAAATGCTGCCTGGACCTCTTTTTTATAAAAAGCCACAAAGGCTCATACACACAGACGTGTTTCACCTGCGGAGGAGACACAGCTGGTGGAGAATATACCGTTGCTCTTAAAGCTCAGTGGAAGTGTTTTAGCTCTTTCAATAGATCAAATTTTATTTGTAAAGCCCATATTCCCTAATGACTATTTGTCTCATAGGGCTTAAAAAGGTGCAACATCCTCTGTCGCCTTTATTCCCTGAGACTCACGCTGAGAACAAAATAGAAAGAGCCACAGCTGCCGCTTGTCTCTCTCTCTGTCCGTCCCTTGTCTAACTCTTCCTCTCTGTCTCCAAGTCGCCCAGAGGAGTCCGTCTGTGACCTCGGACCAATCACAGAAATCGGTGGAGAGCCTTTTTTCTGCCAGGTGGGTGATTGGACACTCGCTGGCAGCACTAATGTGTTGAAGCTGTGCTTGCTGCTGCATGAGCGAGTGCAGGAACTTCAGCTTTTTAACGACTGGGTCACAAGGCGGAGACTCGCTGCACATTTACATCTGATTCTTTTGACGTTTAGAGAATGTTGCATTGAGGTTAATGTAATCAAACTCTTTTATGACCAGTCAGGACCATGTAATTATGCTTTTTAAAACCAAGATAAGAAGCTGGAGTCGGCAGCTTTCTCAGACGGTGCTCAGGGCTCAATAATCCGTCAAAGAGAGAAACAAAATGACAGAATCTTTCAATTATGGAGATGATGTCACACATTTTTAGACAATTTCTCCTAAATACATTGTTGACAACAATAAATAAATCTGTTTAAAGGATGAAAATGGACTTAATATAAAGATGGACGACATGACCGCTCCCCAAAACCTTCATTGCCCCCCCTGTCTTCTCCTCAATAGCAGAGGGACCTAAACTAAAAACTCAAAGTACATGTTAAATACATTTTCCCAAATATAGTTTCTGTCATTTTTGCTATTTTTTATCACACTGATGTTTGTTCAAGGGTTTATTTTTCCAGTAAGTTTGGTTTGAACGAGTTATTCTACTAAGATGTGTCCTCCATCTTTATTCACAGCCTATCTTTGCATTTAGCACGTTGGCATGACAACTACCCTCAATTGTTCTTATTTAAACTGTATGTAAATCTATTTTCAAAAGAAACAATTGCCTTCCTGGTGAGAGCAGCAGATTGAATTGAATGGCTGTGTGCTGCACATGTTGTGCATTGTGATTTACAGTCCTCTCCTCTGTCAGGTTGGCCCTCAGCAGGACTCGTCTCCTGACCCGAGCGGCCAAAGGCTTCATGTGTCGATCTCACAGCAGGTCTGGTGATTCAATCGGAGAAAGTGACAACGAGAACAAAGACTACATTCCTGTGGTGGGTAACAAATCGATACAGATCTGTCAGCCTGCATGTTTTTGATGGATTCCAATTCGAACGGACTGTAGATTTGTCTGGAGAGACGAAAGTGTCACAATCTTCTCCGCAGGTGTTGCTGCAGTTGGCGTGTGGTGCGTTTCCCCTCGACACAGCTCTGTGTGACGCCATTAATGTTCCCATGGACAAGCTAAAGTGGACGTCCCCCTTCACCAGCCACCGCACCAGCCTTGGCCACTTGTCTCACTCCAGCAGCCGCCGCACCGAGAGCGCCGATCACGGGCACAAATCCCAGTGTGAGTCAGAAACACATCAACAACCAGCAGAGCAAACTGTCGGCATCCACAGCCCCTCTCATCTGCCCCGGAGCGCCTGGACGGAGTCTGCTCCTTCCTCACTGGGAAGTCCCTCCTGTGCTGCTGAGCCCCCGGTCTCCCCACACTCCACCGGGGACAGTGGTCGGAGCTCTGGGTCCGGGGGCCTTGAAGCAGCGTCACCTGGTGGCGTGCTGAAGAGGATGCTGAATCCTGAGAGCATGCTGTGGGGCACAGCTGTAGCCCTCGCCTGGCTGGAGCACAGCTCGGCCAGTTATTTCATAGAGTGGGAACTGGTGGCTGCCAAGGCCAGCATGTGGTTGAGTGCGCAGGACATTCCGGAAGGTCGCGATTTAGCCTCCATCAAGGCTGCTGCCAACCAGCTCTTCATCATCCTCAGACACTGGGATGAGAACCTGCAACTGAACATGCTCTGTTACAACCCTAACAGCGTCTGAGCCCTGCGGATACAGACCACTCAATCCCATACGATACTATGCTAACTGAGGCTGTTCTCTTTTCCATTCCAGCAGTATGTCTCTGGAGTCTGATTTTGCCGTCGCAGTAGTGAACAATGTGTTTCTTCTTCTGTTCGTGTGCTGTTCCTCCAAAACATATCACAGGCTCTCAGAGGCACGATGTGCAAGCTATTACCTCGCTGGTGCCATATACTGTAGCTGGATCCCCGTCAGCAAGGGGTCTGATCAGAGTTATGCCTCTGGTTTGAGTTTCAAGGAGAAGAATGTCAGTGTTAAATTCGTAGCATGCTGGACCGCTGACCATCAACATTTGAGAAAAGCTCTTAAATGTCATCATATTGATGTTAATGGGGAGAATGCTGCAAAAAACAATGGAAAACTGTTCCACTGACTGATGCATATACTGTTTTTACATCTACTGACTGTATTGTGAAACACATCTGGGTAGTTGCTAGCAGTCCCGTCTTTTCTAATCCCACCATTACAGTGTTCTTAATATTTGCCATTGTGCTGTTCGATAAAAGCAGAGACAGAAAAATATGCAAACAAAGCTAAAGAAAAATATAAAATACTTGTTAAGATTACGTTTAAAAAATATGTGGCTTGGGTGGGAATCTATGAATGTGTGTCCCACTGGCATGTTATTTATTCTTTATGATACATACAGTTTATATTTTTTCATCCTATATCTAAGAGTAGAACAAGCATTTGTTCTTATATGTAGAGATTAAAACACAAACCTGGATTCGGTTGCACCAGCTGTTGGCAACTTCATAATTGGCTTAGTTATAAGATAAATTAAGCTAATTTAATATTTTCATGCCTCACTTATTTAAAGGGGGTTACATCACACAAACTAGTTCTCATAAAGAGTTAGTCTGGGAATTTTTGGGGAATTTTGTTTTTGGAACATTGGCTGGCACCTCTCCCCTTTAACCAACTTTTATTTTGAAAACCCCTGAGTTAGTCTAACAGCTCATTAGTGACTTGCACCCAATTCAAGTCTTTACTAGCAAAGAAAATCCTCAATATTCCTCAACTAATCTATTAAATCATTAGTTAGTTAATTAGAACTATGAAGAATTCTACAGACAAACTGAGTAATAGATTAACAAACAGCTGGCGCACCCTGATCCTAAAGTGGGCGGCGACCTACAGCCCTGTTCTGTGAATCAGAGGAAAGACTCCTGCTAGTTCAGTCATTGTCACGGCTCATTTACCGCAAGTGCCTCACCAAGGTTTAAAGTCGGCAGAAGATGCAGATCTGTCCACTGCAGTTCAATCAGTGTTGATAATGACTGATTCTTTTCTCCTGGATATACAGCGGGGACCCTTTTCTTGATTCTTATTGGTGGCCTGTGTCAGCATCTTCTAATATCTATTTTTATTTATCATTCCATCACAGTGTTGCTTTACTCAGGTATTCCGTAATTTTTTTTGTAACTCAGGCTGAATCGCATAGTACTTCTGCATGGACATGTGTTTGTGTTACGGTGTTTAACGAATGAAAAGAGCCTGAAGTGCAGTATTTTGCTCACTGAAACGAAACGAGAAATACAGTAGATGTCATATTCTAATATTTTTGTGCCGTAAATTGCTGTAGTAAGTGCAGCTGTAGTTGTATTATCAAGTATTTTTTTTATGTAGCGGGTCAGTTGTTATGGTGCAGTAACTTTCAATTTGCTGTGTGTGCCTTTATAAATGATTGTTGACTGTTTGAGGCCGTTGGAAGCTTCTGTGGTGTCTTTATATCTGTCGACGCAGTGGCCAGCTCTGCAGGTGCATGTAATAAAATTATTCTACAAGCAAAGGTACATGATCCGTAGCCATTATTGTCCCTTTACTAACAAGGGGTACCTCAGGGTTCAATGCTGGGACCCATTGTTTTTGTAATATACACCCTCTCCCTTGGTCACATCCGCTACCGTCACTATGCTGATGATGCCCTGTTCTATCTGTCCTCACGGCCCGATGACCCCACTCAACCTGCTCCAGTGGTTTCTCAAATTGGATGATGGGAAGCCACTTTCAACTCAATCTCTCTTAGATCAAAACCGTCAGTTGTCATAAAACTCAAAAGGTGTTTAGTTTGTCCAGTTTGGGCTACTGTAAAAAACATGGTGGCCTCCGTAGAGAGGACACTCTCCTGATGTAATTATAAAGTATTTAAATTTAAAGGGCCCATTCTAGGGTAAATAAAATAACAATTTAGATGAAACACACTAGTGAAAACATGTAGAACGGGGGGTCGTGTAGAACAGACTGAAAACAAACAAAGAAAAATGACAGCCGATCTCATTACTGTGGCGTTGATCTCACCTCCTCTTACCTGTGCTTCTGAAATCAAACAGCAAACACTTGTTAACTTTCCCAATATCATACACAAAGGAAAATTACCATGGATGAACTTTGAATCACATTCTGTTGCTAAGTAACTGCCAATAAAGCTAATAAAAAAAGTTGTTTGAAATAAATTTAGTTCAAAAACAGTTTATTCTTATTATATCTGTGTGTAATAAAGCAAACGATGAGGTGAATGCAAGTGAGAAGGTGCAGCAGAGAGGTTCGTTTTTAGCTTTTAATGAGGATCCAGTGACGCAAGCAGGATTTTAATTTAGATTTACACTGAAAAACATCAACACCATCATCCAGCTCCACTCAAACAGCTGTCATCATGTCCCCCCCCCTCTCCCACACACACACACAGGTCTGTTGACAGTTTATCTTGAGCGACAGTTACTCAGCCGACAATTATACGTTTACATTCCTGCTACTTAATTTCTTCCGGCCGCCGAAAGGAGGCGGGTGTCTAATAAAATCCAGGCCACTAGATCACATCAGTTTAATGTGCACGTAAATAGCTGGTTTAAGTAATTGCACTGTCTGGCTGAAGGCTCGTGCAGAGGTAAGTCACATGGTGCAATAGATGAATGTCGCCTCGACTTCTGGGAGGGACGGGTTAAGACGATGATTAGCAGTTCCTATGGCAACCATTAGTGCCTTATCTAATGTGGTCAACCGGCAAGGTGGTGCTGCAAGGAAAATGATCTCGATGTTTATTTTGCTTTGGTCCAAGATATAATTTATTTATCTACTATAACAAACTAACGTATTCTTTATTGGTTCTTTATCTTAATGAGACGGTTTAGTCTACGGAGGAGAATCTTCACCGGCTTGTCCCAGTCGCTGCTGTTGCGTCGTTAGCTAGTTTGAGTGGCTGCACTTTCCGCAGGTGTGCAATAATCCTGAGATAAGTTTGCCTCAGAAATAACTAGTTGTGAAAAGGACAGTCTACTGTGATGTAATCTGTCTTCAAACGCAACCTCCGGAGGATGAGGCCCCTGAGACACAGCTATAGTTTTAAATTAAGGCACTTAAACCTGCAATGATTGGCCACAACTTTAAAATGAAAGCACTTAATCACATTATTGATAAATAATAAACTCAGAAGATAAGTTTGAATTTGACACTGCTGGGTGTGTGCAGGACAATGTCATAGACTGTAAATAAATATAATATTGATTTATTAATAAACAGAACTTAGGTATCCGGTCGAGATGTAACAGCGACTATCTATAGGACTGAAGCTAAAATATACCGAATATGAAAGCTACCATCTTGTGCGTCTGGAGCCAGTAGCAATCATGTTTGATGGAGGTCCCACGGAATCGACCAATCGCACGTCAGTCTGAGGTGTGAACCATGACATGACCTGTCCCGTCACATGTGAGTGTGAACGTCCTGAGGCCGTGTGCACATACTGGCCCCTCTCTTCCATAAATCCCAGTCTCTTTTATATTTTTCATTACTTCATACTCTAAATAATAAGCTAATAAAACTGCTCGTCTTCTCTCTATTAATAGACAGCGTGTGTTTGACTGTGGCTCAACGAACCCTTGAAGAATCTCAGAGCAGAAAAGCTGATGCTAATAAAAACCACGATGGCGGCTGGCTGAGACTCAAGAGTTTGACTCGAGGACACTTGAGCTGCACTGAGGATTCTCACGGACACTGAGCCTCAGGTTCTTGTTTACATCTCACAGCTGAAGACGTGAGTAGGTTAGAATCTTTGTCTACAACAGCCACCGCTGATTCATGAACAAACAAATACTGTAGATGCAGGATGTTATTCAGGTTAGTGTCACTGGCAGAGTTTTAAAATCTTCCCTATCCTGTTATTTACTAAACCAGGAGATCAGTGCAAAACATAAACTGACTCAATCAAAGATCACTAATCAGAACTGTAGTTGTTTGTTGAGAGAAAAGACTCGATGCCACTATGACTGGATAATTAAATGGAAGGAATTCAAGCGCCGCCTTGACAGCTATCATTCGTTTCATAGATAAAAGAAGAGACTGAAGTGCTGCTCTGTTATGAGGCAGCCTTGATCATGCTCTGTTGGAGAGTCGTACCATTTCCAGTCGCCCTGTGGTGCAAATAAACACGTCTACGAGCTTTGAGTGGAGTTAAGATCAAATTCAACATGAAAGAATGAGTCAGGATTTGCAGTTTGGTCCTTAAACTGCTTCTGAGGACGTTATTACAGCAATTAACTAAATTACCAGGCTGGAGAAAAGTGAATCATACTTTTAAATAAGGCTTTATGACCATTTTGCAAAAATAAACATTCGCAATTACACAGTTAAACAACACTGCGCAACATATCTGTGACGATTTTCAGCCATGCAGGTAATGTATCTTCAGAAGTTGCACAAGGGCACGTAGGCAACACAAGCAAGGACAGTGGGCGGCGAGCACTTGCACATTCACAGTACACTATGCAACTTTCACTCTCACATTCACATCTACAGTCTCCAATTTAACCTGAACCTAATCTGCATGTCTGTGGACTGTGGGAGGAAGCTGCAGGAAACCAGACAAAGACGACGAGCACCTTCTTGCTGTGAGGCGACCTTCCCACCCACGGCTTAAAACAGCAGCTTTGAAATGAGTTTGAAGGTTCAGTTACTTAGAATAGAAAGAACATTTATTCTTTCATTCCCACTCCTCAGCCTGAACGTCTGTTCTTTCTCTAACTCCTGTGAGAAGTGTGGTGCAGCAGGCAGAGGCAGGAAGTAACGTATTAATTGGTAATTATATTATTATGAATTACTTCTGCTGCGGGGATCACGTGATTTATGCCGCATCAACACCGCTCTCATCACCACAAACTCTCTTGACGTCTTCGTCTGTGTCTTCTACGTGTGTGACATCGCTTTTTCCTGCAAAGATGTTTTTCATTTTGCCGTCTGTCGTGTTTGACGTGTTAGAAGCGATATCCAGCCCCCCCACTCGCTCGCGTGGAATCCTCCGGAGTTTCTGCTGACTCTATAATAGGAGGCCACAGAAACTCCGGAGGCCCCCCCTCTGACATTTGCCTTCACACATGCAGCCCCTGTGGAGAAACCCCAGAGGATCTCGGGAGTTCAGTGCGAATCTGAAAGCAGCTGCACAGTGTTGCTTTAATAGGAAGATTCAGGTGCTGGTTTCCACGGCTGTCGGAGCAGATTACACAATAATCCCAGGTGCTGTTCAGATCAGTGTCGGCCTGAGTCTGTGCGTTTGAGAGAGAGAAACATGTCCGACCTGATTTACAGGCTCGACTTGCTGTGTGAGCGCCGAGGAGCTGAAACGTGCAGGAAAATGTGATCTCCTCTAAATTGCTCATGTCCTTCATCCCAGAGTAAATGGTGAGCGGCGGACATCTCACCTCCATCATTAAGCCTGTGTACAGCTCTTATCGTGCAGTTCTTGCACAGGCCTCTTAAGTGGAGAATAATAGAGGGAATGTCTTTGATGGTTGAGTACAGTGACAGATCCTGCTGCTAAATTGATGGGTTTCCATGGTGTCGGACTGCTTTCATGTTTATTGGCCCAATGAGAAACAGTGATTTGTTAATGCACGACTAGTGGCTGAACAAGTGTGATCTTGAGGTATCATCGCTTGATCCCTATAGTTAAACTTTAAAACATGTAGTCAAGTCAGAGCACAAGGTAAACATGTGGAAAGCACTTTGTAACCTCGTTTAGATAAGTGCTATACAAATAAAGTTATTATTATTATTATTATAAAGGGTTTATAAGCTGTTATTAATGCATTTATTAGTAGTAAATAGATTATTTACTAGTGTGTTTAGATATAAGCCATTAACAGAAAACAGCTGCAGCACATTTGCACAAAAATACATTCATAAACCACTTTTCCAACATTCACAACCAGTAATAACAATAAAATAATTTCAACATAGTTTGAAATAGTCATACTCACAGAGAACGTTTACAGTAAACGCTGTTTTTATCATTTATAAGTTTAAGTTTCCATCTTGGAATTGGCACCATGATTTAATGGGTTCTTCCCTGATCCACATCCCATCCTTCCACATTTCATGGGAATCTGTTCAGTTGCTTTTGTGTGATCTTGCCTACAAACACACAAAGACACACGGGGTGGTGCAGAAGATGAAGAAGTAAACCGGGCTCAGTTCGGGCCTTGGTGGTAAATTGCCTTTTATCAGCATCCATACATGCAGCAGGAAGGAGAGAATAATACTCTGATTACACTTTATATCTGACATTTAGCTCAGCATCAGCTCACTGCTGGAAAATAGATCCGTGGGCCGGCCACTGAATACTAATGTAATGATAATGCCACAGTCCCGGTGTCACGTTAAATAATATGACCGAGGTTTCAAGGCATAATGTGGGAAGATAAGATGGATTTTTTCAGAGAATAACAGAATAATTTGAAAGCTCAGAGGAGGATCAGTCCTCAAACTGACTAAAGTCGACCTCCCCTGGAGGTGGACGTGCCTCCCTGCCGGCACCAAATTGAATCGAGCAGAAGAATTTCTCCCGTGGTCCCTCGTCTGTCTTCAAAAGCTGAAACTCTGCCTGAAGGATCATTTGTTTTATGAAAAAGCAAAGGGGTAAAATAAAGGTTGATGATTCTGTAAAGAATGAATTTTTGCCATGGAAACTATTAGATTAGATCAGAAGTCCTTTATTGGTCCGGCAATGGGGAAATTTGCAATATTACATTATTATTTTAACTAAATCTCATACATGATCACTCACTTATGAGTTATTTTAAATACTTCAATGCACAGGCAGCTTGCAGGAGTGGAAACAGCAGCTTCCACTGGGGGAGTAGGTGGCTCTGCATCCCTGATGTTCTGGAAAGGCTCACACCCCCCCCTCCTGGCAGAAACCTCCATCTTCCTCTTTCATTTACACAATGACTGTGAAAGTTGTTGTTGTTTTTTTTGTCATCATTCATCTTTAATGAGATTTCATGAGTGAGTTCATTTGTTTTTCTTCAAGGAAAAGCAAGTTACAAGTGTGAGGATCTGTGATGATTCAGAGTTCGCCCCTGAATCCGTGCTCTTTGGTTTCCACTTGCTCTTCACACTGCGGGGGGGGGGGGAGCATGAACCTTAATTATCAGGTGCTCGGTGGATAATGAAAAAAGACCAGGTCAGCCAGAAACCACCTGACGGAGGTTTGTACAATTATCCGCCTCCAATGCCTCTAATCACCTGATCTCACTCTTTAAACTCTTGACACAGAAATATTCAGGGTGAGCTATTCAGGTTTTCCTCATCTGAACAAAACCCCTGAAATAAAGCACAAGCCCTTGAATATTATTAGAAAAATCAGTTCACACGTTGAAATCAAAATTTGAAGCTAAAAGAACAAAATATGCCCAAAAAATTCATGATGGTAAAATCAACCGTCTTGCAACAGCAGACACATTTGTAGAAATGATCGTAAATTAACTAAATACATTTACTCAAATGCAGTGACGCACTTTTTCATACTTCAATTTTATGTCCCTCCACAAATTATGAGCTTATAAAGTGCTGACGTGACTCTTTTTGTCATGATTTTAGTTGTCATATCTTTTTGTTGTCGTGTGCATGTTGTCGTGCAGCTATTTTGAGGATTAATATGATTTTAACACATCAACACATTAACAATTCCAAGTATTAAAGTGTTTTTATGCTGTCGTATGCTTTGTTGCTGATGTATTTTCTAATTTACAGCATTACTTTAATGTCTATTCAGATGCATTTAATGTTTCTTTGCTCTTGGAGACGCATATAAAATTGAAAAACATTCAAAAAACACTCTTAACATAAATTAATTATCTTTATCAGGAAACTGAGCAATGACATATCTGATCAGTATTTCTGTGTACAGAAAAAAAAAAATGTCCTTGTAACACAGGCTGAAAGAAGGAATTACATTTTCTTTATCAAGATGAATTAAACTTTCCAAATAGGATTTGAGCATTTCACGGGAAAGAAAAACAGAACCTGCAGCTATTCATCATCTGGAGCCACAGACGACAGTTTTTGAATGACGCGTTTCCGTGACTCTAAAATGCTGAGTAGTGTCTGTGTAGGAAATGTCCACATTAGCTGTTGTACAGAGGCACCACTCTGTCTATAGTTGCCCTGCAGATGGGGCATTTCTTTGGCTGTGGCAGGGCTTCGTAGCACTGAGCACACGCGCACACGTGGCCACACTCCAGAAACACGCAGGAGCGCTCCTGGCTCAGGCACACAGTACAGCTGGTGGGCGACATGCTGCTCTCCTCGATGTTGAGTTCACGCATGCGTTTCTTCTGCTGCTCCTTGTATTCCTCCAGCATGCTCCTCTCCTTCTTACTCTGCTTGTGAAGCACGTATCTCTTCCACAGGATGTAGAAGAACGTCGAACAGGCGGCGACGCCGGAGACGAGAGCCAGAATCCTCCACAGTCTCACGCTCTTCGCCTGCTTCCTCAGGAGAGAGTCGTAGTCCAGCCGGGTGAGGAAGTAAGGGAAGCCCTGCTTGGGAGGTTGGAGCTTGATGAGGTTGTTGTCCAGCACCAGCTCTCCCACCCCCGTGACGCTGTCTCCCACCCGCAGCATCTCCTCGGTTTCGTGGATGCCCTTGGGCCGTTCCCCGCTGATGAAGTGGCCGATAACACTGGACAGGGACTGGACAGTGGGGTGGAAGTTCTCGTAGGTGGTCTCCAGGTCCAGCTCTGCAGCGTCCAGCGGACGGACAACCCGCACAAAGGCAGAGATGTTCTCGTCGTGAGACCCGAGGGCAAACGGGACTGTGTTGGTTCGCTGGTGGATGACTTTCTCTGTGCTGTTCCTGTTCAGAAATATCACTCACGTTACTAGAGTTTTCTTAAAGGCTGCAACTAATTATTATTCACTTAGTGATCATCAAAAGTAAAACTGAATTTATTGCTGAATTTATTGCAAATTTGAAGTGTTTGTCTGTCACTTTAGAATCCAAATGAAATCACATTTAATTGTAAATTTTTACATTGAAAAAAAATGTTTTACATTTAGAGAAAAAAATAGAGCTTATTACTTTTCCAGTGAGTGAAAAACTCTTTTCCTGCTCTGAGCTGCGTTGGATTAAAGACCACACCAGCAGCTCAATGCACAGAAGTGATATTTGCAGCTATGTGTAAAGGATTTAAGGGCCTAACCCAAAAATCAAAGATCAAAGATCAAAATCAAATCAAAAAGTACCAAACATTGTAGGAAAGGAGAAGGGTTGTATTTTCCTATAAGTTCTTGAGGAAAAGTGAAAAACACCAACAAGGTGTTACAAGTCTGCGTCAACCAACGGTAAACATCTGAAGGACCGTGACCGTTTCGAAGAATTCAGGAAGGTAATGTTGTGTTAATATAACTTTGAAAGGTCCCATGATGTGAAGTTTCCCCTGATAAAGACCTTGTGAGTGTATTTCACCACATTCAGAACAACATCTCTCTCAGTGTCGTACTTACCAGAGGTGAGTGGTGCGGTTCCAAACCATCTTCTCCTCCTTCAGCGTCAGTCTTTCAATGACGCCTTTGCAGTTATCGACAAACTGACTGCTCAGAGTCTCCTTCACATTCCTCACGGCGCCTGCAGTGTGGGACAAGTAAAGACTAAGTGTAGAACTATTGTTATAAATATACATGATTTAATAGTATAGGTTAGAGCTTATTCTGCAGATACAGGTTTGGCCTGATAAAAAAAGAGTCAGGGTGGCTGAACGCACCTTCTATGACTGCGTAGGGGACACATCTTCCTGGAGTTTCAGACAGGATGTTACTCAAATCCTTATCAATGGTTACTTTCTTGGCTTCCTGTCGAAAAACAAACTTCGAAGATTAACACGTGGAAAATAAAAAGGGCAATAAATTCACACGCCGGTGACTTTAACGTGACAGAGACAGAGTGAGCAGAAACGCGTGCGACCTTTAGTCTGGCGACGGTCGTCGCTCTGCTCTTGTAGATGGAGTAGAAGAGGCCGGTCAGGGCCGAGCTGGTGGCCAGAACCACCACCTGTGCAGTGGAGGGTTTCCCACTGGACTCCATCCTGTGATCCCTGCTGCTGGAAAAGAGGCGACACCATTTACCATCTGTCGTTTTTTTTCCTCGCACATTTAACTCAAGTACAACTTTTAAGTATTTTTCATTTTCAACGCTACCTTTCAGAGGAGAGGAGTTTTTTTGTATTTTAAGTTTTACTCTGGCACCTTTTGTTTAAAGACACTTACATCCGCTGTACCGAGATTTGTACAGGCTCTGTTAGTCTAATGCACAACTTTGTATATCTTTATATCTATTTATATTTGGCTTCAATACTCTTTTATCGTCTTTATCTTATATACTAGTATCTTCAATACTCTGCAGTACTCTCAGTTACTACAATATCTTCATTAGCACAATACTCCTCTACAGTGACAGCTTTGTAGTAGTTCTGGTGGCGAGACTTTCATCTCAGTGCAGTGAACTTATCCTCGATTCATTTTGACCTTTTATTATTCTTATGGTCTTGTGTCTGTCTGTCTATCTATCTGTCTGTCTATCTATCTATCTATCTATCTATCTATCTATCTATCTATCTATCTATCTGTCTGTCTGTCTGTCTATCTATGTATCTATCTGTCTCTGTCTGTCTATTCATCTGTCTATCTATCTATCTATCTGTCTGTCTGTCTGTCTGTCTATCTGTCTATCTGTCTATCTATCTTTCTATCTATCTGTCTGTCTGTCTGTCTGTCTTTCCCTTGAACTCAAAGAGGAACTGACTTTCAGAGCCACTGCACAAACCATTAACTAAAACATATTGTATATAGAGATATAAACTTTATTATTATCCATATATATATGTTTCCTCTGGCAGAGACACAAGGCTAACATGGTTAGTATTAAGCTAGCTGTGTTTGTTGTGATGTTGAAGGATCTAATAAGTGACACGACTCGCTTCAGCTTCACTAACTAGTTACTAACCTAAGTTAGTTATCAACAGTACGAGCACTGACACGTAGCTACTTTCGTTTCTTACTAAGCTAACTGGCTACTTAGCTAGCGGTCCCTCGGCTAACTGCGCTAGCATTACACGTTACCCCGCCCTCGTTTAAAAGACGCCTGTCAAGCTGTCGTGTTACGAAGCAGTTTGAAATCTGTGAATTAACGTTTGTCAAACCTGTTTTCACTGAGTCTCTCGTCGCTGAGTTCACGGAACCAACAGAAACTACAACAACAACAACAACCTCTGCGAACATCAGGAGCAGGAAGTACCCCCCCGAGCTGCAGTTTCTCCTCCCGGCCACAAGATGTCGCTGCGGAATCACCAGTAACACCACCGATAATAACTTTTTAATTAACACTGATTTCGGATTATTTTATTAAAAGTATAAATTGAATCTCAAAGTCATCTGTTTTTATCTTAAATATTGAATGTGATTGTTTTTATGAAGCTGACAGTATATGTTTACTTGTCATTCTGTATTATTATGAGCTTTTAAATAGTTTTATAAATATATAGTACATAGTCACCACATACGCTCAAATAAATAATCATGCTTAAAGAGGTGATTTTATGTATTTCAATTACATAGTAATACATGTACCTTTTTTTTGTATATATGGTCACTTTTAATGATGTGTTTTCTATCATGTTGAGTGAATGGGAATAAATCAAATAACTTGAGAGTGACTTAGTTCAATAACTTGTGTGTTTAATGTATATATTTATGTATGAGTTTAAGTTATTTGATTTCTTCACACCAACTCAACATGATAGACGACCCTTCATTAAAAGTGACCATCTACATTGAACTTAAGAACAGTCACCACCCTCAGGTTTCTAAACGTTGTACTATGGCAGTGTGATTTAATATTAATTATTTTATGTATATATTAGTAAAATGTCCCTCTCCTCAGTAATTGAATTTCATCTTTATGTCCAAACAATAAATTAATATCTCAGGAAATAAAAGAAATCCAACTCGACTCTGTGTTGTTGTTTTTTTTTTAACCTCCATGTCACATTGAATTTATCTGCTGCACCATTTATTAATTTTTCCTGTGTCATGGTGCGGACGTCAGTGCTATAGTAAACAAAACTAAATCAATAAAAGCAGAATCCAGCCCCCACAGGCCGGATGGAGGTCAGGAAGATGTTTGTCTTGCCCACAGTCGACCCTCTGAGGTAGAAATTCATCCTCCAGCTGCATACAAATTATATTTTCAACACTGGTATTATCGGGCGCCTCCAAAGTCAACCATGACTTACAATTCCCACCAGTGCACGGACACAGTTACATTTAAATAAATAAAGGTGAAATCCCAGAGTGACTTGAGAAAACACGAGGCAGAGTGTGAGTCAGTGATGTTGTTTAATGTGTTGCTCCTCATACGTGACTAGAAACATATTTAAACTAACAAATGTAGCTTCTTTTCTTTGAATATCATCATGTTTGGTGTATTTCTTCTGTGTTGTTTAATAAAACATTAAAAAAAAGAACACACTGTAATACCGGACACAGACTTTTGGAGTTTCAGCTTCGCTTCATCACACGAGTCTGTTTCTCCAAACCAAACACAAACAGTAATAGTTTTTCACGGTGTTTTAGTTCAAGACAACATTTTTGGCTAATTGCTAATAACAGCTATCGGCATGTGAGCGCAGATAAATTGAAAAGCTGATGCATTTCAATCAAGGTGTTCCGCCTGCAGTTTACCTCCCGGCAACCAAAACATGATTCGTCAAACTAGAAAAAGGAAACCAGAAGCTTCCAGCCCCCAGAATCTTGTCCCTCGCCCACAGACTCTGTATAAACACAAGCAGAATCGTTTTTAAGTACCTTGTAAATACTGTACTTATTGTTTTAGTCTGGATTTTCCATTAGAAAATAAAATTCAGACAATAAATATGTCCCAGATTTTAAGTTTTACTCGGATGTGGCCTCTTGAACTACCCTTTAAAACTTCAGCGGTTTAATAATGTAACAGGAATGTCTGGCACAGAAAAACTCCTCTGGCGACATCCGTCTGACAAACTCGACCTGACACGTGAGTGATAAGCCTACGAGAATTCACAGCTTTCTTCTGCCCGCGAAAAAAGGTGCCACCTCATTTTCAACCCCGGCGAAAGAACAAAAATGTCCTTGGGTCTTCGGTGAAATATTAGTCACCTTGTTTTGTGGAGTCACTCCACCTTTCTGGACCCGCTGCCCACGTAAAAACTCCTTCCTCCTCACTTTCTTTGTGCCTGTCACACAAGGACTTCTGCTCAAATGCCAGCCTGGCACACGCTCAAGTGGATTTTCAAAGAGCAGACGGAGGAAACAGCTTTCCGGGAGCACAAGAGGTGAGAAGAACATCATGTGTGTCTCTCCTCTGGATGTTGCCGTGTTGAAAAGGATGACAGCTGGAATTTACTCTGTTCAGATAAGCTGTCAACATTGAGACAAGCTCCCCGTCCCTGAGTTTATCCAATTACACAGCCAAACACAGCAGCTTGCGTTGCTTGCGATATTGTGTTGGATTTACTGCACACATGCTGAAATTGAGAAAAACACGATAGGATGCCTGCATGAGTAACTGAGTGCACAAACATTATTCTAAGCCACACAAATAAGTTTGTTAACCTCTAAAATGTCAAATAGGAACATTGTGCTAGTTTTGGTTGAATAAGTGCAGCTCCCTCTTTAACTTCTATGTAATTCTGAACCATTGTTAAGCTGATAAATATCATTTTTAAATTTTAACTTTCATACAGGTTCCTTTAAAGTCAAGGCTGTGATTTAAAAAAAGAAAGTTTTGGGGCGTTTGATAAAGAAGAAAAACTTCAAACGTGGAGTCTCTTGTGTAAAATCCCATTTGGAATAATTGGAAGATTTAATATTTTTGTTCTCTCAACACATCTCACAGCTTCCAGCTCTATTCAGGCGTTCAATCTGCTTATTCTCCCACTGAAAGGAGCAGTATTTTGGAGAAGTCTCAGTTCCTTGATATATTGAAATCAGCTGGCATTGTGTTCTCTGAGGAATATTTAACAGGAGCTCTGGATGTATAATTAAGCAGTTTGCTCCAGACTTTTATTGTGATGCCTCTCGTATTCACTCAAGGACAAAACCACTTGCATTAAAAATGAATAATGACACTCATGATTCTGAATATGGGGAATATCAGTAATTTGCAATTATCGCAGTGTGAATAAGTGAGGACAGAAAAATGATCTATTTGTGATCCACTTAGTGTGAATGTCGTCAGGCATGGAACCAAAATGTGCTTTGACACTGCAGATACAATAAAACATCTTAAAAAACTATTATAATCTATATCTAATAATTCCAGAAATCATCAAAAGTTCTGTAGAAGCAGCGGCTCATTAACGTTAAAGTGCTGTTGACAGTCACTGACTCGGTCGTTAAGTTGTTCCTGTTATTCATTAATTCCTATTTTTACATTTCAGTTTTTGTACAGAATAAATAAAGTAGATATAACTTGTTGTTTTCTGAGCTTTAGAGGAGTTGATGTGTGGATTTTCTCACCTTAGGCAGAGTCAGGTCAATCAATCAATCAATCAAATTTTATTTGTATAGCCCATATTCACAAATCACAATTTGTCTCATAGGTCACATGTTCCTACATCTTCTGCTTTAATGCTAAGCTAAGCTAACCAGCTGCCGACTGTCACTCTATATTCCAACGGCAGATATGACAGTAACTCTAGTTCTTCTCATCTTAGTCTTGGCAAGAACGCAACTTACCTGAACATGTTTTAACCGTGAGTCACATCTGGATGATTAAAGACCGAAAAACGATGTCTTATTCACATTAATATACACTAATGCACTTTTTTCATTTGCTAATTTACATTTTTAATCTGACCTTTCATTCAAACTAATAAATCTCTCGCTGTTGTGCAGCACTTCCAGTTCAGGAGTAAATGAGTCGACCTTCAGGTCTCCTGTGACTGTGTCGCTCCCCTGATTAAGGGAAGGAATGAACCTCCTGTATCTAACGTCCTGCTCGTTACCCGATGACATAACTTCAATATGGATTCCGTCAGGTTTATGATAATCTATAGCATGGCAATGAGGTGATATTGATTTTCATCCCTCGAGGCTCAAACTTCACACACTTTTTGTAAACAAAGAAATGACTTCAGCAAAAATGTCCACGGCCTTTTCTTATCATTTTTGCGGGACTTGCCTCTTTTTGTTTATTGGGTGAAGTCGCGTTATCTGCAGCCGCCTGATGTATGAGGAGCGCCGCGGCCCTTTCTGTCATCATTCCCTCGCTCTCGTTCTTTACAGCGTGCACCGGCTGCCTCGCTGCCGCCCTCACGTACGACCATTAATCAGCCGCGTAAGAGCTGCGACCCTCTCTGCCAGGCCCCTCGCATTGATTACGCTGCTCTGGGTAAGTGTAGCATGATGAACACAGAGCCTAATTCAATTAGGCTGCAGAGACAGAAGTATGTAGCATATGCTGGATAAAAAGCCGCCTTCGAGAACAATGAAAAGAAGTGAAGGAGAAGGAGGGATTTTGAGGGAAGGACGTCACTTACATTGATTGCTGTTTTAACATTTGGGAACCTGGGATGCTGGAAAAACAAAGTCAGAGTGACAGGAAATGACAATGAATCAGCTGGAGATGGATTTGTAACTTATCCAATAAATGGTGAACAGATCCAAGCCAGAATTGTGGTGTGGGATGGAAAAGGGATGGTTGTGTTGGTGAGTTAGTTGTTCCAAGAGAAATATCAGCATCAGAGCCATTGCAATTGTTATTGGACGTTCATGGTCCCCAGAGGAGGACTCTTGCTGACTTTGCTGATCCAGTGACTCTTCCTCCAATTAACAGCAAGTCAAAGTTATAATTTCGAGACGATGTGTCCCACTGACTTTGGACGTTGATCAGTTTCTGAAAATAACTTAAGAATTATTATACCTCATCTTTCTCCTTTTTCGAATATTAAAATTTAATCGTTAGATGTTTTATTTTTTTTGATCCTCATCCCTTTTTTCTGTTGATATTTTCACTTGTTTGTATAATTAATCTTTTTCTTATTTACATGTTCGAAATGAATACAAACGAATGAATGAATGGATAATGTTACCTTGCCAGAGGAACACGATTAAAGTTCCCCACTGTATGTAAGTAAAGTTTACTCATAAGATTCTTTATAAACTCTGTAACATTCACCTTGACTGCAGAAAGCCTCATTAAAATGCACCACACTCTCTGTCTGCGAGAGCTAATTCACGCTGAGCAAATTTCCCCTCCTCTCTCCTCACTGATTACAGCCGTTTACAATGGATGCAGATCATTATATTATGATGCTTTTAACCTCAGTTACAGGGTTTATTGTGAGTGAACGGCTGCACACTCTCAAACCAGACACAGACTAAACCAGCAGCCTGGAGATAATCCGACTGGACGTGTAACAGATGAGCGTTCCAGACATTTCCTAATTCAAAAAAGCCCCCGTTACAGGACCATATCTCAGACGGCAGACGAGTCAATACACACATCAGTTTCTGCAAAGGCCAAACCATGATGGATTAGTTCAATTTAGCATATCAGGGTCTGCGTTTATCTTCTGTGATTAGAGATGAGTTATCTAACAGCAAGCGGTGAATTGTGGGACTACAGCTCTTTGTATGAGGCCTCTCCGTCGTTCTGTGGTGACTCAAGGAAGTTCTGGTTCATCCAGGGATCAGATCGTTGTTACCCAGGTTGTAGTTTAAGAAATTAAATGTAAATGTATATAGATGCATGTTTTTCCCGTGTGTTGAAATCTCGTGATAATATGAACTGCTGCAGATTCCCACCGAGTGACTGTTTAAAGTGATTTCCTGTAGTATTAAAACTTGCTTTATTCCAGTGCTGGGAAACAATGAACTCTAAACATTTGTGCGTCTTGAAATAGTTTGTTGTGGATTCAGAATAGTCACAAGAGCACTTCAAAATAAGATAAAAGAAAGAGAATTTAAGTTTGAGTTGATGATCACCTGTGGAAATTTGGGTGAAGTGTGATAATGTGACGGCCAAATGATAAATATATTATGATTTATGTATTTTTTGTTTGTCTGTCCTGATTTCTAAAAACATATGGTGCCATGAGTAACACATCTCTGTCTCCTGAGTTTTCATTAAGTATTATCATCAGTATATTCGACACTCAGAATTTTGTGTCTGCATACGATACGTATCTGCTATATCATGCTCACTCTTTATTCAACTTATATAATCATCATAAATCACATATGAGGCCATGTCTCCAAAGCAATTAGATTTTTTTCCAATGACACCAGCAAACACCAGGGGGAGAAATAGAGACGTTTATTTTTCCAGCGTTGCCACAGTGACCCCGGCAGAGAACTTCATCCACCATCTCCACACGACAATTCATTTCCTACTGCCGGCACGACTCAGCGGCAGAAACAGATGATAGTTATTTTGATTCATTTCAGCAGAATCCTCCACGGCGAGAGCGCACAGCTTTTTATCTGCTCTCGTTATTAAGTGTCGGCCATCGCACAGATGTTTGGACACAGGAGTAAAATAAGACAGATGTTCACCGGTCTCGGTTTAATCAGGTTCCGAAAGCAGATCGCACCACAGACAATCGGCCCAGTCACCTAGAAACCGTGTTTATACAGTTTACTACTACTACTAAAGCAAATATGTTTAAGAGAAACAGACACGCTTTATATTGACGTAATAACTTTATAATGAATGTCTAGGCCACAAAATGCTGATGACACTATCAATCTTTTTTATCGTCCTATTACAATCATTCTTGCAATATCCGCTCGTTGCAGCCAAAGCATGGTTGAAGTTTTATGGCCGTGCGGAAGTCCGGTGAACGATGGAGGTCTCTGTGAAACATTAAACCAGGTGAAGTGTCTCCAGTCAAGCTAGCAGCTTTGTGAGGCTAGCTAAATGCTAATATCAGCATGCTAACATGCTCAGAATAATGGTACGTTCCGTTACACTTCGGAACTCGGAATGACGTCAGAGTTGATAACGTTCCAGTTGTATAGGAACAATGTTGACGTTAGCCATCTAGCCATTGTTAGCAAAAAACAGTTCATAATAATGTATTATTTCACACGTACTAACATCTTAGTGATATGTCCACACGCAGTAACTGGACAGTGCTATGTGTACGACACATTTAATGACAGAAGTGCAAATAAACACCACTGTTGATATACAGAGCGGCCATCTTGGGTTTCGAAGTTGGAGATTGTGAGGTTCCTCGAAATTCCGACCTGAGGGGGGCGCTCCAGTTGCAACTTCCTTACTCGGGGGTCGGAAATTCTGAGCTCCAATGTACATGTATATGTCCATGTGCTGATGTTAGCAGCTCTTATCAGAGAAAGAGTGTCGCTCTCTGTACCTCAACCAGTATAACTTCTAAGCTGTAGCACTTTCTTCACTGGGAAATAACTTTCCTGGAGATAACTCCAACTTTCAATCGGCAAAACAAATTAATCAGTGCGAGCACAATTTGCAGGACAGAGGGTTTTGGACTTTCTATAAGCTTCACTGCCTCGTTTTTAGAGTGGATATAATAACCTGGACTGTGTAGAATACAAATATACTGAGTCTAGTTTGAAATGCATAACTTGTGTTTCATCATTTGACTCTTCAGAAGCTGGAGCTTACAAACTATTTTTAATTTCGGGCTCTTGCTCTTTCTTCGAGTTGTTATTGAATTATTTAGTATGATCACTCATGAAACAGTAATAATATCACAGTGCGGGTTTTAAATCCTCATTTCTAATGAACTCGACCATCCTGTGTGTTCGAGCTGCACTTTCACACGGAGAGTATGATGCATTGATATGTCCTTTCAAGTTTCTCTGGGAAATGCTGATGCAAAACAAACAGGAGAATAGAACTGAAGATTCAGTGTTTGTCTATTTATTAAACAAGCTCTCAAACAATTTGAGGCTGGTACAAGGTTTCGATTTAATCCTCGTCCTAACAATGACACAAGATCATTCTGCTCACATTAAACATGACACTGAACAAGAAGAATTGATTTCACAGTTTGGACTCGAGTGACTTTTATACCAGAATTAACAAGAAGTCTCATACTTCCCCCGGGAGAGAGTGACGATGTTCTCTCGTCCTCGACTTTACAAGAAACATAAATACAGTGATACGGATAAATAATACGTTGGTTCGGAGCCATTTGGAAGGAAACAACAAAGCAGGGAGGGGGTTGAGGGTGTCTGAGCGCCGGGGCTGAGGCTCCTGCGCTGATCAGCGCTGCATGATGCAGACAACAGAGGAGCAAGAGGAGGAGGAGGATGAGGAGGAGGAGGAGCGAGGGAAGGGAACCGACTGGCTGAGGCTCTCGGCTCTCAGTCTCTCCTCAGTGCTTCGTGGAGCAGCTTCTCTCTGTTTTTCCTCCCACTCTCGCACACACCGAGAGTGTTCCGACTCTTTTTGTGTCTGAGCTGACGAGTGCAAACGCAGAGGGGCTCACTCGCTCCAACTCCTGCCGCACCATGCTTCCCTGGAGGAAGAACAAGTTTGTTCTAGTCGAGGATGAAGCCAAGAATAAACCCAAGAGCCTGGGGACCGGGCTGACCTACCAGTCCATCCTCTCCTCTCTGCTGCGCTCCTGTCCGGACCTGCTGCCGGACTGTCCCTTCAACTGGGTGGGCAACATCTTCCAAACCAAACGGCAAAAGGTGGAGCTGAACAAAGAGGAGCCTGTTTACAATGTGCGCTACCTGGGAAGTGTGGTCACCATCACGGCCAAGGGACCCGGCTGCACCCAGGAGGCAGTTGCCAAGATCTGGGCGAGGAGCAACTACGGGGAGCAGTGTGTCAAGATGAGGTTAACGGTGGGGCCACAAGGCATCAGGATGAGCGCTGACAAATCTGGGAAAAAGAAGCCCCTTCATCTTTACTCCCTGAACAGAATCACCTACTGCAGCGCCGACCCGTGCCGGCCCAAGATCCTGGCCTGGATCTACAGGCACCAGATCAAAAACATGGCAGTGGTGCTTCGGTGTCACGCCGTTCTGGTCAGCAAGTCGGAGAAGGCCCAAGCCATCTCCCACAGCCTCTACCAGAACGCCACCTCCGCCTTCAGCGAGTTCAAGCGGCTGAAGCGGCAGAGTGATTTCCGGCACTGCCAGCAGCAGCTGCTTGGTGAGGAGGCGGTGCCCCTGATGCCACTGAGGAGGCTGCTGAACGGGCAGTGCCACTACAGACCGCCTGCTGACAACCCCGGGAGCGCCACCCGCCTCTGCTCCATCACAGAGGAGGAGGAGGAGGAGGATGACGACGAGTACAGCAAAGATAAAAAGCAGGAGGTGGAGGAGCTGTGGGAGAAACAGAGGATTTTCACAACAAACACAGACCCGACTCAGTTACTATCAGAGTTGGACATCGGGGATATTGCCAGATTGGAGCAGTGCCAAATCAACTTTGTCAGCGGCAGCAACAACCACACGTTTTCCTTTATAACCTCTCTGGTGTGACTACAACGTGGTGTAAAGAATTCTGCCACACTACAGAAACACATTCCTCTCTCTGCCCTTCACCGGTGCCCCGCTCAGGCTCCCTCCTGCTCTGTCCGTGTAATGTGAAGTGTTTACCAGAAACTTCTCCGACTACCAGGAAGGAGGAGGAAAGACGTACGATGGTTGTGTGGGAGTGATTTCTATTCTGGCCAGATGGCTCAGATGCTGGTTTGACTGTGGCAGTTTGTGGGAACGTGTTTACAAAGAGGGCTGATGATGCACAGACTAGCGATAGCACAACGACGAGGACAGCGAGTGTTTTCAGGGAAACGCTGAGATCACCGACACGCGGGTCACATATTGATCGCAGCACCACGCGGGATGTGTTTATCAGTCCTCTGTCTCTTATTCTCGTGAGTTTAATCAATGCCGTGTTTGCCAGCAGGGACGTTTTTCTAGGATCGACTTGTGATATTTTTTTCAGGGAGGTTCTTTGTAAATTTGTGTAATTCTTTTTCTAATATGACAATCCTCACCGATGTTGTTCACCGACTGATCCTTTTCTGGACGCTCGCAATCGCAAGACGAAGTTTGTTACGGTTTTATTAATGATCACAGCCGACTAATGAATAAGGCTGTAATTTAGGAAGCAAGCCATTGAGTGGACATGTTTATTGCTGCCATTTGTTACAGTCATTATTTATGCATGACATGTCAGCGTTAACCTTTCCCCTTTTCTGTCGTGTGAAATCCCCGATCCTTCTGCTTTTTAGAATGAACACTGTGATAAACGTGTGACCAGGGACAAACCACACAACTGTTCATGCAGCAGTGTTTGCTCAGTGTCGTGCATTGTTTTAAAATTTATATCTATTGCAGTGTTACCAAAAAACAATCTCAATTTGTCCTTTGCTTTTCAGCCAAGTTTTGCAAATGCAATCTTTTCCACATGAGCCCTTTTGCAAAAACGCAGACGGACCCTGACAAGTCAACACAATCTGTTTTGAATACTGTTTGTGCTGCCGTCTAAAGTTGCATTGTGACTATCATGAGATGAAGCTATTTATTTTCCAAATATGATGATGAATAAAAATTAGTCTCACTGTGGGGTTTTTACTGCCTGGCTCTCGGAGGGAGGGTATTTCTAGATGTTATCAAAGAGATTATTCAAATGAGTCCAAACACTCGACTCTCCACCAGCGAGCATTTGCATGTTTGTGCTGTGAAAATATGTGTAACCTGCACTTCAAAGATAAAAAAACAAAACATATTCACAATCGCATCATTATCTGCTTCCGGAGCCATTTGGGTTTTCACAGTGTCAACTGCAAACTGCCACTCATCAGACGTTAATGTGGTTTGATTCATTCTGCGGGTCTTGCTCTGGCTTCCAGGGCCTTTACCCCGAAGGAGGGGTTGGTGGGTAATTAATCAGCGAATTGAATTGTTCGGGAAATGACCATAAAGCACCTGCCTCGGCGGCGGGGCTGTCAGGCTCTGACAGAACCGAGTGATCCAAAACGGGGACGGGGACATTGACTCACCCATTAACCATTTTACTGCAAACATCAGCTGTTTCTGTGACGACTGAGTCTTTTTACTGGAACAACACAACATCAGTGGAAAACAGTGAAACATTTAAGATCCCTCCATGTTTGAGTTGTGCTGTTTTGCAGTCAGGATGATTCAGAATCTCTTAGTATGAACATGGATGGGTTCATTTTTTATATCCGATGTTATATTATCACAAAATACTGTTACAGTGCAACGAATGTTTCAATGCAATGTGAAGTTATCCTTGTGGGAACCGCTCACGAATTCCCTTTAGTTGTCACATTACACAACATCAAAAGCGGTTTGATTTGACATTTTCTCATTAAGAATTCTGCTTTTAGAAAGAGAACAGGTGCAGATGAATGAGTTGGTTTCGAGTTCCTGTGACGGTTCGTTCTGAGGCGGCACTTTCAGCCGGAACCTTCCAGATCAATATTTCCTTCTTTGCCTGGAATAAAAAAGAACAGGAGCTAATGTCAAAAGAAAGATAATAGAGGATTCCTGTGCCCTTGCCAAAGCTCCTGCAGAACGTGAATACTAAGAGAAACCAACTCTGTTTCTATCGCTTTATGTTTCTCCTGCCTTTTAATCTTCAGCCCGTTTGACAGGCTCCTGTTCTGCATAGATGAGTAGACGTGTACACACAGTGCACGGCTTGATTAGGCCTCATTGTTTGCTCACTGACTTCCACGCGGGGAGATGCATTGTGTCTGACAAACTGCCAATGTTGTGTTAACATGGAGCGGTTTAGCAGAGGAGCCACGGTGCTTTAATGCAAACATAACTCTTGCCTGGCAAGCGGATGAGAGGGAGCAGATGGCAGCATGCGAGCTGCACGCTGGGCTTCATCACACTCATCTTCCAGAATAACAAGGGGCTCGAGCCCAGATTGAAAGATGGTTGCGTTCGGTCACACTGTCGGCCACGGGGGGCTATTAATGAACACGAAATCTAACCAAGCACGGAAGACACACTGGCCTCGTCAAGTATCACACATACTGTAACCGTGATGTGCCTCTTTACAGCGGGAGGGGGGGGTTCGGAGACCCCAAAAAGCTGCTTCCCCCGGCACACAGCTCAGTTCAGACACTCTCTCATCCTCAGAAGCAAACACAGGAAGACGTCCCGCTCGTCTCCATCGCGACGGTCGTGTCCCAGAGCAGCTGGCAGCAGGTGGCAGGCGGTTTTGTTCCAGTGAGAATTGGACAGAAACAGTGTTGAGGAGCTTCTGTGCGAGGATGGCAGAGATAGCAGACGGTGCCGAGGGAGCAAGGACACCGTGGATCAATGAGACTCGCTCCGCACAGACACATGAACAATAAAGAGACCTTGTAAAAAATAAAAAAATAAATTGCTGTGGGTTTAATGCGCCCGAACGCACAGTTGCCTCCGGAACAATACATAAACATGTTTTCTGATCTGACACCGCTGTCGGCAGAAGAACATTGTTTATCTGTAACTTCCCAAAGCAAAGTACTTTGTTTCTCTATAAATATATTCTGTGGGAGAATATTCAGAATCTTAACAGACAAGATTTGGTTTTGACTAATCGTGTTCGAGCAGGCTTTGGAACACATTGACCGAAATGCATCGGCTATGGGATGGTTAATATATGTGCATTGCAGATATAGCTTTTAATAGAGATCAGCCAAACACGTCACTTGTGCAGGTGAGTTTCTCGTCCGACATCTTCTTCTATTCACTGTGGTGTGCCTCACTGAAATGGGCTCATTACTGCCCCCTGCTGCAGGTGGGCAGAAGACATTCCCTCGTTCTTGACACGTGTCACAGTTGTTGTGTTTTCATTCACTTTCTTAAACATGGTGGAACATGGCATTAGCCTTGGTTGGAGGTATGTTCCCTCTGAGCTCCCTTTTGCTTATGGATGTTTTTCGTACAAATGCCATAAGAGGGAAAAATGATGCCACTCCACATGGAAAATAAAATAAGGAATACGACTTAGAGCACAGTCGCTTCTCAGGCCTTTTACAGACCCACCAGAACTGTCCCCAGAGCATTGAATGAACAAGGTTATAGATACAATACCATACTACCTGACTTCCTCCTCTGCTCCCTTCATAGTGACCACAGCCACTAGAAGCCTCGGTCTCTCACTCGAAAACAGATATGATTCCGTCTTTCTTCTCGGCAGAACAGATTATTTCTCACGTTATTTGATGCTCCTGTCTTTTGCATAAATCCAAGCAGAAAGCTACAGAGTTACAAGTTCAAATGATCGGACCATCAAAGCTAACAAGCATCATTTTCCATTTCATGCATATCTTATGGTATCGTCTGGGAGAAGAGTTGCACACCTGGCAATTTGCAAATGAGGGGTGCAGTGTTTTGCTGTGCAAGACTGTCAAAATCACCGAGTGTGCACTCTCGTTTGATGCGAACAACGAGTCGGCACTCCGACTGTACGATGCACTTTCATGATTTATCTTGACTGAAACGCTTTCTCTCAGATTTTATATGACACAGTGTCTCATCACGGCCTGAACGTGAATGAGAACTCATTTCACTTAGTTGTGAAATAATCTCCCGCGGCCACGACTGTTCCCGTCGAGTGTAAGCTGCAGCCTAGATTCTCATACACAAGAAACCCCTTTGGTGCCAGCGAGCATAACTATACAGCTAACTAATTCATGAGAATAAAGGATTAGTTACTGCGATGAAACATTAATGGTTTTATCCCATTAAAACATAATAAGCAATGCCAAAATCGTCTGGGAAGAAGTCTGAGATGAAAAATCCTGCCTCAGGAAATGGGTGGGTGCGTTTTGCTTGATAATGCTGTTCAGAAAAGTGCATAATACGTCTGCTGTGCCTGAAACAGTGAATGTTTTTATATTTATGTGGCAAAGGCTGCAGATTTATTTAACGCTGGTTTAACAACTCAGCCTCACTGCTCAGGAGATGTTTCCTCCCTGTCCATCACTGTTCCGACATTAAACCTGTTTAAATAAACTCTTTGCACAGGAAGGTTCTTCAAAGTGTTTGACAAACCAGAGCAGGTAATTGTATAAAACTTGCATTTCATCATGTCACACAGCGGCTGATGTCTCTCCACCTCAGGCCGAGGAGCTGGAGGCAGGCTGCACGGAACCAATCGTCTCCTGACGTCACCGGAGGGCCATTAAACTGACTAATAATCAAATCAATCAGCTGGGAGCCCAGGTTTGTGTTTCCCAAGTCTTTCTTTATGGTGCCCTGTTGGAGGCGGAGCTGCTTATGTTCATGTGGGGGCCTGATTCAATTGTATTGTGGTCGTGTTTGTGCGTCACTCCACTGACTGGTAACGGTGTAATCTGGTTGTGTGACGCATCGACCTCATCTGACGCCTGTGATTTACGCCGACTTTTGAAGCCAGATAGTCCACAGACGTCAGCAGCCGTCACAGAAGAACACAGGCGGATTTAATGAGTAAATTATAGATTTTGCAATTTTAAAGGATCGTTTAGGCCTTTGTCTCCCCCCCCCCTAAAGATGGAGGACTTGTCTCTACTTCTTCCTACGTTGCAAAAATGAAGCCAAAATATCCCATCATCTGTAAAACTAACATAAGAGCTGCCTGAAAATGACAGAAACCATCTTTAAGGGAACATTTTAGCCCATGTTCCACCCACTAACATGGAGGAGGCAGCTGGTTTATGACTGCACCGCAGCCAGCCACCAGGGGGCGGTCAAGGTTGGAGACGCATTTCCCAAAATGTGAAAAGGGTGATGCACAAATGCGATAACAAAAGAACAAGGTGTCTCACACCTACCTTTCCTTTCACTGCCTCCTCTGCTTGTAATGCATCTACCTCAGATTAGTAATATTGATCAGGCTGCAATAGAATCAATGTGGCCTTGCAAACATCTTCTTTGTCTCTGGTCTTAACAACTGCTGCTTGCTGGGGATGGAGAGAGAGATACAACATTGTGCTGATGTCATTTGCCTCCGTGATGAAGGCCCCTTATACTTATCTCTTGCAAAACACCAGGGGGCAGCAGGAAAGTAATTGGCTGCAATTACCATCACATTTGCCTCCATTTGCAGTAACAGCGGAGGTGAAGCAGTCGTTCCACCTGTGGGTCTGAGGCAGAACCTTTCCGCTCTTCGATGTCACTTCAGAGGAAGTTTGGTGAAGTGGAAGAAAACAAGGCTCCATCAAGAAGTAAAAAAAACTACGCTCCCCTGAAGCCTTTCGTTGGACAGCGAAGAGGCAATCGGTCGAGCATCCATTTGTTTCCAGGTTTCCTATTACTCAGGGAACAAGGTAGTGGAGAGCAATCACTTAGACACACACACACACACACACACACACACACACACACACACACACACACACACAGTCATAAAAGAAACTGGGCCAAAACACACACGTGCACGGCTGGGGGCATTTTATTTAGGTGGACGGTGTTCGAGGACAAGATAGGACTTCTCTTTCTCTCTGTGATGAACGACGGAGAGTGGCAGGTGGATTCCGGGGGCGGGGGAGTGGGTGGACTTGGCCGGCATGTGAGTGGGTTGGCACATGCCACAGAGGAGACGGAGCACGGACACGAGCCGTGGACGCTGTGCCTGAATCAACAAGGACGACAGGCTGGACCTCTGATGTCCTTTCGAGGGGACGTTTAATATACGACTGCTTTATTTTTCACATCACTTTATAATGATGGTGGATTTAAAACCTATTAATTCAATCATTGGTAAATATTTTTTATTCTAGAATGATAAAGGCCAAGAATAGGAGAGGTTTATTTTGTGAATCCAATGCGAATTAAGACAATGTAAAATCAGATTAAATGAGATTTAACTTTCAAAATAAAACAGATATTAAACACCACCCATCAGGAAGTCATTTTTCTTTTTTCTCGGGGGTTATTTCATCACTATGACGCTTTCCCTAACCAGAGGTATTGTGTTTCCACTTGAATTATCCCATTTGGCGATTTACATGCATGAGAAATCCCTCTGAGTCGCTCAGACGGAGCCTGTGTTCATTTGGGATCAGCAGGAAGTCATTAAAAAACCTGCCACTCTGCACAGGGGGGCCGCTTATCGAGGAGGAGGTTAAGGGGGACATCATCATCTTCGGATGCGTGCTCCGTGCAACACGTTACGTGACATGTCAGGACAGATGTGGTACAATACTGGGCTTTTAACTGCAGTATAACACAGAACTGCTTAAACATTAATGTGTATATAATTCACCATCTGTGCATTTTAGCTGCTCATCCAGCGAACGCACTTGTTTTATCCCTGGATCCATGTTGTCAGTTATCTTCGCACGACATGACACGCTATCGCTGGAAATGTTGACAAGAGCTGGAGGGGAATACTGATGTGGTCTATGAGCGCATCACACACACACACACACACACACACACACACGCACGCAGCTGCTAATTAATTGTAAAACTCATCATCCTCTGTGTCTGGGTTAGGAACGCAGACAGACATCATCACCGATCGGTTCCACACGCTGAGCCTGATTTCCTTCATCAAGAGTCGTCATTACCTTTCTCACAGGCAGAGACTGAACGAGCGTCGTCAGCTCCAACAGACAGTTTGATAATTTACTAACTCGGAGCTGCGCTGGAATTCAAATAAAGGAAATATTAGATAAGATGACATTACAGACATTTTTTTGTTTTGCACAAGAGGATAAAATATGTTTTGGGGCATATTGGTGGAAACTGTTTTCTAGGGTCAAACTCAACGGAAAGAGGTGATAAGATGTGAATTAATGGATCTATAAGATTACAAAATAAGAAACACACAAACATACACATTTATTTACACGTGTGTGTGTGTGTACATACAGTATAAACACTTGTATAAAAACATTGGTGGTCGCTAACATCCGCTAACTTCAACTAGTTGTTGGCATCTAAATCAATCAATCCTCAAACATGCAAGGGATGTTCTCCATCTTGCTCTTTGCTCTAAAATGTTTGGTCCATGTCTCGTCCACTAACATGGAGAAGGCAGGGTTTATGACCTGCGCTGCAGCCAGCCACCAGGGGGCGATCCAGACACTTTAGCCTCACATTAACATCAGGCATCATTAGTTTGCTAGAAGCACAATCTAACGGGGAAGAAGCTGAAATCCCTGCTGACACTTGTGTATAAATGAAGTTGCCAGTTTGTGAGAGGACTGTTTAAGTGGAGCCTCCCGATGAGCTTTGTGAGGAAGTTTCATCTTTTTTTTTTTTTACAAGTCGAATAAATAAATAACACCTCAAAACGCCCGGCTCGCGGTTTTACTTTTAAAAAAGATAAATGAGGGGAATGGATATGTCTTCTTGACAATTCAGCGCCGCCGCTTACATTTCAAAGGCAGCGGTGGAATTAATATCTTACTCTACTTTTCACGAATGGGGACTAGACTTGTCAGTTTTATCAGCTTCGGAGACAGAAGACAAATGAGCTGGATGTGATCCGAGGTGTTGAGCTGGGCACATATATAACTTTATATTAAACTCAGCTTCCGAGCAGTAAGTGTCAGAGTACAAATGTGTGTGTGAGAGGAAAAAGTGAGCGTCTGCGGATGATTGAAAAGACAGAAATAATCAAATAAAAAAAAAGATACAGCTTCTATATTTTAGCAAAAAAAAGTAATTTGCTTGTCTCATTCAAATCAGATTTGTGCTTGATTCGAAGCCCACGCAGTTCTGCACAGACGTACAGTTTGTCCTCCGGCTGTACTTTCTCCCAGGCTTTGATCTGTAAGTTCTAAGCTGCTGCATATGCACACTGTCACATCCTGTAGCTCTGCTGCATCAGCACAGCCCCTGTACACAATGGTGATTTATTGTGGTGAGAAATAAAGAAATAGTCGAGTCTGACTTCACACCTTAACGTCCAGAGCTGGTTGGTCCAGTTTGAATGGAAATTGACATTCACAATTCTGCTTTAACTCTCCCCGCCCCCTTTAATCAGATGACTTTTGGGTGTTTATGTTGATCCAATCGGATTTTGCCATGATCTCAATCCGCCAATCATGCCGTTGCTGTCAAACTTTAAACCTGTGCTCCTCCTCTCCATCGCTGTCAGCTGTCATTCCAGTCACCTCCGGTCTCCACATCTCATTCTCATCTTCACCTTCCCCTAAATCTCCTGATTGAACAACCACAATCCTCAAATTCAGGCGCAGTACGTGACACTAGTTCAAATGCGTCAAATCTGCATTGTTCAAATATTATTTCATCATAGGTGAAGGCTGCCAACAATCCTGCAAATCTGGGCAACTCCATCTCCAGAGAGACGAGTAAGGCTTCTGCTAGACTCTCTTCTTTTGTTGTGTAATGCTGTAACTTCCTGAAATTCGTCTGAAATAAAAAAAAATAAGTGTCTCATAGGTATTGACATTTGTCTCATATCCGTTGGGATTGTGGTTTGTTGTTGTTGTATTTTCTGGCCTCTGGTTTCCTGATCTCCCACAAATCCACCAGCACCTGAACTTTAACATCTGATCAACAAGCTGCTGCGATATAAAAGTCTATCAGCAACCTCTTTCTATACAAGCAGCAACGAGACCCATTACTACATATAAATGTTTTCATCATAGCTTTAACTTTAAATCTCCCTCGTGACGATCATTCTTCTACAAATAAATATGTGAAAACACACATTTCATTTCAAACATAAGTGCTTGAAGTCAGTGATTAAATATTTCTACCACTTTGCTTTTTTCTTTCTCTCAATTCTGCCTTTTGAAAATCTGTCTGAGTTATTTTTGCTCAGTTTCCCAGTGGAGGCGGAGCAAACGCCATCTGTAGATACGATGCAGGCGGTAAATGCTGCCGGGCCAGACAGTGTTGTGAGAAGCTGAGCATGACCAGGGATCATCTCCAATCAGACACGAACCAGGCCTCGTTCTGCAGTGTCCTTTTCACTCAGCAGGACGGGGACTCTTCAGGCAACCGCACAGAGCCGTGACCCCTTAGCTGCTGCCACAGCCTGTGTCACGGCAACATATCATCGTCTACACATTTACAGTTTCACTTCAAGGGGAAACAAAACAATTTTTAGGATTGAATATTACATTTTTCTCTACTCTAACTAATTAACAGCGATGGCAGCGGATCTGTGAGGTTCTGCTCAGGCCCAATGGTCCACTGAGCAAAATAAAGATTTCAGGATGCTAACATGCTCACTCTGACAACGCTAATATGCTGATGTTGTGCAGATATTGTTTAGTTTACCATCCAACCAACCATCTATTTTCTTCTGCTTATCCGGACTCCAGTTGCAGAGTGAACCCGCCCAGTCAGGTATTCCAGACGTCCCTCTCCCTGCCCACGCTTTCCACCTCCTCCTGGGGCATCCTGAGACTTTCCCAGGACAGATGGGACATGTAGTCCCTCCATTGAGTTCCAGGTCTACCCCAGGGTCTTCTCCAGGGGTTGGGCGTGCCAAGTAAACATCCAATGCCTATGAATGCTCTTAGGCATCTCCATTGTACCCTTTCGACATGGTGGAGCTGCGGTTCTATACTCTTAGCTCCCTCCAGATGTTTGAACCTTATCACTAAAGCTAAAGCAAGCCATCCAACAGAAGGAGGCTGTTTTCGTGACCTTATTCTTTCCTTCAACCACCAAGAGCTTGTGACCGTGGGTGAGTGTTGGAACGTAGATCGGACGGTAAATCAAAGGCTTCACCTCGATCGACTCCTTCAACACAACATAACACAACATAACACCTGCATTACTGCTGACGCCGCACCGACCCACCGTCCACCTCACGCTCCCTTGTGAACCCTGAGATACTTAAACTAAATTCCCTTCAGGCCGCGGAGAGAACAATCCGCTACTCATGTGATGACAATCTAATCAATATTTATCAATATGGCTCAATCGAAACCACAAATGTAAACCTCGTGGTGGTGATAAAGGAAAAGGTCAGACGATCGCTATTGTCACATCCCCTGAGCATCGTGAACGTCGTTCAAATGTCAAGACAATTTATTTAATAGCCGTGGAGACAGTTCAATAAACTAGAAACGTGTCAATCTCACGGTGGCACGAGAACTGCATCGCGTTGTCGCCCAGAGGCAAAGATTCACTCCCCCAGCCCTGTCGTGCAGAACCATGGCGAAATATCTACAAATTACAAATGCAAAAGTATTCAAACCACCCATTCTTTAACTCTTGGGGAAAGTTCCAACTTTTCATAGGAGATGCTGCTGGATCCCTTTTTAAAATTTAAATCATCTGAGGGAAATGCATAGAAAGTCAAATATGCAAATTCTGTAAAATGGGTAAATTCAGGCACAGTTGCTTTGCAGATTTTGCAGAGTGGGGGAAACTTGCAATGAGAAAAAAAAACACCCCAGTGATCTCAACCTGCAGCTGAACAATTCTCATTTGCAAATAAATTAATATATTAATAAAAATACGTGTTGACATGTGTTTGTGTGGTTTTCAACAGAGAGATCTTTCCACATCCTTCATCCAGTGATAACAAGGATGAAAGTCACGCACTCCAAACCAAAACCCTCTATTAGAATTCCATCACGACGTATAGATGAGAATAAAATCAATAATAAAAACCTTCTAATTGTCCATAACAACAAATCTGACAGAGAACGATAGGTTGTGTTGTTGTTTTTCTTCTGGCACTTTATTGCTTTCTCTGAGGATTTCAGTCATGCACACCAAACACAATTACCTCCAATCACGCCGGGGAGGGAGAGAGGAGAGGGATGTGCTACTAACAAGGCGTTTAACAGCAGAAAATGAATGCTGCGGTGCACACAGCGGGCCACCTCCAGTCTTCATTACTCATTCATGAACAGCGTTTGCTGGGAAGTGGAGGGAATGTGGTGCGTATGGGACGGCCTCTGGATAATGAGCAATAAATTAGACCACTAGGGTGAAGAAGCCTGGTGTGAGGTATACTCACGACACTGGAATAGATAAATTAGCATGTGCACACTTTCCCTAAGACACATATGAATCTAAAAATGTTGGAAACCAAAGAGCCTCCATCTGTGAAATCATCAAGAGACCAAACTTGGAGCTGTTGCACCAATAATTAATGACGAGAAGGATTTGGGGCGACTCAGGCTTTAGCAGAGTGTTTTACATCCAAATTAAATTTCTGTTTCCCCCCCCCTGAAGCTTTGGAGGCTTTGAATATGAAAACATCATATCTCCACCAGGTTTTCATTCACTGTCAGAGAAGCAGCTGCAGGATTTGTCTTGTTGCTGTTTCACAATCTGAAAGAACTCATTTCATTTAAAAACAACAACAACAAATAATTCGTATCCCCAGGAAACGCCTCAAATCTTAAATTTAGGTTTAATGTACATCTGTTATTAACATTTTTTGCTTTGTTATTACCGAAGGAGGAATTAAAGCTTCCTCAGTAGTTATGCAACATGGCTCCGAGCTCCTGCACCATATGCTGAGCTCACTGAGCATATGCTGGGAAATGTTAGGTTCTCGTGTAGCTAGTTAAAGCTGGTGAGATTCTAATCCCAGTTAGAGGTTTGGCATTGTAGACGGGGGGAAAAAAATGTGTTTACAAAATTCAGATTATGAGCAATCAAAAATAAATTAGTTATTATAACTCATTCATTCTATTTCGGTTCTTTACATTTGTCGTCTGTTATTGGGAGTTTGGGAGGAAGCAGGAGAAACATGCAAACTCCACACAGAAAGACCTCAGGGCACCGGGATTCAAACCGTGAACACTCTTGTTGTGGCCAAAGTGCAAACCACTGTACCACCATGCTGCCCCCCTCAGCTTTTCCATCAGTCCCAAAACAGGCACAGAAAGTGACACAGTATGAGTCTGGAATGGATTCGAAGCTATAATATTTAAGTTTAATGGCTTTTGGAAGGTAAAATATGAACCAAAAGATATTCTGTAATGTTTTATTGAAGATGTGAGAAATTAATTAACGGTCCACATAATGAACCCAGTTAATGTTAATCCATTTGATCAGCACTTCTCCGGCCTTGTCAGCTATTGTAATCAGAGGATTAGCTCCGTGTGTGTGAAGGCTGGAAGTCCTGGAGAGCTATTAGCCGGTATGGAGGCTCCCTGTCACCCCACTCCAGAATAAATTGGATCCGGACGATTTACGGCATACCTGATTGCAGTGGCTTGGGGGTAATGAGAACCTTTTAAAACGAGATTGCCTTCGGGTTGGGGCCTCACCGGAGGGCCCTAACCTCTGCCCCCCCCATGCACCTCTGACAACACTGCAGATGTGTTTTTTCCTGCTCCCACTGCTCAGCTGGAATAAGCACACCTGCCTTTCACGGCCCCCGTAGACCCAGCTTCTATTCAGCGGGCCGCTCTCTGCGTTCGGCTGCAGTCATATCAGCGCCTGGCAGCGGCTGTGGCTCAGCTAATCTCCCCGAGCTTTAAACAATGTGGTTGTCAGAGGCAGGGCACGCCGAGCCCCCTCGGCTAAGCCGTTGCTCACGGTGGCAAATGATTCCCCAGCAACACTCGTCTCTCTGCTCGGCTGCTCCAGAGCCACATGTTCAGAAAGAGGCAGAAATGTGTCTCGAGAGCTCGAAGCGATTCAGCTGCTGCAGAACAACCTCATTCCCTCGTCTTTATGTTAGTGGTAACGTTCGTGGTCTCCAGAGGATGAAACCTACTGACTGTGGTGATTGTTTGACTTTCCCTCTATCACCACCCTGAGATTCACATTTATGGCTTTCAGTGAAATGTCCATAACTATTGAATGGTATATATATTGAATGGAGTTATTCATGTTCCTCAGGGGATGAGTACAAATCTCGTAATTTCACTTTTATGTGCTTTAATATCCGTTTGACTCTAAATGATTGTAATAATTCACAGAGTGAACATCACGCTGTATTGAAGAAGACTTGAAACTAAAGATTGAGACTAAACTCCTTAGAGAAATGTTTATAAATCCATGAGGATCATTTTCTTCTTTTTGCAATCAGTGGAGTCGCCCTCTGTTGGGCATTTGAGAGAATCAGTCTATGTCCATATTTACGTACAGGCCTTGTCTACACTACTGCTGATATTCACTTGAATGGATATTTCTCTCTTTCCCTTTAACAAAATACCTCTGTCCAGAACACAAATATCGGGCCAGTAGGTGGCGATAAAGTCTACATCAAAGATGAAGAAGAACGCTGTGTTGTCCAAATAAAATTGGGCACAGCAGATGTCCGTGAATGTCAGTGACGCCAAATCTAGCTAGAAACTTGGAATTTTGGCCTCGCCGCGCTAACCAAAACGTAGAGAAAGCGGTGTAGTCGCCATTGTTGTTGTTGTGTCTGGTGCATGCTCATTACGCAAAGCATCAGTGTGTAAGCTGTGACGTAATCGGGGGCCGTTGCGTTTTACATGTACAGACATAAAGAAACCGGAGTTTAGGAAAATCTGTTTTAGTGATTTAAATCTCTGTTTGCATGTGGATGAGAGGCTCAAACACAGAGGAGGACGTTTGTTTTGCACAAAGTGTGGACAGGGTGACAGTCTGTGATAATAACTGGATGTAACCTGCAAAATTCACGTTAGATTTCCCCGTAGAAAGATCTAATAATCAGCATGCTGATGCTGGCGTTTGGCTCAGGGCATCACTGCACCTGCATTAGAACAGAGTTGCCACAGCGGCACATCAGTTTCATTTCTGCCTGTGTTATCAGGCCACTTTGTAATTCATGTGTTTTCCCTCCTTCATTGAGAACCATATGTTTGTCTCCTCCCTCCTCCTGTAGATCATAATAACACAGCGAAGGGCACCGGGGAGGCTCGCTGCAGATGAGATACCGAAGCCATTAGATAAATCAGACCCACCAAATCAGTGGAGAGGAAGGACATGGTGTAAATTTCCCAACGTGTGAAAGCGCTGCCTCCCACACTTGACACAGTTAATCATGAAGCTCTCACTGACGACCATAAATAGCCGCACGTTAGTCAGCTCTCAGCGCCTCGGCGTGCGGGTGACACCACTGTGACTCCACAGCACAAATTAGGAGCGGTTAAGTCCACACACTGCGGCCAAAGTCTGTTTCACCGCAGCCGTTACGTTGGAGATATTTACGAACGCTGGTAGAGGACGTCCTCGCATCCCGACCCCTCTGGAGGAAATGAAAACCGGCTGAGTGGATGAAAGTTAGTGGATGATGAGTCCACAGGGAAAAAGATTCACACACTAACTCTCAAATAAAACATTCACAGCAGTGCAAGTCCATCGAAATTCAGCAGTGGACTGCAACTAATAGAGCACTTAGTTCTGTACTTCAGTACTTGTACTGCATTTTATGCTAATTCTACTTCACCACAGTTCAAAGGGAAATATAGTATTTACCCACGATAACATTTAGTTAAAATTACTCTCTGCACACCCACAGAGCTGTTTCTAATTTCTAATTACTTACTGCTCATAAGCTCTGTTGTGTTTTTGGTCAAATGAAACACAGGTTAAAGCGAACGCTGAAACACCGACAGGCCGAGAGCAGCTGCTGTCGTTTAGCTGTGACCTGTAATCCGGTGACGAGATCATGAAATGATTGAGACCAGGTGAGGAGGCTCAACAGGAGTCAGGTGAGTGAAGCAGCTCCCACACACACACACACACACACTAACACACTCCACCAGTAGAAAAGCCGCCCGAGGGCCAACAACATTAACAGGCACCAGAAAGTCCTTCTCCTCGCTCTCACTCATTTCCCAGCTCGGTGCCTTTAACTAAAAAACCACCAAGCAGCGCTCATGTGAACGGATTCATCACTGTCAGGTGAAATATGTTTTTGGACAACTGACAACACAAGTTCAGGGTCCATCCATAAAAACAGCTAGCAATGTTTTTCTCAGCTACTCCAATACTGGCTCAAACCCAAAACCGCATATGTCGTCACATTTTCACCTCCAAAAAAGTCTGGTACAGATACCAAAAGAAAACGTGGGAGTATTCTCTCGGAGCGGATGTAATCTGCCACAGTTCGCAGCTCAGCTTCACCTCAGGAGGTGTCTCGTAGTCACAGTGACCTGCCGACTGCCGACTCGCCTCTGCTATCAGTTTCTCCCCTTCTCCCTGCTTGCTTTTCACAAACACCTCTGCTGTTTTCCACTTTCATTTGACCAGACTGCCTATGTCGTCTGCCAGGAATACACTCAGTGATATCTATGCTGGTCTCTGAGATGTTGATGAGATAAAGACAAGGAATTTAAACTATTTCTGGCATTTTGAAAAGGATGATTTATGTTCAAGGGTAGATTTATTTGGTAAAGTTGTACAAAAGTTTGTCATGAGAAACTATTAAAAAACAGGGATGCTTGCCTCCTCTTCAAAATGTATCGAACCCTGGGTCAGTTTTGATGGCATATTTCAACTAGGTTGAATTTAAAAATACTTTATATTTACATCGGGAGTGGGTCCTCTTGTTTTTTTACTGTAGCCCAAACTGGACAAACTAAACATCGAGTTTTTATGACAACTGAAGGCTACCACAGGTTCTCTCTCATGTTTAGAAGGGGAGGGTGAGGTGAGGGGTGTTCAGCTGCAACATGAAACATCACCACTAGATGTCACTAAATTCTACACACTGAACCTTTAAGTCTGCCATTTCTGTATAAAATGCAGAAAAACTTCGGACCTACTTCCTGCTTCTTAAGATAATGTTTGTGCAGAATGCATAGTTGGTAGTAATGTCTCTGTTTGCTGTAGTTCTTTCTCGATGATACAAATATTCACACGGTGTAATTAAACTGCAAACAAGACGGACGCGGGAGCGATAACTAATCATCTACAAACCCCTTGTCCAGAAAGACTATGGATTCTGTCTGAGTCTGAAGATTGCGAGATAATGTGTCATTTCAAGGGTTATTCTGAACCCTCTCTGTGTAATTCTGTCGCACTCTCTGATCGCAATGAGAAGTGTCTCTTCCTCAATAAGTTGCCTGCTAATATAAATTGGCTTTGATCTGTTTGATCTGTCTTTGATCAACAGTCTAAAGTACTAGTCTTTGTTCTAGATTCTTGCAACAATGACATCCAGAGCACTATCACACTGATGTATGCAGTTATTTTTTATCTTGTGTTTAAGAATTTATAAACCTACTGTCTGTGGTTTACTGTACTGTCACTGTGCTTTTATTAGGCTGCATCTATGTTCCAGGGGCATGGATTATATACACCAATTATCCACTCTAAAAACGAATTATCCTCTTTAATTTCCTCGTTAATTATAATCTATGGATCGGTTCATGTCACACGTTCTGTGATGGTTAAGGTTAAGTTATTGGTTTGACCGTCCACAATGAATGAAAGTCAATGGAAAATCCAGCACAGAGGAGGAGGGGATCCAAACACAGAACATGGGATCAATTAGTCACAAGAATTAACCCAAATTCAAACCTAAAACATCATAAAAATGTAGTACAGTGATTTGTGTGGACTGAAAACGACTTCAGATTCCACACTGATGAAGACAAGGTCAGTGAAAACTGCCTCATGCTTCACCACATCGTCTGAAGTGTGTTCAGTTACAACAAACCTGCGTTTTTCACAACATGATCAATTATGCACGATGTGTGTTCATCAGAAACACGTTGGACTGGAACGATTCAGAGACGCGCGAAATCTAAAAGCATCGTCGCTGGCTGCACACAACATGGTCATGTTTGTCAGTATATTGATATGATGTCAGTATCAGTGGGTGTTTGTGTGGCTCAGATTTTACAGTAATTGCCTGAGAGGACAGACGGTGGCTGGTGCAAATGTCAATTAGGCGTTGGCTGTCGGAGCTGAGAGAGAGAGAACGCTCCTCTCGAGCGCTGCGTCCTCTCAGAGGCGTCCTCACGGGGACGTGTGCACTCGAAAAAATAATAAGTAAGCAAAGCTATAATTGTTTCATGCGCGGTCAGACTTTATGAGCCCTCCCTACCTCTGAGTCGCTCAAACCCCAAAGTGCGCTGCTCATTAAAAGAATCTGCCTCCGCAAACATGCATGTTAAACCGAGAAGCAAAGATGCAGCAGAGCTTCAGTCCAGGAGAGAACACAGTGTTTCTTCTCTGCTCAGAGAACCGAGGCTTTGAATAATAAATACCAGGTTGTAACCTCGTATTTTCATCCTCTTTGAGGCCCCGAAATCCAGTTTTCTCCTTCATTTTGGAATATGTTTAGTCATGGAGTTATTTTAAGTTTCATGTCTGTAACCCTACGACTGTTTAAGGTCACATTTCACATGTTTAAAGTGATGTGACATATTGTGGAGGTGGGGGGGGGGCTGAGCACCTGCACCAGAGGATCAATCAGCGCAGGTGAGAGCTGTTAGTGGATTGATCCTCAGGTTTAAAGGCAGTGGCTGAGCTGCCTCATGGAGACACTCACAGAGACACACGAGACACGAGGGAAGCTCAGGGAGAGAGACACCGACACACAGAGACACACAGGAGACCACAGGAGACACAGGAGACAATACTGAGCTGAAAAGCCGAGGTGCCAGCTGAAAGAGCTGGCAAGTTTAAGTTTGTGTAGATTTATGTTTGTTGCTGCTGTGTGGATCTAATAAAGTCATCTGGTCTCTGGCTGTGTCTGTCCGTCACTCTCTTGGAGGCAGCTCAGCCGCTGCCTTTTAAACCTGAGGATCAATCAGCTAACAGCTCTCACCTGAAGGTGCTCTCCCAGCCCCCCCACCTCCACACACATATGCTGCCCTGGTCGTTGGATTGTACGTCAACGTCACAGCCATATTGGACCATGAACATTTGTTCTGTATAAAAAAAATATTTACATTTCTCAGCCAATTTCAATTTTATGTTTGAGAGTTTATGCTCTGTATGTTGAGTACAAAAACCTTTGGTCTCCTGTTTTTAGAATTGACAGTTTGGCCGTAATCTCTGCTAGACATTGAACAGAGTGTGTATAGAAGAAATATTAAATAGAGTTTTGTATTATGCAGCGTTACTCGAGTCAGCATTGATTCAAATATAACTGCTTGGGACATTTTGAGTTGTTAAAAAAGGGGGAATCTCTTTGCAGCAGCATTTATTAATACTAGATAACATCACACTGATGCTCTGCTGCTAACGGAAAATACTAATCACTATTTGATATATATTTGCACATTAATTTTTTCTCTACTTCTTTTTTCAGTATTATAGTAGAAAGTGGTTCTCCATGACCTGAGCGCAAGGAAAATAAAATAAAACTAAAACATGTCATGTATGCATCATATATCATACAACCCTTCACCATTGCACCTTAGTTTGTGTTCTGTCACTTTTTACAACGTAAATAAAAACAATTTGTGCTCAAACCACGTCTCAGAGTCTCTGCACATTGAGTCCAAACAAATCATCGCACTACAATAAGATGCCTGTGTCTGATACACACGAGATCTCACAGGTTTATTTAAATGCAACCCAGTGGGGACAAGGTACGGTGGTTTCTATGAAACACTGTGTGAACTTTTCTGTGGCGTCGTTCGGTTGAGGAAATCTGATACGACTACATTTGAATATTTAATGCAAATAAAGCTCTGCTCTGCGCTTCTGGCCGTGTACCCGCTCACACTTATTAGCCGTGGATGTGGTGCGAGTAAGCAGCGGAATATTTCACCCAGTCGGTCGCTCTGTTCTGCTTCACAGTCAAAACAACTGTGAGATTCATGAATTCATAATTCTGCTTTGGGAATCTTCTGTTTGATATTTTTGTATGCACGCTCTGAGGAGAGATTCCCACAACTGACTCCACTCTTCCTGACCTATTTCCTTTTTATGTAACAATTGCTGCTGCTTAAGTCCTTTTTCCAAATCTGCTCATGTTTTGTTCCCCCCCCGCTCACGGTTGTTATTGTTCTGCGATTATTGTTTCCGTCAGTGAGATTTAGACCCAGTCAAAATACAGAGGGAGAGGAAGGAAAGCTTTTCCCCGAATGTTTCTCCGGGGAGCCTCTCCACACAGATCTGTGTATCATGCAACCTCGGTAGCTGTATAAATATTTGGTGCTTCAAATTTTAATAAGAAAGTCGGGTCAGCTGAGTTTTCCTCAGAGTCTTTCATCACCCAGTGGGATTGGTTCCTTGAAGAGAGAAATAATGAGCGAGTTACAGAAAAATCACACTTTCAGCCCCATGGGGTTTATTGTATTTTACTTTATTGGTGTCAAATATTACCAACACGTGTTTACTACATGTCGGGAACAACTCATCACATGCAATATTCACCACATAGTGTTCATCTTGCAAATGAAAAGTTGGATGTCTAAAGAATAACAAGCACCATTGCTCAGTTAGAAAGGACACAAACACTCTACAGGCTTATACGTCCTGCTATAAAAATTGAGCAGCATCATGAGCAGCATCATGAGCAGCATCATGGGCAGCATCATGAGCAGCATCAGACATGCTGGTCTTACTGTTGTGTACTTAGGGTCAAAGATGGCTGCTTCGCGTGTCCTGCGTCCATATGATGCGTAGGTTGTGTGCACGTCCTCAGAAATTAAACGTACACGTCAAGATGCACGTAAAAAGGTAGGAGGTGCTGTTGGGGGCAGTACGTAAATGCAAATTCAGAAGCTCTACACTGCAATAATGCTCACGACACATCTGGTTTTATAGTCGATCACGTGGCTAAACAGCATCCCAGAGATCTCTGCGTCTCGAAGCTGTGTCACATTCAGAGGACCCGGTCTATGCAGCAGACGTCGGCTGCGTAGTCTGCGTCGGCCGAACCGATACGGTCTGATCTTCTTGTTAACTCACCAGCTCGTCCCGCCATCGCCTAGCAACAGAGCTAAGGATGAGAAAGTTCTTCGGCGGATTAAAAACCCTGAAAAGATAAATTCAACGTTTTCACCTCACTTGCTGCCACCAGTACGTCAGTGAAGCGCAATGTATAATGGGATGCACGAGGCAGGAAGGATCCACCCGGCGGGGCCTCCGTTGCTCGGGGGTGGAAGGACGCAGAACCTTCGAATTGGGACGATGTCGGTCTTCAAATGCAGCCTCAGAAGGATGCGTCTCCCAGATTGAGACACGGCTTTATAGGCAACAGACGTTTCTGTATCCTGACGTACAGGTTGGGCTCTGAACGTGACGACATACTCCTCAAGTTCATTTTAAATGCTCCTCTTTGTCTCGTGCCTCGAACAGTTGAAGTTCTCCGCCTCGCTGCACACAAAAGAGGGTAAATTTACATTTCGGTTTAACAGCTGGTAATTAACACGGCAAAGCTCCCACGTAAAAGTCTGACTCGAGTTAATTGTGCATTCAATTTAAAAGCGCTCACATTAATGGATCCAGAACTCCCCTTGTTTTAGTTCTCACGTGCCGAGAGCGGTAACGTTAACGATCAAATATTTATGATTCACTGCATCTTCCTCCTCCTGGTGCGTTTGTTTGGTTAAACTTAAACCCTGAAGAAAATTTCATCAGCTGCAAGACGAAGGCAAGTTCTCAACTGAACCAGCAGATTGTGTCTTAGGGAGAATCACTTCTCCTTGTTTCATGCTGTTTGATGATTATTTACATTCTTATTTATTTTATATATAAATAAAGGGAAATAAATTGCCAATTAAACAGATTTTCATAATGATTATTCCTCAAAACTCAACGTGACATTAAAACAGAAATTAGCCGGGTCGTTACAATCGGTGCCACACGAGCATGATGACTTTTAAAACTTTATTTAATTGTACGGAGATACAGCGGAGAATAATTAAAGATTCATAAGAATAAAAAGAAAAGAAGAAGGATATCTGGAATGAGCCAAATCTTGTTAATTCATGCAAATCAAAATTTCCCCACAGAGCCATACATAAAATATAATTAACAGAGGACACAGAGAAGCCTTTCTTCTTGAAATCACTTTCATATAATGAGCATATTTCTCATATATTTTAACAGCGCGGCGGTGAGGAGACCAAGCACACAACGGAAAAGTCACTTTATTGTTTGTGGCACTCGTTTCTCTTTTATGACGTGCGCGACTTAAAGCGAAGCACCGATCCCGTCGTTGAACGAGTCTCTGCGGGTTCCCACCGATTGTCCAGTTTCACAGGACAAACTTCCCATTAAAGCGCGGCAGCTGGAAAATGAGCAATCTGAGTGAGGGAGCCCAAGTGGGGCATTAATGTAGAGGATGAGGAAGAGGAACAGTTTGTAATCTTCGTCTTCCACCCACCACACACACACACACACACACACAATCACGCGTACACACCTGCAAACCCTACAGAGCTCTGTGCACACAAGCCCATAACTTTCATTTCAATCTGCAGTAGTAGAACCACAGAGATGCCACGTAACAGCAAGACTTATTAAAAAGATATTCAGCTCCCAGAGGCGGCAGGAAAAGATGTTTCACTGAGATTCTGACATGTTTGTTTTATTGGATGTGTCACCGACGGTTATTTAGACAAATCAAAATACTGCAACGGAAATATCAGAGCTTCAAACCAGTGTCTCATGGGTTCTGAAGCTAAAGCTAACAGGCGACCAGTGGAAAAGGGGAGACGGGTGTGTGGGTGGTTGGAAAGTTTTGGCAGCGCAACTTTATATTATCCCATTTAATATTTTATACTTCGCTTGTGAGGTTTGTTGTAAAAATATATAAAAACAAGAAAAGATAAAAAAATAAGTATCAGTCTGGTTTTATAGAGACAAGAACGGACATAAATCCTCAGTTATTAGTTGTTGAAAAGTATTTCTCCAGAGAGCTCATCCGTTTACGACCGTCTGCTGCAGCTCCAACCTTCACTTTGTTCAGAAGCAGCAAACAGCCTCCTCTTCCCCACTTCAGGGACTTGTCATGATTGACAGCTGAGACGGACTCGCGATTGGTCAAGCATGTGTGTCGGTGGGACGTTGACACTTCATCTCCACGCCACAGATCACTACTGTACAGATGTTCACTCCAGATGAGAAATCAAAAGCACAAGCACCTGCATTCAGGGAGTTTTAACTTCATTTCTGCTTAACGGGAGGAGGTGGAGACGCATTGTGGATGTTTTTACAGTCTATGGACAGATATGAATATTTTTACCAGTGAATAATGATTTACAAATAATCGTGATCTCAATATTGACTATTGAATATAATATCATGGTCACAATACAATAATTACATATATTTAATAAACGGTTTTACCTTGAGCCTCTGAAATGGACTTTAGGTTTCAGTAGTAAAGATAAAGAATTATTATAATGGAGAACGGGCACAGGGTCAGAAAAGAGTCAGAGATTTATCTTTTGCTGAATTATATTTCTGAGAGAAAGGTCACGCAGACATAAGGAAAGAATTAAAAAATGAGCAGAGAGCAGGGAAAGTTATTCTGAGCAGAGACAGATTGAAAAACAAACCATCTTCATTTCAGTGTTGAGCTGTTTGTTACTGTCGGAGAAAAGATCCATTTGATGAAATGAAACAAATCGATCGGGGAGTTTTGGACGATAGATTCAAGCTCTTAATGAATTAAAAAAAAACTGCGAACTAAAGGTAGAAAACTAATCTCTGTTGGAATTCAGCTGCCAAAATAAATCACTGTCTATCTCCCCAAAGAAGTTAATTTGTGAAACAGCAAGCTTTGTATTTCATCTGCACTTGATCCATACTCGTTGCTCTGTTTCAGCACATTTACAGCAGTTTAACAGTTTAAGTCTTTCAAACACATTCACTGAGAACTTTGAGCTGAACCAGCGAAATCCTTCCTTACTTCTTCACATGCACACGAAGCTCTGTCCTATCAGGAAGATTTCAAATTTAAAAAAAAAACAGGGACCAGCACGAATCGGCTGCTCAGGGCCTGAATTAATTGAATCGTCCGGGTCATGCGTTCACAGGCCGTTTGTTTGCAGGAACAGATGCTGATCTAAACTCTGCATCTTCACAACTACCAGCGAACACGATGAAAGGATGTGATGGATCTGTGGACGCTCCCGGAGGCGGGGGGGGGGGTGCACAGCTTTCCACTTAATGAGAGTATTATAGAAGCCGCATGGAATCAACACTCAGATTTTTATCCAAAGGATAAAAACATTGAGGCAGCGACAATCAAAGGTCAACGATAAGCAGTGGAGAGGGATGTTGAGTCTGAGACGCATTTTTTTTTATCGTTAGCTCTTCGGTTGCCTACTTACATTTAAAAACAAAATTCTTCCGACGTTTTCTACCTGCGCTAAAGTAAAACAAAAGTGTAGGTGAGGGGTGATATTGATTATGACGCCCACACGGACACACACATCGCTCTCCACTATTGGTGATTGAATGCACCTCGCTCCTACACACATGTTGAGGAGAAAACTCACTAATGGGACCAATAATCCTTTAACCAACTAATTATGAAGCCCCCATTCGGTTTAAACCTTCTTTAACTTTCACAAAACAAGGTCCATGTATCTTCTGCATGAACTGAAGGACTCACTCGTTCCAGCTTCTCTTTTATGGACCAGTGGTTATCAGGGCACCACGTGACGTCCACTTCAGAGACTGAATATGGTGAAACAAGCTGCAACCTGACACAGATGGAGGTTTAAGTGCAGCGATGGCGGCTTGTTGTGGCGAAGCCTCGTTAATCCTAATTACTGCCCTTCACTAATGAAGCCATTAGCCCTGTTGTGTAGCCAGAGGATCACTGAGCTGTGCTGCTGCTGCCACCGCTGCTCCTGCCGCCGCCGCCGCTCGCCACCGCCGCCGCCGCCGCTGCTTGTTTCCGTCTCATTCTGTTTCTCCTTCACAAGTGGCCTCTTATAGATGATACATTTTAGTATCATGCACGTACAGCAACCTGGAGACGAGGGCTTGTTGTAATAGTTGTTATGGATTATATGCATATTCATCACCAGCTTTGAGAGGCATTACATCACAACATTGCAGCAGATTGAATTGCATCCTGTTAAAGCTGCACAGCAAAGCCACAGATGGACATTCGTGAATCAGGCGACACTTTGGTGCAGAAACTTTTGGAACTGTGGTTTTCAGTGTGTTTGTGCTTGTGGGGACGAGTTGACCTGAAGGCTGAATATACTTATTAATCTGTGGGGACCATGAAATGCAAATGCATGAAAAAAGTCCATCTTGGCAGCGAATCTGCACAAACTGCTGCTGGAGAGTCAGTGGATGAATTATTTGGTAATCAAGCATAATCATGAAGTGGCCGAGAGAGCTGCTAAATCAAAGTGACAGCAGAGCACAACAAAAAAAAAGCTAATAATTCACCAGTGAATTATGAAATAATCATTATGTAACCATGTCAGTTAGGATGTTCCCTCTGCTCCTCACTCAGGGTTCATCTGAAATATTCTGTGAACAGCATCGTCCTGCGTCTCTACTGCCGCTGCAAACATCTGGATGCAGATATAGAACAGACAGATTTTAATATGCTCTCACTTTTCCTGATTTTCCTGCTTCAGCTCTTCTCTTCACGATTACGCTGCTTCTGTGAAACGTCTGTTTTCAGATTTCTCCTCTGCTCATGAATTTTTTCTTCTGCTCTTTGATATTTTTGTGCACCAAGTCAGAATTCCCAAAAGAATTCAAACACAGAAACCTCCCATGAATATTTGTAGAGTTGTTTTTTTCTCATTTTCATTTTTTAAGATACGATCAAATGAGATCAGATAAGTTATAAGTAAATTAGTCCCACAACAGGGACATTTACAATATTCCAGCAGCAAGTGCAGTTAAATATTGACATCTGTAAAGTAGTAAGTAACATGCAATACTTTAAATTAATAAAGTAAAAAGTAAAAGTGTGTACACAATGAGACTAAGGTCAGAATACTCCACACGTCCTAATTCGATTATAGTTTATTCTGAGTTCAGGTTAAACTCATCAGAAAATGCTGTTTACATGTCAGTGTCATATTCATACTTATATATTAGAGCTTATTTTGGTTGTAATTGTAATGTTAGCGTCCATGTCAACGTAGTCAATGATGACGTATGTCTAACAAATAGAGATGAACTTGAAGTCAAAATCTAAAAATCACTGGTTGTGTTTTCCTGTATTTGCTTGTGTGGGTTGCGTGTGTCATTATGCAGCATATGTGATGTCACGGTGAAGATATTCTCACACGAAGCCTCTCACTACTTTATCTACTAGTTCAGACCAGATTGCACAAAACCCAGTTTGACAACTTCTCTCAACTGTCGCGATGCTCGTCTCTCATGAGGAGTCTCTCAGGATCATGACTTCTGTTGGTCTCCTCCTCCTGCTGCCCTGGAAACTCCATCGAATAAGAAGCAGCCTCACGATACCTGTCCTGGTTTGGAATTGACCAGGCGGGAACGTGGATCTCTTTGGATCACTCCCCGTTGACTCCCGAATCGCATCAGTCTCTTTCCCCCCTTTATTGATTGCCACCCCTTCTTCTCCTCCATGAGTAATCACTGCCTGGCAGCGAGGGGGTTCTTCTATTCTGCATACGGATGAGATGTAATCTGTCTGCCGTCTCCATCGGGCGGCCGAGGGGCACAGGAGCGGAAATGACTCTGTTCCGTTCAATCAGTGTTCCCTGTTGAAAGTCGCCTTCTGGACAGAGCTGAGTGCTAAAAGATTTTTCCTTCACGTAAACACAAGGAGTGGGGGCGCGTGTCTCTTTGATGAGCTGCATCCACATTGAAGGGCGACAGCTGCTGTGACCTCTGACCTCCCCGTGTCCAGCTCGGGATTCTGATTCTCTCTGTGACAGGGATGAAAGTTTAAAGTTTGCCGGATCGGCCCTGACACCGCGGCTCCAGCAGAGCGGGAGCTCCACGTCCTCTCGCAGATCCGTGATCTGCAGAGAGTCTTCGTGATGAAGGCGGCTCAGGCCCAGATGTGACACCGCGTGTTCTCCCCGACACGGGATCGAGCGCGTCTCTTTCATTGTGACTCGGGGAGCTTGTTAAAGTGGCTTTTCTGTGGGGAGATCGGTTCGCCAGGTTCATTTAGGATTCTGTCTGAGCGGGTCAACTTCAAAAAGAAAGTGCGAGCCAACCCACCAATCAAAGCGTCACAGCCTCCCTCTGCTGCTCTTTGCACGACAGCTCTGCACATCTCATCTCTGTCCTCCTTCCAGATTTGGACGGATGTGTGATTATGTTCTCTCCTGAGCGGCGGCATCAATTCAGACAGTTGAGCTTCAGAGCTCATGAAGATTAATTGCTCCACTTCGTCCTCTTGCTACCTTTTCCCTGACACAATTCCAACTTTGTCTGGTTTCGCAGATGTCAAAACAATAGTCTCTCTGCTTCCCTGTCTCACTCTGAACAACATTGCCGCTGGTTTAATCGCAGTTGTCTGATCAGAACATTTCAGTGGCTCTCTGGGCTCTTATCTGCAGTTTGGATGGATGTTGTCTTCCTCTGTGCTGTGGTGCTCGTACACTGGAGGCACGCAGCGCACACACGCCCGAGAGCAAGACGTGCAGCAGCGAGGTTGTCTCTGTGGTTTGTTGTTAGAAAAAACCTGCGTCTTATTCCCCAGATTAGACAGGAGATGCCAGATGTGTGTTATTAAAGAAGAGGGCGTGATATTTACTCACATCCAAACACAGCACAGCCTCACGTCTGGCCCCGAACACTGATGGGAGCTGATATGCCGTTGACTCGCCTCACGTCGCCCCCTCTGCCACTAACTCTCAGCTGCCGCTTCTACGTTTGCACCCTGAACGTTCGGCTTCGCACCATCTGACAGTGACGCGCGATGCAGGCGAGACACAAGTGTCACTTCTGCTCCGTCAAAGTTTTTAATTAGCTCAGTCGCTGAGTCATAACTATCTTTCACCGACGGGACCAGCGATCGTATTTACTGCACATGAGTTTCCTCAAAAGGTCAAAAGAAGGAATCGCATCCTTCGCTAGAGTAAAAGTATCAAGACTGAAAAGTTAATCTGCGATGTTAGGCGTTAACATCCTGCTTTGAGATTCATCATTTCAATTTTAATTAAAAAAGTACTGGAACTTTTATGGCCCCGTTCAAAAATAAATTGTTAATTTGTATAGTACATTTCAACATTTCAAGAAAACACTGTTAATGGGCACAATATATTATTACTGGATCGTGATTTTACCCTGTGAACCAGGGGAAATATTAATTTGAGTAATATTCTTTTGATTCTGGAGCTTTACATCCAGGTGATGAACTATTGGAGCTGAGGGAAGGTCAAAGGTCAACAGGTATGAATGTGATATGACAAGTGAAGTCAGATAATTATATCATGCATGGTTAAAAAAATGCATTTTTCCAGATATCATCATCGTAAAGAACTATAAACACAAACTAAAGCTTCAATAGATCAAAACATGATCTATGTCCATCTGGTAGGGATGACATCATTGTGACATCATTGTGACATCATGTGAGAAGATGACGTCGCATAGTGTAGTGATGCATTACTGTCACTTTTGTAACCAATAGTATTAGGTTGGATTATTCAATAACTACTCGACCTATATCCATGTGGAGGGGTGGGGCACGACACAAGGAAGAACCCATTCAGACTTCCACAGGGTGGAATACAGGAATTTAATATTTCTCAAACATGCTGAAATCGAGCGTTTGGGGATTTATTCTCTGCCCACGTTTCTTCTTCTCCTCATTTTGTCTATTTACTTTACCATAACCAGATCACACATCTATATGCTGTAGCTGTCAGTTAAATGTCACATATCTCTAATAGTGCAGAAGAACTATAAGGCTGCATAGAATAAAAGCAACTTAAATTCGCTGCTTGAGTGATTGAACCACTGAAGGGACGACAGAAGGAGCCATGACAGTGAACATGTTGTCATGTTTTCACCAGCGAGATGATAAAGAGGATGGGGGAGCGATGTCAGTGGGCTGTGATCTGAGGCTTCGGGGGGGTTATCAGCAATATCTCCTCTCCAGAACAAAGCGCCGGCTCCCTTTGATGGCAGCCCTAAGTTCGGAAACATGATTAACGTGCTCCACTTTCTGCTAATTCTCCGGGGGCAGACTTGATAAATCCACCGAGCAGCGGAAAGGACGATGAAGGGAGCAGTGGCGAAAAGGGAAAAATAATGGGCTGGGGGTGGGGGTGGGGGTGGAAGCAGCTTTTTCAAAATGCATCCTCCATATTTATTCTTTACAACAAAACAACAAAGATGCGTTCTCACCATCTTCTTTCTGCGTTTGTTAATTAACAAAGAACAACATGAGTGAGATGTTTTCAACTCTGAATCCAAAGAGTCTCACTTGAAAAGAGAGCGATGACACATTTCTGCATCTCAAACGTCTTTCATGGAAACTGAAGAGCTGTTGTTTGCAATTATCATCCCCCTGCTCAATACTAATCACCCTCTGTTTCCCTGCGCCTCAAACCATCGCAGGCTGTCACACTCCGACATCTCACATTATACTTAGAGGCTCAAACTGCTTTTGGAATTGTTCACCGCTTCCCCCCGAGCGAGGAAACTATTTGGGCCGTCTCCTGTTGGAGGGATTCGTCGGTTGTGTCACAAAGACAATCCTCCACATCTGGGTGGTCGGCATCTGGATAAGATTCACCTGCACAGCTTCTCCCAAATCACACTCCCCCTGGACTGTAGTGATTTAGATCCTCTGACCCCTTCCCACTACGTAGGGAATTCTATGTAAGAGACAGTGAGAGCGTTTTCTCTGCACCGGTATTTCCGCCATTGTTGCAGGATTATGACAGAAAACAACAACAACGTCCCAGGATGCACTTTAAATGTTTGTTTAACACTTAGCATTAATAGTTTTAGATGAAAATCATGTTGGATGATCATGTTTAAATGTAGGAATACGTTTGCTTTGCTTCAGTTTGTGCTGTGATGTGCTGCTGATCTTATTATAATAAGATATATTTAATATTAGGGACGTACGCTAAAACACCCAGTCTGTGACAATTCCAAATATAAACCTGTTCGTCTGTATCTGCACGATGATTCAGATCTTTTTGAATAAGAATAAGAAGAAGTAGAATCTCCAGAGAGAGAAGTCCGAGATGTTTTTACTTCTGTAAACGCTGTGAGCACAATGCATGATGGTAAATGTTGCCTGGTTAGTGACCATTGATTGGACATTACTTTTCACAATGCACTGTGGGATACTCCAGCATATATCGGGTATATAGAAATTCACTTTATAAACATTGGACTTTAAATTCAGAGGAGTAAAATAGACATTAACGAGCCCAGTTATGTCTTAAAGTGTTTGTAAATGTGGCTCCAGTTACTGTAGAGGACGTATTTCTCAGTCTTGTCGTCCAGTCCTGTGTCCATGACTCCATAAATGTCTTTTCTTTAAATTCAGTTGTCCTCTCCCGAGTGTTTTCTGCCAGAAGTGTCTGGTCGTGACACTTTAAACTATTCATCCCCATTTAGTCTCCATCGCTTCACAAATGGCTTCAATTTAGACGTAATGGACTTTAGCACCGACTGATGGTAAAAGTGTGTCGGGCCAAATACTGTTAAATTGAGGGGTTCTGTCTTCTACGACTAGAACCAGTGATTTATTTTGTGTTAGCGAACGATTTGTTGTGTCTCAGGTTCGCAGCTTTGTCGTGACACTGAGCGGAAGTCGTCCGACCTTTTTCACACCCGACTTGTTGAGTCTGGAACTTCAGTCTTTTCAGTTTAGTCCGAACCAAATAACAGGTGTGTGTGTGTGTGTGTGTGTGTGTGTGTGTGTGTGTGTGTGTGTGTGTGTCCTCTCTCCAGGTTCCACCCTCCCCCTTCCATACGTGGTGGATCAACCCAGGATCCACTTCCCTCAACAACCTGTGATCAGTTTTTCTTTATCTCTCTTTATCCTGTTTTATGTTTGTTAATCCCCTGAACTTCTGGGGATGTGACTCTTCAAGGAGCCTCAGACCTCAGTCTTATATTAGTCCAACCAGAACTGGTGGTCTCGGTCTGAACTGAACTGGACCACGGTTCGGTTGGTTTGTAGTTTGTAGTGTAGTTTGGAGAGTTCGGACTTTCAGACCAATTGCAGGAAGTTGAGAAAGCATAAAAAAACTGTGGCTCACAGGATTGCTGGTTGTTTTTGATCGACGAGGACGTTCACCTTTCCGGTACTGACATCATAACAATACTACAGTGGCAGGAGATGTGTCGTACAAAATGTTTTAGTCTCTCTGAATTAAAATGTGAAACTAAAACTAACCAGGTCAAATGTAAACAATGGAACAAAGACATGAAGCTCGGTTGGAAACGCCCAAAGTCCAGTTTGAGACTACTTTTGGTGTAATACAGCCATTCAAGATGCTTTATGTACAACAGATAAAGAATCACTGACTCATTCCTCTATTTCTGGAATGTGGTAATGATAAATCTATTCCCTCTTCTGCATATTTTACTCCTGCTCGTCGTCCCAGATTCATGATAAAAACCCCTCGTGGCTGAAGCCATGTCAAAGAATTAAGGAGAGAAACTGTTATAAGAAAGAACTAAAGTGCACGAATCTCTGCAGGCTCCGAGGAGACGGAGGCTGTTTGTGAAGTTGAATGGCTCTTTGGTTTTTTGAGGGACTGCACAATAATCCGGTCACGTTTCCATCTCAGCTTCGGTCACGCCTCGCAGCTTCCCGGGAACTGAACTGAACAGTTGCTCGGCCTCACAGACTCTGCACCTCAGCTGTAATAAGTGCAGGCGACCGGGACATTTTCTTTCAGCTTTCTCACAGTCGTTCACAGAAGATTCAACGTTTCTCCTGCGCAGACACAACACTTCAGAGAAAAAGGCAGATTGTAATGAAGGCGGAGGGAAGAGCCGGCAGGCCTGCACCTCATCTGTTGTTTTTCTGCTCCTCATGCTTTGACGATCAAATGCCCCCTGGTGGTTCGAATGAGTCACGTGCAATGTTAATCTGCCCTTAGCAGCCACAACCTTTTGTTTGGTTCGTCTTCAAAGAGGTTGTGTAGGAATATTAAAACACGTGCTGTCAGCAACAGGAGATTTCAGCCCAGATACCTGAGAAGTATTTTCTTAAGGACTCTGGGGAAGAGTTTTCACACACTTTGCTTGATTATTATTTTTTTACCATCTGCTCCAACACACCTCAGAGGAAAAATGTACATTTAAATCCAGTATATTTATCTCTCATTAATATTTACTTCTCAGAGTGATTTTCCCCTTTAATCTTCAGATTCAAGTCATAGTTTGAGGCCAAAAAGAGGTCGAACTATTCCGTGTTTCAGTGAGTTTAACATTTGACAAGTTCACATTAAAAGTTATGATTTAGAGCTGATTGTAATATTACCTTGATGACGTCAGCAAATTGAATTGGGAAATTATTGATTATTATTGCTGACAGACAGACAGACAGCGGAGATAATAAACTGGTGTTTCACATTCCCTTTTCTAATTCCGTACAAATCTTGTTGTGCAGAAGCAGCTCAGGCAGCGGGCGACAAGAAGAGCGATGGAGAACGAGCTGCTGGGCTGTGATAGGCCAGCTCCGCCTGAGGAAACCGACGGGCCGACGTGGCTCGACAACTCAGGTGGAGGCGGATCAGCTTGTTAGAGAAAACAGGGGGAGGGAGGAAGAAAAAGGAGGAGGAGGAGGAGGAGGAGAGGAATAAACAAGCAAGGATTTTTCTGAATCGGGGCCAGAGAGGAGCCACAATTCACACAGAGGAGAAAATTATACACTAGAGAGCCCAGAACGGTGACTTTATGTATTTTAATTAGGGCCCGAGCACCGACGGTGGGAGGCCCTCTTGAAATTGTAAGGATTATTCTTATTATAGTGACCCAAATGAATTGGCTTTTTGAGGGCTTTAACATGCTCAACTTCTTACCAACTGACAAGAGTCCCGGCCTGATGTCATCTACACAGAAATCATGACTTAAAATCACAGCGCCCCCTGGTGGAAACAGGAAATGTCTTGTTTTTTGCATGTCTTCCACTTGGATGTATTCCTCCTCATCCACTTACTGCAACCATATCAAACTGTGTCAAACGGGTCTCAAGACTTTGTTAATGAACGCATAAGATTACTGTGACTTTTCGTCAAACGCCATAATAGTGGCATGGCGTCAAAGTTCATCAACTCGCTGTGACACACGAAATTGCTGTAACTTCAGTGTTCGAGGTTCAACCTCCCTCAAACTACATTTGTGTATCAACACTCCCCCCCTGAAAATATTCATATGGTTTTAAGGAATTATTAAGTTATTTTGCCAATTAGATTGAAGTTAATGTTGGCTCTTCTTCTTCTTATTATTCTAACCCAAATGATTTGGCTTTTTGAGCCTTCAACATGCTCAAAAGTGGTGAAAATTGAATCTATATTGACTCATCGTCACAGCGCCACCTACTGGCGACAGAAAGTGACATGTTTTATACTTTGATGCACTGCTCCTGGTTGCTTAACAATAAACAGCTCAAATGAGCTGAGACAAGTCATTGGACCATGGTCAGATTTGTGACATTTCCTCAAACCGTGTAAACATTGCGTTGCAGCGAAGGTTCATCCTTCGCCAAAGGAGACGCTGTTGTCATAACTCCACTGTGCATTGTCCTATCACTACCAAACTTCTGTCTCATGATTATAGTCCAAGGCTGAACAGTTCTATGTGTCAATATTTCCTCAGTGTCATAGCGCCACCTACTGATTCACCATGAAACAGGAAGTACTTTGTAAATCCACTCTGCATTATCCAACCGGCTCCGAACTACTGCCCTATGATCACAATCCTGACCTGAACAGCTCCATATATTAATATCAGTGCAGGGTCATAGCGCCACCTACTGATCAGTGTGAAAATTGATTTGTTGTAACATTGTCCAATTGACACAAAATTGCTCACGCTACATCAGAGCCCCAAAACGCATGCAACGCAGAGACATGCGCTTGGTCATTGATCGCTCTCTCCACTAACCGCAACAGGCTTCAAAATGCATGAGCTAGTTACATCTTAAATTTCCATTTAACTTTATTACATTAGTTCAATGTAAAGGACAATATTTAATAAAGTGTTTTATATCATGTAGATTAAATATAATTAAACTTATTTATACATTAAAAACACAATTTATTTAATCAAATCACTCCAGTTACTTGATTTATTCACACTAACTCAACATGATAGAAAACACCTCATTAAATGTGACCCTTTACGTTGAACTTGTGTAGTAAAGTCACTTATTTTCAAAGTACACAATGTTCTTGAACAAGAGTTAGTACTGACAGGACTGGGGCACCTCTGGGACCAATCAGATTTAAGATGGGACCCACCTGGCCCCGCCCATGGGATTTATAATCCCAACAGTATCATCCAAGTACCTTTTCTACTAGTATATTGGTACTTTTACTTATATAAAAGATCTGAATACTGTCTTTTACCAACCAATACCTCAGCTCTCTGCCTAAAGAAACTTTATTCTTTGAATGAATAACACATATTTGGTCAATTATAGATGCTGGTGGCCTCTAGGCAAGAATCCATTATCATTATAAAACTGTGGATCAGAAGAATCTGTCCATGGACGAGTCACAATCTGTTTTCACGACTCATCCGACATTAAACCATTTCCCTCTGTGAGCCAGCGAGCACCTATAGGGAGCTTGGGATCGACCATGTCAGCCGATATACTCCAACACTCCCCAGAGAGGTGGTCTCATGCCAGAACAAGAAGAATCCGCCTTTATGTAACCCAGCCTTTAAAATCAGAGGCATAAGAGACCCTGAAATCCATCAATCACATGGGGCACTGACACGCCCGTCACCACAGACAAACAGGGCAGAGCAGTGACACCGGAGACGCCGCTAAGTAGGCCATCAACTATTCATCCCGCCGTGATACGCCTACACCTCTCAGGTGTGATGCCGTCCTGACCGATTTCACCCACTAGCGGGAATCCCTGCTGGCTGCGTGAGGAGTCCAGTCACGCATCGGAGCCAGATCGCTCGCGGGGGAGGACGGGCACCATGCATATTTCATGAGGGTTTTCCAGTTTTTAGAATCACTCATCAGCTGTTTTAGCAAAGCTGCTGACAAGCGAAACCCAAGACTTACATCGGAGTGAGATCGCTGTAGTTTTAAAAAATTCATCAGTGCAGGGACTTGTTAATTGTCGTCCTCTAATTGCTTTACTGACACATCCTGAAGAAGACTGCGAGTTATCGACCCAAACGTTCTGCGTAATCAGCTGCGATGTCCTCATTACAAGTAAAGAAGTCCGTCATGATTGAGTCATTTATTAATTAAAGTGTATAAAAGAAAGAAAACACACAGTTGTTTTATAACACACAACGCACAATTTCAGTCTCCCGCTCGAACTCCACGCACTTACTCAACGCTCACACTTAAAGGTGCTTCATGCATAGTGCCGGGTTTATGAGAAGACGAGTCCACAAATAAACCACGTGAAATTGGCAGAAATCATTCACCTACGACAAACAGCTTCTTAATTATTGCAACAGAGTTTGTTGACGTTCAGATTGATTCTTTAATGGCTTTTTTTATTGATTAAATGAGTCTGAGGGATAAATCAATCCATCCGTGTATCATTCATGTCTGCGTGCACTATTATCAGAGTTGGTTTCAAACAAAACAAACAAACCCACAAAAACAACAAAAGTTACCCATCAGTTGATTCAACAAATTCATTATTTTCATCTTCAAGTCAAATCTTTTATTATTTTCCTGCTCAATTAATTAATTGTAAGGTTAGAAAACAGTAACAGCCAAAGGCAGCATTTTCATATAGTTTTTTTCAGATATATACGCAAGATATTCAGTTGATAAAATTGAGATTTTAAGAATTAAGTTGTAATATTACGAGAATAAATTTGTAATGTTACAATGATAAAGTCGTAATTGAGAAGAAAGTCGTAGTTTTAGAATATTTTAACTTCTTCTGGATCCAAAATCTTTAACCAATCTCATCGTTTCTTGAGAAACCACGAAATCCCTTTGAACATCACGCAGATGTAAACTAAAGAGGCAACTTCCTCCACGTCTTTGTGCTTCTGGCTTCAGAATAGACTCAGTTTCTTACACAATCTTTTCAAAGTCCTGAGACTTATGACAATGTGGAGCTGATATGATGAAAGTATTTTTGCTATTTGTGAAACTTACTGTAACTTTCTAATTTTTTATTCTTCTAGTATTATGACTTTACTTTAAAAACAAAATGTGGGCCCTAAACCTTCATGGTAAGTTTTGAAATATCGAAAGAACTCTTAATTTTTGAGAAGCCAGAACTGTGGTTTTTTGGCTTTTTTTTTTTACATAGACGTTATTTTCTCCTAATTTCAGTCTAATAATACTAATTTGTCTGAGCTTCACTGAGTTTCTGTGCAGGCTCACTGTACTGGACTGGACTGGACTGGACTGTACTGGACTGTACTGGACTGTACTGGACTCATATGATAGCGGTAGCACCAGTTGGACCTGGTTCTTTGTGAGTGCTCTGATTGTGAGCTCTTGAAGCAGCGATATGGCACCTCTGTCCTGATGTTGTGGTAATGTGGTCAATATATACCCTGTTTTTTTTCAGAGGGAAGATTAAGCATCATGTTTTGTTTTTTTAAATGTTTTAAATAGATGAACAACGGAAAACGATGAATATTCAAGCTTGTGAACCTAAAGGAATCGTTGGACACGCTGGGAAATTTGCTTTTTCACTTTCTGGAACGAAAACAAGACGAGAAAGTTGATTCCACTTGGAGATGGAGAGTTAGCTTAGCTTAGCACCAGTCAGACCCTGTAGTCATAAATCTATGTTTTTATCATAGACAAAGTAAATTGTACAAAAGCACTTGTGATGTCATTGGCAACCATTGTTTTTAGATCATCAAATAACTAATGAAAACCAAACTATACAGAAGAATTATCACTTGAACAAACCTAAAATAACAGAAACCATCTAATTCACGTGTACTTTGACGTTTTAGTTTGACCCGTCCACTAACATGGAGGAGGCAGAGTTCATACCTGGCTTCACTTTTGGTCAAGTCGTCACTTTGGGTTTTAAACTCTAAAACAAATTGAATGTGGTCATTTCATTTGCATGTTCCAGAGCTGCTAGTCGACGGAGATCTTATTAGCTGTTTCTTGACTTTATGCTAAGCTACGCTAAATCTCTGCTAGCTGATCGAGCGGTCCCGACCTTCTCATTTATCTCTTGATCGTAAAAAGTGAATTATTGTGTTTCCCAAAAATGTTTCAACGATTCCTTTAGCGCATGAACATAAAATCAAACGTGCACAAACGATGAAGAGAACATACGACACGTATCAAATCAAACTGATGAACCTCCAGTCTCTGCCGAGTGTTTTGTCTTTCTCTCTTCAACGATGCGTCCTAATTGTTGTCACACCTGCCGTAGCTGCTGGAGATGGTGTCGTCTATCCACCTGCGGTACTTGGACACGGCAGTGTAGACTCCAGGAAACATGGCCTCGGCACAACCTCTCCCCCAGGACACCACGCCGTAGAGCCGCCCTTCACACACAAGCGGACCCCCAGAGTCCCCCTGAAACAGCAGGGAAGAGTCGAGCTTTACTGAAGAGGGCCTTAATATACAGAAATTAAAGTCCGAATTGTTTTGCTCTGTTACCTCCGCCAAGGGGGTTATGGAAAAATCGGTTTTATTTTGGAGCGTATCTGAATAAATGCCACTTACTGGTGATGCTGCAGCTGAAACCCTATGACTGTTTGAGTGGATGGTAAAAACTTTATGGACGATAGCACTAGCAAGCGTGTGGCAAATAGCACTGCACAAAAATACGGTGATCGCCACAGTCTAGATAATTAACTGGGCATTAGCCTTGGTGGAGGTGCAGTCGTACCTCCAGAGGTGCAGTGACACTGGAAGGTGTCATTTTACAATTTGAAACAGATACATTTTATTCCACTGGGAACAGACTGTTATTGTTGGGAATCTGGGAACTCAGACTGTGTTTACTTCCTGGTTCTCTGGTTGGTTTGTGTGTGTCCTCCCTGACAGTGAGTGCTGGCACGGCCTCCTCCTGGTCACCTGCTTCTCATCGTCCAATCACAACACTCACCTGCTTCTGCGTAGGACCGGTTCGTCACCTGGTTGTATAGCTCCATTATTGTATTGTTCATGAGAAGAAACATATTCCCAGTGTTTCTTTCCTCTAGTGTGTTATATGTTTTAAATCTCCTCATTTTCCTACTCTGTGTATCTGCATATTGAGCTCCGCTGTGGATGCAAATCCGACTAATTCTAGCCATTGGTATCGAGCTCCTCTCACCTTACAGGCATCTTTTCCACCAGTGCTGTAACCAGCACAGAGCATGTTTTCTGTGATGGTGCCAGAAAAGGACTCAGTGCTGTTGCACTTCTCCGTGGAGATGACGGGGATCTTGACGGTGCGGAGGGTTGAGGGGATCTGGCCTCCGCTGGGGCTGGTGTATCCCCAGCCCGACACCCGGCACATTCGTCCCTCCGCTATGGAGGCGTCCTGCCTGGGCAGCAGAGCGATGGAGACGTAGCTGTTCAGATAGACCGGAGCCATCAGCTGAAGAGACAGTGGACAGTGTGATCAGTAACCCTATATCCAATTCAGTCATATAGAGAAACATTTAAAAATATAGAAAGTAGTTTGGATACTGTGCCTTAACAAGCATAATGTCATTGTTGTTGTCGAGGATGTTATGCCCGGGGTGGGGCACCAGAAGCTGGGGCAGGATTTGCTGCTCTGTGCCCTCATAGATGCTCAGAGAGTAGTCTCCTGCTACTATCATCATGTTGTCTACCCTGCAGAGATACAAAGCAAAGTCAAGCATCTGTCCGCACATGTCTACACCTCTAAACTTTAATTTACATATTTGGCTCATAAGATGTGAACTAGTGAAGTGACTGGAGCCTTATGAAACTTTTTCATGGTTTTGTTTAAGCACTCACATTATTTAATAAGGTCAGGGAAAGAATGACGACCACAGTGACTTCAGACACAATATTTTCCTGAACTTTTAGGTAAAACCACAATGGCAGCATGGTGGCAAGAAGGTTCTGGGTTCGATCAGGACTTTTCGGTTAGAGTTTGCATGTTTTCCATTTGTCGGCGGGATTTATGCAACGTTCATTGGAGACTCTTAATTTCTGGTGTAAGCACGGATGGTTGCTTGTCTTTATGTGTCGGCTCTTTGATACGCTGATGATCTGTGTCAGCTCCCCCGCAACCCTTTGTTAACCGTTTGAGCGGTTAAATGGATTGGATGGAAAAAACACATTATTTTTTAACTGCCGTAAACACAGTGACACTGGTATTTATCGACTGGCAGGGAAGCGGGGAAACGCTGACATTCGAGGAAATTGACAACACACGAAAATGTAGGGTGTCATTCAATAAAAGGCCAATATCAGTTTGCTCATGTTCTGTTGTAACCCAAGACGCCGCAGTGAACACCAATCATTGTCCACGATTATTGCTTCCTCAAGAGCCAAAGTGTTGGTGATCTAAATGAAGGTGTTGTGTTGTCGCTGAGCCTCGAGGCCAACGTACGCGTGTGCTTACCAGAGCTCCAGTTTCGCGTGATGCAGAACTGACTATCCGATACGACTCGGAGAAATTACTGGATCTTCAAATGAAATCCTTTACGTGCCCGTTTACACGCACAGAGGTCATTGTGTGTCAAGGCGCCTTTTATTGCCGCACACAACTTCCTTTACAAAAAGCTGAATCAGGACACAAAGACAGTGCAGCCTCCCCCTCCCCTGACCTGAGGTTTATTTTACAGATTCATCAAGTTTGTGTTTCTGTCACACAGGTTGTGTAACTTTCACACTCGGCGGAAGAGAAGATGAGCTCACCCGATGTTACAGTGCGCCGCCGTGATCACCCAGTACTTGTTTATCAAGGAGCCCCCGCAGATGTGCTGGTTGTCTGTGGTCTGTATCGACACAATGTACTTGATTGAATGTGGGACTGGTGCGTATCCTCCCACTATACGCTCTTCTGCCATGTCGAAACCTGAAACACACACAGGGATGGAGATAAAGATAAGCTCCGATTGGATTTAGAGGGAGCAGCACACGTTAGCCCAGGAGGTTTTTGTGTAAAACCACACAGAGCCAACGCAGCTGTGGTTTTATTACTGCACTTGCAGCATCAGCAGGAACAATAAAGAATAAAAGAAATAAAAGAAACAACAGGGGGGGGGGGGGTCAGAAGATCAATTAGAAACCATCTCATCCTTGAGGTGCAGTGATTGACAGGGACGACAATCACAGACGTATAGTCTCCATCGCACCACTTTATACTCTTTTGAATTCATTGTACTCCACAATTCAGTGGTGCCTTTAAAACCTTTTCACTCATTAGTCCCAGTTACTTCCCAGAGTGCCGACCTTTTCCTCCTGCTTTTACTGTGTCGTTTATCTGCAGCAGCGAGTCCTCGTGCAAACAAAGACTGTGGAGCTCATTTAAAATAAGCTGAATCAGTTGTGTTAGTGTTAATTAGCGGCGGTCACCATTGAACTGGTGGCGCCTTCGCTGACACGTTGTTCACACGTCTGTCGTTGTCTTCACCGAGTGGGAGATATCTTCTGTTTCATGACATTTTCTAACTCAGAATGACGAGTCCGCGGCTTTTTCTCTGAGTCAACCGACGGTCGTTATGGTTTAAAGGTTCAGTGTGTAGAATTTAGTGACATCTAGTGGTGAAGTTGCATGTTGCAGCTGAATACCCCTCACCTCACCCTCCCCTTGAAATGAAATTGACAAATCTCCTCTAACGTTTATTATTGTTAAATATACTTAATTTACTTTTGGTCATTTCAGGGCATCAGAAACAATCTATGAACATCAGCTAATAGTTGTTGTTGAAATATAATTACAACTTTATTACATTTTGTATGAACATAATGAAAGTTTGTTGTTAATTTACTTGATATTGAACATCTATTTATTTGTACTTTGACTTCCTCCACCACGACTTTATAAAGTGTTCGACCACCTGCTGGCTAAAATCTCTTGTTTGTTAAAAACAGATGATGCAGCATCCGAGAGTGGAGGATTCATTTTAATCTTCTTTTTATTTCAAATGTTTGTTTAACATTTCTACCCGAGTGCGGTAACAGTTGTAACTACTTGTAGGCAAAGCTTTAAACTGTTTAAACTCATCGTATCACTCAGAATTTCGCTGTATTATCTCGTACAAGGACAATTGAGGCTTTTCAAACTTTAATATCAAAATGTTATTTCTGTCAAACACGAGTTGACATAAAACATCTTTACGCTGTAAAGTAAAAAGAATACTGAAGAGTTAACCTATTACATAGAGTCTAAGAATAAAATCTTTACATTTCACTGTGTTGGATTCACGACCTCATTTCTAGAGATTGATGCAAACGTCTGGAGCTTATTGTGATTAAGTGAACATCAGAGTAACTTCAGCCACAGAGATGTCGTCAGGGATGAAACTGCACCTTCTCATCTCCGTCCTGGATGTTGATCCTGAGCTATAATTAGCGGCCAATGCTGCGTGTCAGGAGCTAAGTGGTAACTCTACACAGTGATGAACACCCACATACAGCTGCTTATGTGAGACCTTGCAATTGAATCTTTAACAATGAGTCTGCTATTGTGCGTCATGTGGGCTGGATTGTTTAGAATGAGACGCAATGTTCCAGCACTGACTTATAAACTTTACGTTTCAATCAGGTAATTCACTGTTAATGTTTGTTATCCACCATTAATGCACATAAATCTACATTTTCCCCTCAAAAATCTGTCTACATTTCACAAAGCAAACTAAGTTACAGTTGGAAAATAAAAGTCCCAGATCCGAGACGCGCTCCAGATGGTTATCAGAGATAATTGCCGGGCACAAAAGCGGGTGTTGGCCACGATTGCTCGTTGTTGGTTACTTGTCGGGTTCATCTGTTGTTCCTGCAGGTTTCAAGTTCTTTCCATGAATAAGCACACTTTTACTGACCTTTTCATCTCAAAAGCTCTTTATCTGGGAAAAACCATCTTTGATGTGCACAGCAACAAAGAGTTTCAACAAGGACACAGTGTATTTACAGCACTAAGCTTTACATCACGACGCCATGCTGTAAAACAATGCTTTATTTTAAATAGAATCATCTTTTCATTTCCTTTCTATCCAAATGATTTCCCAAGTTTCTCCGCTTGTGTGATTTACGATTTTTCCAGCAAAGACGCTCAGTCATGCCCAGATGAAAATGGCTCTGAGTCACACTTTCCTGCCAAAACACCGTCTCAAGGGAGCGTCAGAATCTAAAAGCACCACAGCTACAAGATGTGCATGTTTGTTAAAAAACATAGACACAGCACAGCCATGTAAATACACATTCGGTTTATGAACCCGAAACTGCGAGAGCCCCGTGTTGTTTTTCCAGGATGTTTAAAGTCAATGTGACCCAAAGGCTAAAAACTTCACTTTAAGCCCTTCTCATAAACAACCTGCAGATTCTCGATAAAGAGGCTTTACTTACAATTCACAGCCAGTAACTCCAACAGTATACAAAGCAGTAAAGATGGCAGGTCCATGGTGAGACAAAGGGAGCCGCAGACTCAGTGAGAGGCTTCACCTGTGCGCTCCTTGTCTTATCTTAACGCGAAGGCATCACACCTGCATTCTCAGGTTTCTTATAGTTCTTATTTCCGTTTCCATGGTCACCTCCTTGTCCCGAACAGATATATAATTGAAGCTTCTTGCAGCACAGCCCCTTGTCTCGCCTCGTCCACGACCTATTCAGGCTTCTTTACCCCCCCTCCATTGTTCACCCATCACCCAGTTTATTGTCGGCCCATTCACTGTCACATAAAAAGGATATACTGTGCTTATTGTGTGGTCATGAACCTGTATGTCAGGTCCCGCTGTCGATTTTATAACGTTTTTTTGCGCGGCTGCTCTGATGTTTACCGCCGAGCCCAATATTTGACACGTGATTTTTCACGATTGAAGCTGCGGACGTGGATGAAATGAGACGAGTGAGGGTCTCTGCAGCTTTTCTCTGCTCGGGGGATTTCCCCGAGAAGGACTGACGAGGGAGTGGACTGATGACAAACAGCGGAGGCGTGCGTGTCAGACCGGGTCAGGCCAGCAGGGCTGTCCCGTATCTATTCCCGGGGACGGGTGTCATTAAAAATGGAGCAGGTCTCATCAACCCTCTGATGAGCCCCTGACCTCGGCCCTATCGTTTGCCCTCGCCGCCACTGATAGCTGCCACCAGGCTCCCGGTGCCGCTCTCATCCCCCGAGTGCTGACCACAGCCGTTTCTTCCACATGACCCTCGGGTTCAGTCCGAGTGATGGCATCATTACACATGGCTGCCAACCCCCCCCCTTGTGCTCACATTCATCTGCCCGGCCCTGGAATGAGAAGCCAGCTGTACATCACAAAGCACGGAGCTTGTGTTTTAATACTCTCACTCACTGTAAACTCATCAGCCGACTGGAAATAAAGGGGTTTGAGTTAAATAGCTTCCAATAAATCACACTCACTGTAGCATTGATTGGAAGAAGAATAATAATAAACACAATAAACAATAATTGTGTATAACTATACTATTGCATTATATTACAAATGCCACATACACTGGTGAAGCCCATGAAATGTGTGTGTGTGTGTGTGTGTGTGTGTGTGTGTGTGTGTGTGTGTGTGTGTGTGTGTGTGTGTGTGTGTGTGTGTGTGTGTGTGTGTGTGTGTGTGTGTGTGTGTGTGTGTGTGTGTGTGTGTGTGTGTGTGTGTGTGTCTCTGTTACCATTTGATGATCATTGACTCTGGGATTATATACATTTGAACACGAGCTTTTCAAGGGGCCGTGTCTTTAGTCACCGATTTGGGAAACGAAAAACTCAGCCCACTTAAAGAATGATTAATTCACGGCTGTAACAAAATGTTTCAGTGGAACGGAGCCGTGTAGATTCTGAGATAATCCCGGTGCACGTCCTCACACTGAGGTGGCACTTCTCAGTGTCGTCAGCTTCTCCAACAGCTCCAGTGACTCAGCACTGACCTCCGGATCAAACCTGACGTGTTTCCTCCTTTGAAAAATGTCCTCAGATACAAATATGTCCAGATACTCAAAGATTTCTCATTACGTATAAATTGTATGTCTCATTAAATGCCTCATACTTTCCAACAGTGTAACAAAGAGTGAATATGAACTTTGGTTTAAAGAAAAGCATTTTTGCCTTTTAAACTCAACACAACTAACTTAGCTGCATAGAGAGAATATTTGTAGAACTTATCTGTATTGAATTGACACTGTTCTCTCCAGGAAAACACTATTTTACAGGTTTTATTTACAGCTAATATCCTGGTAACCTTCCTCATGATCACCAAACATTACCTGGCTTCAGCTAAACTGGTCTGTGAAATAGAAAAAGTGGTAATTATTACGCACTCACTTGTTTTGTTTGAGTAGTTAACTAATGTGTTTATGAACAACTTTTATTTACTGTCAGGCTACTTACTCACAGATTCCGAGTCTTTTCTAACACGAGTTTTAACACTTTTACCCAAATTAGTATCATATTGCATCGACTTCTCTTAGAAACATCCTGGTAATATACCAGCTAAGTTAAAGGAAATTAAGAGGGAAGGTTTCCAGGAAATTAACTGGAACATTGTCCCATAAAACAAAGCATCACTGACATTCTAGATGTTTCTATTTTTCTATTTCTTGTATAGTCTCAAAACCCATGAACATAAAACCACGTCACATGAGGGCACAGAACAAAGATCTGCACCGAAAAATTTAAAAAGGGGGATTTTCTGATCTGTGTAAAAATAAACGCTGTCCTGTGGGAACTGGGCTGTGGCCACCGTGGTTCGACCCTCCTCACGTGTTCGAGTCCTCGGACGAGGAGACAGTGGGCGACGCCTCCACTCTTTTGATTGGTCTCTCTAGATAATGACAATAACATTTGATTGGCTGTTTGGTTTGATCTCTTGTTCCAGTTTTTAGTTTTTGTCCTCTAGATAAAGATGTAGGACACAACAGATGGTAAAAGTGAAGCCGAAGCGTCTCAATCGCCCCCTGGTGGCTGGCTGCAGTACAGGTCACAAGTACAAATAAAAAAATAATCTCAAAGTTCATTTCTGTCAGTTTAGGTACGTTTTATGTGACGCTGTACAAACATCACGGTTGACGGCTGAGACTGACTTACGATCAGTGGAGAATTACATATATTATTCAATTCTTTCCAGTCAAAAACAACATTTTGAATACCCACAATTATTCCTAATAATATATATATGCAATAGATTACTTACTCCTATTTCAAATATCTATAATCCAATAGTTTTAATATCATATATACAAAATGAAAACCATTCCAGATATATGAAATATCAGAAAATACATGAGTAAAATGTCATAAAGTTATTCACAAACGTCATTGTGACATCTTCGCCTGTCTTCAGGCTGCGGGTGCTGAAAGTGACCGAAGAAGAGGCCGGTCGTCATGGTGAAGACGAAGGTGAGGACGAAGAGGATTCAGCCTCTGACGGGGATTTCTCCTCCCTGTGTCGAATCTCATTGGGTTTCGTGGTTTATCCCACAAAACAAGCTATTTACAGGCAACACCTCTGAGCTCTGGGAATATGATATTTTTCTCTATTATCCTTTTCACATTTACTAGACAAAAGATGAATAGAGAAAAAAGTTTTGATTGTAGATTACTTTGGTTGTATTTATAGTGATAGATGGTATTGGTTGTATTAAGCCTGTTTGTAAATCACTGAATAATTTATTCTTATGTTCAATTTTAAAGTTAAACAGTATGCGTGGCTTACTGTGAGGTACCGTGAGATCCATGAGATACCGCAGTGGCGTATGAAAAACAAGGGTGTGTAGTGGAGTAGAACCAAAGTCTGTAATGGAGAGAACAAAGGTTACAGATCTACAGTAACAGTTCTACAGGTTATGTCCTCAGGCGGTAAGTGATTCATACAGACTTAAAGGGAAATCAATAGATAAATAATGGCTTTCACGTGTGTGATCTGAATTTAGTCATTTGTTTGTCTATTAATACAAACAGCAAATAGTGAAGAGGTCAACATGTTGCGTTGTTGTAAATATGTGTTGATTAGTAAATGTCACACGTTTAAATAATATTCTAGAATATAAAATATACACGAATAAATGTGAAACCTCGAAACTCTTTTTTCAGGTTCAGTTCAAGTTAAACGATGCAAATAAAAGTGGGACTTTATTTTGTATTTTATTCACCAACAAGACAGTAAACACATGCTCGGTCCCATGACCCAGTAACAATGAGGGCTGTGCACAGGCGTTCCCATCTTACATAGCATCATATCCCAAGGTGCGAGCAGAAAAGCAAAGCTTAGAAATTGACCAGATACAAGAGAACGCCGGAGCTTTGTCATGTAGTAGGTCAGTTTCTTTGTTGCAGTGGGAGATGGAGGCAGCACAGAACAAGATGGAAAGATTATTCAAACAAAGGATTTGGGTAAGGGTACAGTTACACTATAAAAGGGAACAGCTGAGCACTGGCCCCTCCAGTTGGAGATAATCAGAAGATTGTTGTGTTTGGACTTGACAGGTGAGTAGGAGGCGGTTTAATCTCTTTTTATTTTTATTTTTTAAAGAAAGAAATGTCATTATAAATATGAGTATGTGACGATTTCGGGATATGATGGTGTTTTAATAAATAAATCATTGTTGATCCATTTTTTTTAACAACATCCTGATCCTCATGCTGAATGTTCCTCATTAAAAGACTGCGACCAGTCAGGAATTTGATTTTAGTTGTTGCTGTAACAATTGATTTGCTTAAACAAGACATTTGTGCACCAGGTAAAAAAATGTATTGAATGAAAGATAAAGATGAATCATCCATAAAAATACCTTTATGTGTCACACACAAGCTGAAGCTTAGATATTCTGCACATTTAGAGGTTAGGCCACAAAGTTCAGGGTGTACAGTGATCCTGGGATAATGCATTCACTTTCTTTTACAAAAGAATAAATAGATAATAGAATTTCACACTATGTTTTATCTACAAGCTACTAAAAAGTCATGTTTCTCCACTACAGGTGATGAGTAAAAATATGGGTTCCCTGCGAAGGTCTATTCTGCTGTTGCTTCTGACTTTCTCAGTGTCAGGTAAGTTCCTCGAGTCTTTAACATTCCCAGGTCAGAGGTGGCGATGACATCCTCGGCTGCGTCGACGAGACATAAAACTTTTAAAACCATTTTTTCCCCTTTTCCTTTTGTCGACAACCTCACGGCGACACCCCTGACGTGCTGCCCATTCTCCCCGTTCACAGAGGCGGCGAGGATCATCGGGGGTCAAGAGGTCAAAAAGTTCTCCATCAAATATCAGGCGTCGCTGCAGACCGAGCGGAGGAGACACTACTGTGGAGGAACACTGGTGCACGCTCAGTGGGTGGTGACTGCTGCCCACTGCTGGAGACCGTGAGTGCCGACACTAGACAGATAATTCCAGAAAGACCTACAACGTTAATGGGCAGGAAGAAGAATAATACCAATGATGCCAGAATGTGTATAGTGACAGTAAAGATGTGTCAGAGGGTAAATTCTGACGCCCTGTGTGACCCTCAGGGCTGATCGGATGAGGGTGGTGTTGAGTGAACACAACCTGAATATTGACGAAGGATCAGAACAAGTCTTCGAGGTGGAAAAGTTATTCTTCCACTTATACAACAGCCGAACCTTCGACAACGACATCCTGCTCCTTAAGGTAAACAGGAGATTCGGTCCCCGGAGCCCTTTGTGTGCTCCTGTTCTCTGTCCATGTGTGTTTGCTTGACGCCCTGACTTTCTGCTTTATGTTTCAGCTAAAACAGCCCGCACAGATCAACAGCTACGTCCAGCCCGCTGAACTCCCAGATGACACAACCCATCCCACTGTGTGTACGGTGAGCGGCTGGGGTGTGATACAGAGGTACAGCCGTGTGCTCTCCCCCGTGCTGCGTGCTGTGGATGTAACAGTGTTCGAATACTGCTGGTATTATTACTACTGGTCCAGGATCACCTCAAACATGCTGTGTGCTGGAAGTTACAGGGGTGGCAAAGATTCCTGCCAGGTACAGGAAGCTTTCTCTGTTTTATGTTGTTTTCTAATGCATGTGTGCAAAATGATGCTGCCTTATATATTATATACTAATTTTAACATTCATTTCCCTGTGTGCTAGTTGCATGTTTGACTTCCTGCAGTACATACTATGATTAACTGCCCCTTTTCATTATTGGTGTAAAAACTAGATTCTACTCTTTTGGAGGGACGGTTGTGAGGCTGCACTTGGACCCATGACTTTCTTTACAAACTTTAATGCACTGACAAACAAAAGAATGTCAACCTCACTACTAGTCAGGTCACGGGAGCAAAAGAGTTGGTAGGATTCCTTCTCTTAAAGGGGAATTGCAGGTTTTTCCCAATGGGCACTATGTTTAGAAATGTGGTTAATGGTTCTGAAGATGGTCTCAGCTGGCGACCAGGACACGACGGCAAAGGCTTCAATGGAATCTTATGGTGCAACTGTAGTGTGATGAGTTACAGCAATTTCTGTGTAATTTGTGTTCAAACTGAATTCAGAAAGTTGCTCCAAAATCGACTCCGATCGTCTTCATGGATTATTGAAGACTTTCTCACCTCTAATTTTACTTGTCTATCCACAGGGTGACTCCGGTGGTCCTCTCATTTGCGATGGCAAATTCGTGGGCATTGTCTCCTGGGGAATCAGCTGCGCAATTTCATACTACCCCGGGGTTTACACCAAAGTGAGCAACTACGTCCAGTGGATCGAAGACACAATCAAAAACAACACGCCATAAACACTTGATCCTGGATGAACAGAGTCATTGAGTCTGAAAACAGGCTAACAAGCTCTATTGCTTTATTTTATTCCCATTAGCTTTCTTTGTGTTCTTTCGAATGTCCACTTTACACTCTTAGTTTATTAGCAATTTATAATTATTGGGTTATCGTCTGTAGAGCTATGGTTGTCAGTTGTTTAATCATATTTGGTTTCCTTATAATTCAGTGACTTTTATTGATTAAATGCTCTGAAATGAGATACAAAAATAAGTCTGTTGCCATCATGATTATTATGATTGTTTTTAAAAGCTGTAAAAGTTGAAGCAGTAGCAAATATGTCCAAGCTGTATTAATTGGAGGTGGGCAATATACTTAAAATTAATATTAACAAATTATCAATCTTTTTTTTATTTTCAAGTTGAATCAAAAGACTATTTCATGTGAAAGGAGTCGTTCCAAGTGATGAACATCTTTCACAATACATTTGGTCCTTTAATGCATTAAAGGACTTGAATAATGAATTAAGCAGCATTTCACAATAAAAACCTTTCAAAAACAGGTCAACAGCAACGCTGGGGTCTTCTGTTGTGAATCTTTGAATCTGTCTATTCTGCAGTGAATCTATGAATCTTTCTATTCTGCTGTGAATCTATGAATCTGTCTATTCTGCTGTGAATCTATGAGTCTGTCTATTCTGCTGTGAATCTATGAATCTCTCTTTTCTGCTGTGAATCTGTCTCTTCTGCAGTGAATCTATGAATCTCTCTTTTCTGCTGTGAATCTGTCTCTTCTGCAGTGAATCTATGAATCTCTCTTTTCTGCTGTGACTCTTTGAATCTGTCTCTTCTGCAGTGACTCCTTTATACAGTCTGTTGTTGTGACTCTCGCTTTGACCCTTCGGAGCCTCCGTAGTCTCTGTCCCTACGGCGCATGCTCAGTAGCGGTTGTTTTGGTAGTTCGTCAGAATAAGTTGAAGCTCCGTGAACACCGTGAATGACCTCTGACCTCTGCGGGTAAACCATGTCGGTGAAACACGCCCTGCTCCGGGGGCTGGCGCTCGGCCGGTCGGTCTTCCAGCGGGGCCTCCTCAAACCCGCGGTCCGAGTCGCAGCGAAGCTCCGGGGGGACCGCGTAGGCCCCGCGGCCCTCACCGCTCATCCTCGGTCTTTCCTGCCGGCTCGGTACCGCTACTACCGCAGCTCCCTGCGGGGCCTGGCCGCCCAGCTCCAGGCCGCCGCCTTCAGGAGGAGGCTCATCGGCGGCTTCCCGAGAAACAGGGCCGTGTTCTTGGCGTTCGGTCTCGGCGTGGGACTCATCGAGCAGCAGCTGGAGGAGGACAGGACGTCTGCGGCGACATGTCAGGAGATCCAGGTAATACTCCTTTAGCTCAGTACTGTGATACTTGTACTTCACAAGTACTTCAACTCCTCTAACTACATAGGAACTATATGTAAAAACAGCACTAATATATACAAAGTAAACACGTTTGCACATGCATTGAAATTGCACAGACAAATTCAATGTATATGACATAGTTTCAAATAAATGGAATTTTATCTCTAATAATCAATAAACTGTGTGTAAATTTACATTTACACTCAAAAAACTTATCTTATGACATGTGAACACTAAATAGAAATGTATACATCCACCAATAACACAAATAATACTTCCTGTGTGTTATGCACATAGTAATATATCAGTCTGTCTGATCATTTGGATATAATAAAGTTATACAAGACAATATAACGTAAAAACATAAGAACAAAATAAAACAATAGTCAAAGAAGAATAAATAAAAGAATAAAAACAATAACATTTACAATAATAAAACTAGAAGATTGTTCCAGAATATTCATGAATTCCTTTTAAGACTTTACTTAAATCTCTTCGTCTTTTAATCAAGTAGTTTTACTCTGTAAAGGATTTGAATACTTTGAATACCACAGCTGGTATTTGATCATGTTGTAATAACATGGAGTTTGTTGACCTATTTAATAACGAAAGGTGTTCAAGTTGCTTCACATGAATCCTGTCTGCTGATCTGACGTATCCACATCTATAATTTAATGCGTAGTTATGTTTATTTACAACTTTTATTAAGTGTGAAGAAACATTTCTGGTTTAAAGCTCCCAAAACTGAAAAGGACTGAAAAAAAATCTAATGTTTCGACTTACTGAAACAATTTTTGAAATACTAATAAAACCGTACAATTTAATTAAAGAATATGCCAATTAAATAATAAAATAAAGTGTGTGGATACTTTCTATCCTTTGCTGAAATAAAGGCTGAGATTTGCACCCTTCTACCGCTCTCTTAAAAAACAAAACACCTGTCTCCAAATCTGCAGGCCGTGTTCAGAAAGAAAAGATTTCAGACGCCAACCAAGCCGTTCACCTCTGGATATAAACTGGAGGACTACATTATTGGGAACCAGGTTGGGAAAGGCTCCAATGCGGCTGTGTACGAGGCTGCGGCTCAGTTTGCGAAGGAGAGTGACGGCCAGCGCTCGCTGCTGCAGCTGAGAGAAGATGAGGAGGAGGAGGAAGGAGAGAAAGGTCGTTCTCTGTCATGCTGCTCACTCAGAAACTTCCCTCTGGCTATCAAGATGATGTGGAACTTTGGGGTGAGTATTTTTACAAAGAGATTTCGAAATTCCCCTGTGCTAAGAAAACAAATGGCTGTCACACAACACATCACAGAACTGACTGGTCTGACTGGTCTGTTTTGATTCTTCGCAGGCAAGTTCATCGAGCAAGGATATATTAAAGTCCATGTCCCAGGAGCTGGTACCTGCCGGCCCCCTGGCCTTAAGGCAGGAGAAAGAACAAATCACTCTGGATGGGTTAGTACTTTCATTGTTCCTCACTAGTTCTGCAGTAATAAACATGATGTAGGAAAGATGTTCACAGATCTCATCTCTCTCTACATTCAGGGACTTTGGAGTTCTGCCTAAAAGAGTGTCGGCACATCCTAACGTGATCACAGTGTACCGGGCTTTCACAGCAGAGGTTCCATTGCTACCAGGAGCCCTGGAAGAGTATCCAGCTGTGCTGCCACCCAGGCTGAACCCGGCCGGTCTGGGCAACGATTGCACTCTCTTCCTGGTCATGAAGAAGTAAGACTTGCCGTCTGTCACCCTGATGGTGAACAAATGTCACCAGTTTCATCTTAAAACGAGTAGAGTGAATCTCTCTGCCAATGCCAAACATCCCCCTCATGAAACCAAATTACACACACTCAGAAATATCAGATCCCTAAATTAACGTGTTGTTCCTTGGGCCATTTCCCACCCCTCCACAAAATATAATGGAAATAATTTGAGTAGTATCCTTCTCACTCACAAACAGAGAGACTTAAAACAAAGCCTCTTATACGCAGGTAAAGGATTGCGATTTGACGACACTCTGTCTTCTTCTGTACCTCAGCTATCCGCGCACGCTGCGACAGTACCTGGAAGTGTCCACGCCAGGCCGCAGGCAGGGCGCTCTGATGGTGCTGCAGCTGCTCGAGGGGGTCGACCATCTGTGCAGACAGGGCGTCGCTCACAGGGACCTCAAGTCAGACAACATCCTGTTGGAACTCGACTCAGGTGAAACAAATGATCCAGCGTGTCAAAATCTCCGTTTAAGATGTGACTCCATCAAAGCCTTTCTGTTAACAAAGCAAATTATTCTGTTTTAATGCAGCAGGCTGCCCTCGTCTAGTGATCACTGATTTTGGCTGCTGCCTGGCCCAGACGGACTCCAGTCTGCAGTTGCCCTTCAAAGGTCCGGGGGTCAGCAGAGGAGGGAATCCTTCGCTCATGGCGCCTGAGGTAGATATAAGTTCCTCTTTATTGTAATAATGTAAAAGCAGAATGTCCAACAGTTGCTTGGCCGTCTCTCATTGGCCCGATGAACGGCTTTGATATAACAAATGTTTCATGTGTTTCTGTGATGTGTCCTCCCGCAGGTGATCACTGCAGTTCACGGATCTGATGTGGTGATTGACTACAGCAAAGCAGATGCGTGGGCCGTGGGCGCCATCTCCTACGAGATATTTGGCCAGCTCAACCCGTTCTATCGAGCAGTGGGACTGGAGAGCAGGAGCTACGAGGAGAAGCAGCTTCCTCCGCTGCCCTCTGGTGTTCCAGTCGCTGTGCAGTTAGTGATCCGTTTACTCCTCAGGAGGAACCCGAGCAAGGTACGGAATGATTTGATCGGACACTCGGTCAATCATTGATAGGGTTAATTTCTACAATTATTATTAATAATCATTAGCCAATTACAACTAATCATTAGCAAATCATTACTTTAAAATTCCTCTACATCTTCCTCGTATAAATTACTGTTTTCGTAATAATTCTGTCTGGTAGAAGCTTTGACTTGTTTGGAAACATAAACTCTTCAAACCACAATACTCACTGATGTTTTTCTATCTCTGCAGCGCCCGAGCGCCCGTGTCGCAGCCGACATGCTACATCTCAGCCTCTGGGGGCGGGAGGTCCTGGCTGATCAGGACAGTGCAGGCATGAGGGGGTTGGTTGATTGGCTGCTGTGCCAGTCTGCTGTGGTTCTCCTGAGGGGCTGCAGAGGACCCAGTGGGAAGAGCGTGGAGGCGGAGCTTCAGAGGAGCTTCCTGTCTAACCTGGAGCTGGAGGACCTGCGCACTGCTGTGGGCTTCCTGCTGTACGGACAGCGTCCGGCCGTGATACTGTCTGCATAGATACACACAAACTCATAACTTCATAAGGATAGACTACTAAAAGAGGACTGACTACTGAGTACTCAAATATAATTGGGTAACTTACTCAGTACTCATTTTAAAATGTAGTAATGACTACTGAGTACTCCTGTAATAGTAGAGACTAGCGAGTACTCAGGGGTTCGAACAAATTTGCAAAAGACAAATGCAAATATTTTAGATTTAAATAACAATATTTGATACTTGTTAAACTGCTGTGTAGGGTGACATTAAGTTTTTCATGGTTGCAGGTAACACTCAGCACACGTTTGTCCATCAAGCAGCTGGTGTCTGGACGGTTGTGGGTCAAACAAGTACTTATTCTCTTATTTTGCACAATGTAACTTATAGAACAACACCGTCCCCGGGTTAAAACTAAACGATCACGTCAGTCATGATGATGGACAGCGTGTGATCGACCCTATGGATGTGATTTTGTTGTTTGGGTTTGCACTTTATCTCCACGTTTGCACTCAGAGCCATGTTTGTTTTGCTGCTATATTATATATATAATGCAGATTATACTCTGGGAAATCTATGTAAATGATTTGAATAGAGAAAAGCTATCATCTCCTGTCAAAACCAGTCAGTTAAGCACCTTATTAATAATCATGTGGCGAGTTGGGGGTTTATTTTCATACCAAAGATGGACAGAAATATTTTGGTATGTCGATTGTTCTGCCGTGTTTTAGAATAAAGGAATCTGTTTGAAAGTATCTCTGAATCGATTGGACTATTTTTTTCTTCTTTTTTTTTTTATTTGTTTCTGGGAGCGACATGAATGGTTACACACTGTACACAACAATGAACCAATATATATCACCAGGAGTGGCTGCAGGGGGCGCTGTTACTCATTTAAAGTTATATAGTTTTGCCTAAAGATACATTCAAATTAAAGAAATTCCACTGCACTGGAGATTTGGTGAGGGAAGCCATTGCACTACTTCAAATCATTTACTTAAAACTAAAAGAATTTAAAACACAATGAGGTACAGTGTGTATTCTGCTAACGTGATGTGCGGTGTTTGCTGTAAAGATGTTTGTATCCATAGTTTCCTCATTTGATCTCACAAGTTTTCGTTTTTTTTTATTATTATAGAAAATATCCTGCAGTATTCATTTAATTTAAAAAACACGCAAACATATTCATGTTTCAGGACTTTTATTTAAGACAGAGCCAAAGAGGAGTTTTTGTGATTTTACTCTGAACATGGTCAAACTAAACAGATTTTCAATTTGGGACATGGCAAGGTCTCCTTTACGTCCCTTTTAATATTCCTCTCCTTCCTCTTCTCCCTCACCCTCGATGGAGTCGACTCCGACCTCCTCGTAATCTTTCTCCAGAGCTGCCATGTCCTCCCTGGCCTCGGAGAACTCTCCCTCCTCCATACCCTCACCCACATACCAGTGAACGAAGGCCCTCTTGGCGTACATCAGATCAAACTTGTGGTCGAGCCGAGCCCAGGCCTCAGCGATGGCGGTGGTGTTGCTCAGCATGCACACGGCCCTCTGGACCTTGGCCAGGTCTCCACCAGGAACCACAGTGGGCGGCTGGTAGTTGATGCCGACCTTGAATCCAGTGGGGCACCAGTCCACAAACTGGATGGAGCGTTTGGTCTTGATGGTGGCGATGGCTGCGTTGACATCTTTGGGCACCACGTCTCCACGGTACAGGAGGCAGCAGGCCATGTACTTACCGTGGCGAGGGTCACATTTCACCATCTGATTGGCCGGCTCGAAGCAGGAGTTTGTGATCTCAGACACGGAGAGCTGCTCGTGGTACGCCTTCTCTGCAGAGATGACGGGGGCGTAGGTGGCCAGAGGGAAGTGGATACGGGGATATGGCACCAAGTTGGTCTGGAACTCGGTCAGATCCACGTTGAGGGCGCCATCGAAACGGAGGGAAGCAGTGATGGAGGACACGATCTGACTGATCAGCCTGTTCAGGTTGGTGTAGGTAGGACGCTCGATGTCCAGGTTCCTGCGGCAGATATCGTAGATGGCTTCGTTATCTACCATGAAGGCACAGTCGGAGTGCTCCAGGGTGGTGTGGGTGGTCAGGATGGAGTTGTAGGGCTCCACCACAGCGGTGGACACCTGGGGGGCTGGGTAGATGGAGAACTCCAGCTTGGACTTCTTGCCGTAGTCGACGGACAGACGCTCCATCAGCAGGGAGGTGAAGCCAGAGCCGGTGCCACCTCCGAAGCTGTGGAAGACCAGGAAGCCCTGAAGACCAGTGCACTGGTCGGCCTGAAGACAGAGAGGATATGAGATATTAGGATTTTGTTAGTCAAAATTAGGAAAATGAACTCCTCCTGAGATTAAGTTACCCACCAGTTTGCGGATCCTGTCCAGTACAATGTCAATGATCTCTTTGCCGATGGTGTAGTGTCCGCGGGCGTAGTTGTTGGCAGCATCTTCCTTCCCAGTGATCAGCTGCTCAGGGTGGAACAGTTGGCGGTAGGTTCCAGTGCGAACTTCATCTGAAGAGACAGAGTGACTTTTAGAAGACTAAAGTTTGACTGATTGAAACAAGAGACTGAAATCTGTATTTCTGGCAGTTTACCGATGACAGTGGGCTCCAGGTCGACGAAGACGGCTCTGGGGACGTGTTTTCCAGCTCCGGTCTCACTGAAGAAGGTGTTGAAGGAGTCGTCTCCTCCTCCGATGGCTTTGTCACTGGGCATCTGTCCATCGGGCTGGATCCCGTGTTCCAGGCAGTAAAGCTCCCAGCAGGCATTGCCAATCTGCACGCCGGCCTGACCGACGTGGATCGAGATGCACTCACGCTGGGTGATGAGAAATTTAAAGAGAATCCTTTGGTTTAAGATGCATTTCTGACACTAGAAACTGCATTTCCACAACAACGGGGATTGAAACGATGGAAAGAAACAACCTCAGAACACCAAGGCCTTTAATCTGATGCCAGGTTTTTAAGATACAGCCTTTGAATGAGCTGGCATCACAGGCATCGCACCTGAATTTGTCCAATTTGAGCACCACGTGTTTCGGTTCATTCTCTCCAGCTTGCGTGCGAAGCCTTGACTGTTTCCCTGCATCTCGTGTGTTTGCTTCTGTGACATAAGACTATGCCTACTGCGCATGGGATTACTGTAGGGAGAGGGGATTATCTAGGTCAGACATGTTGCTCTACACTGTCTCTTTAAAAAGCCACATTTAGATCCTCCATTGAGGCAATGCACCATCACATTTTTTTCCTTCATCGTACATGCAGGCCTATTTTTTCTCTAGCATACGGCAAATAGAAGCATTGCATTTGGCACACAAAACAACAAAAAGGGCCAAAAACAACATTTTAATTAAAAAAATAAAATAAAACAGTGGTCAATCATGGGGTTAATCTGATTTAGGATGAGTTATGTGGAAAGAGGATTAAGCGTTTGCAGGAATGTGTAAGAATTAATTCAAGAAAACTACAAATCTACCTAATTTTTTAATTTTAGAAATATTGGTGCTGAATTCACAGAGATGGGTAAACACAATACCACAGGCAAAAAAAATGGTGACGGAGAAATAAAACAGGAACGACGTACTGTCCCCATCATTCCCTTTTTAATGCAGGTAAGATATTCACCGGTATTATCAGTCGCAGAGAGACACGTTAGGAAGCAAATGGAAGAGGATACTTACCATGATGGCTTGTCAGGTATTATACAATGTAATGAGACAAGTCTGAGGAGCGTTTGCGTCTGAGATGCGAGGGGACAGGAGCTGGTCTGATGGAACAGCGCACTCTGCCTCCTGAGGAAGACAGAAGAAGTGCACGGAAGAAAAACTCCCTCCTCTCTCTGCTGCAGTAACCGTTTCACATCCAGGACCACGTCACACATCACCTGGACGCACATCCTTAACCTCGTCAGGAGGGGTTATTAGATATATATTCATCAAGATATGATGTGAAATTTAGGTTAGAATGTGTTGTATTTGTTGACTTAATGATATGGATGAAATTAAATTAAAAATGACTACGTAATATTAAATTATGTATTTGTTTTTGCTCAAGAAATTCATGCCCCTTTTTCATATTACGGGTGTATATATATGATGGTATTAGTACCATATACATTACAAATAACAGGTAGAAATAATAAATATATATTTGGTACTGCATTTGACTAAACATGAGTTGGATTTGTTTTCAATAAAATTCTGTTTTGATTTTATGGCAATTACCCCACCTTTACATTTTATTTTATATAATTCATATGCATAAATATATATATATATACAAAATGGAATGGCATCTCCAAAAGGGGATTGAATAAGGCAGTTTTGAAAAACGACATAAAGGAAGAAGGAACGTGAGAAGCTTGAAAAATATCTATATACTGCATCTTCCTGCAAATGTTTCACAATAAAAAAAAAACACCAGACACTCCTTTTATCTGCTGGCTGTACATGCCATTCAGGGGCTTGTCCTCCCATGATGGTTCCTCCTCTTCCTCCTCTCTTCCTCCTCTTCCTCCTCCTCCTCTTCCTCCTCCTCCTCAGTGGGTTTCTGCTGTCTGAGGTGTTCACTCAGCAGATCATCATTCTCCTGATCCTGGACCCTGGTTGTTTCTGGACAGTGGCTCTGATGCTCACTGGTCCTCCGCCCCCTCCTCTCTCTCTTAGTGTCTGTATCTGGGATGAAACCCTCCATTCATTGTGACGAGCTTCATTGTTTTGATATCAATGGCCTCTGTGTCCACCTTTGGCAGGTTATCACACCAGTATCTGATAACTGGGAGGTTGTACGTGTTCATGGTTTAGACCTTGTTCTTTCCATTCATACGAGAGAGAGATTACACAAATACTCTGTGTGTTCTACATCCTGACAGCGTTAACAGCCTTTGTGATCAAAGTTTTACATGATTTACTAAAAACAGAAAATGCTAAACATTTGTTTTCAATGTCAACGACAGAATGAGGCTACAAGACAAATAAACACATAAACAAATCATCTTCTCTGCAACCATGACGCTAATCAATAAAAAAGAAAATATTTGTGGATAATTTGCTGAAATATCTTCACACATGGGGATTTCCATGAATCCTCTCGAATCTGTCAGACAAACATCTATAAACAACTTCTTTCTCTTTTATCAGTGACTTCTTGACTCATGACGTGTTTGAGGTACAAGAAACACTTTATTCGTGCAGTCGTAGCTGCATGAAATTCAAATGAAAATTGTGCAATGAAATATAACTTTTTGAACTTCCCATTACAATTCTTATGTTACACAAGTTGCTGAGCACAATTGTAACCAACACAGACCGTAGCAGTCGGTCCTGAAGCTGCCAAAACAAGAAACGTGGGTCAACCAGGTAAAGATAAAGAAACAGGTGAAAGGTTCAACATGATGGATCCAATAAAAATTATCATGGTTTGTAATTTTATGACTTTATTACACAAAGGTAGGTCTAACAGGTCATCTGTGAATATCCTCACGCATCCAGGTCAAGAAGCAAATCCAGCTGCCCGCACACATGCTTCATTATTTTGCCTTAGCAAGTCAAAATGATCACTATTTAAAATAATAATATCACTATTTGTTTAACTGAAGTCAGATTATAAAACTATTTACTTTGTAAGTCTGGACCTGAGGCGGCGACCCAATTCCTGGTGGTGGCGTTTCCCTTCACAACCTGTTTTGTTGGTTTGCAGTGTCACGGGAGGTTAGTTTATTAATCCTTCCCCTTTTCCTTTGGTTCTCGTCGCAGTGGTAAGTCCCAGCCCTGTCCTTGTGTTGCTCATGTCAAAAGTGTTTTATTTGATGTTAATTTGTGTTCTGTTTGTTTGTTTCATTTTGCTTGTTGTTTTATGCATTTATTTGAGTTACATTAAAGTTATTTTCTACTAGTTAAACACGTCTCTTGCCCCGTGTATTAAACGAACCTGTGCTGTTGCACTTAGGCAACCTCTCACTATCCCCGCTTTCCCTCACGCTACATAAGGAATAAGCTTTATTTTAAATTTTTGAATCTCTGCATCATGTGCTCTTTTGTGATCTTCAACTTGCTTTATTGTTTGACTGTTTCCTGTTGTTTGCCTTTAAATTTAACTTGAGAAGCATCTTGTGCGTGTGTTTTGAAAAGTGCTGAATAAATAAAGTTTATTATTATCAAGGTGACTTTACAAGGAAGAGATACAAAGATGGGTATACTACTACTACTACTATTCTTATTAGTAGTAGTAGTACTAGTAGTACTAGTAGTAGTAGTAGTAGTATTAGAAGTAGTAATAGTAAGCAGTATAGACATTTAAGAACTTATCTAATGAAGCTATATCCATCCTCTCCACTGTTTACCAGCCCCGCCCCCCTGCACACAGATTGGCTCCTGGCCCTCGCTCCTGGCCAATCATTACCCTTCCTGACCTTCCCTCTCCACTAAAGGCTTGTGACTCTTCTCGAACCTGCAGCCCAGCAGCTATGTCTTCACTGTGGAGGAACCTGAAGGCAGCTCGCCCTCTCCTTTCCCCTCATCTCTCGGGCCTCTCCTCCGCGCGTCCGCGTCCTGCAGCCGCTGCCCAGGCTCCGTGCGTCAATCCCCGCAGAGGGTTCTCCGAGAAACGCTTCAATGTTCCGCCCAGCGCCGAGTTCGTGGCGCGGGTGTCGGGGATCCCCACCATGGCCAAGCTCCCCTTCCAGGAGACGGCGGACGGGCTGGACGCGGCGTTTGTCGGAGTCCCGATCGACACCGGGACCTCGAACCGGCCCGGAGCCAGGTGCTGTTTCCTCCGTGCCCACGTGACAGTGACCTGTGTGTGTGGGGGGGTGAAGTTTATAAAGTTCAAAAAGTTATTATAGTTCAACACCTCAGTCCTGTTCTCTGGTCTTTGGGAGTTTTTCTCAAGTCAGCTGAGCACAACACTTCATTTAATTACAAACACATTGGTATTATTAATATTATTAGTAGTAGTAGTTGATTTTTATTGAAATAAACATAAATACAAAGATAGTTGTGAGCAAATATATCTACACTTTGCAAGAAAAGCAGAAAAGAGACACACACACACACACACACACAAACAAATTGAGCATACACATTAAGTTGTCAAACTTTTTTTCTCAGACCCCCTCCCACACAATTCTCAATGGAAATTGTAATTCCTTCAAATAAGAACAAATAAAGAAATAGAAATACAGAACAACAACAGTAGCACATCATTATTCATCAGTATTGATTAGTAGTATTGAAAACTCCAAGTACCCCAAACTGCTTTTGAGTACAAACATACAGTAAGTGGCCCCTTGTTAAATAACCAGCTGTCTCCTCAACCACCGCAGGTTCGGTCCCCGTCACATCCGGGTGGAGTCGGCCATGCTGAGGTCGTACAACAGTGGCACCAGGGCGGCGCCTTACGAGTCCCTGATGGTGGCCGACATCGGGGACGTCAACGTGAATGTGTACGACTTGAAGGACACCTGCAAACGCATCAGGGAGGCGTACAGGAAGATCCTGGCCACCGGCTGTATCCCTCTGACGATGGGTGAGGGGGAGGAGATTGATAAGAGGGATTGATTGGTTCAGCTTTAAACTCAACATCTATTAGTAGAGCCTAAAGGAGAACAACATTTCCCATTTAATTGCATTGACCGATAATGAGTAACAATCCACACACACCATCAATGTAGAATCCCCCTCTGCTTTTGTTGTAAAACATCAAACTTTTACTCCGCACGTGTCACAGGCAGGTGAATCCACTGAATCCTCTCAGCTTGGTAACATGACAGGAGACGGTCTGAAACCCGTACGACTCCACAGCTGGTCGAGCCTTCACATAACTTCTCCGCTCTCAGTTGAACTCATAAGTTTAACTGAGGTAAAATGAGCCGGGGGGGGGGCCTGCTCTTAAAGCAACAGTCCCTACTCACCCAAGAGAGTGACTGAAATGACCATTGTTTATTCTGTAAAGTTAATATTTAGCAAACATGAACACAGATGCTGATATCTCTGTTACCTGATATCTCAATATATCAGTCGGGCTCTATTCATTATCTGTTTAAATAACCTTATAAAATGAAGTGCAAGTCATGTCAAAGGTCAGATGTTAAGGAAGTGTGTGTGTCTGCAGGTGGCGATCACACAATTGCATATCCAATCCTGCAAGCTGTCGCTGAGAGGTAAGTTATCGCCTGGGTGCCGCATACCAGCCTTGTTACCTCAATTTAAAACTGGCCTGACAATTAACTCCACAGGGCTATTTCCCTCCTTTTTATTATTGATTAATATGTTGATTCTTTTTTCAGTTGATAAAGTTGTAGCTGCAGCCGGTGCACATTTGACATTTATTAAAACAAACTATAATAATTGATCATCAAAAAAGTTTCTAGGATTGACTTTTCAGATTATTTCAGATCTTAATCAGATTTTTAATTTTCTACTATGATTTTTGCATGACTCTACATTACTTGTGGCCTTCTCATATCCTCGAGCCTCAGTCTGTTGTGTGGTCCTTCATCAGGCACGGCCCGGTGGGTCTGGTCCATGTGGACGCTCATGCTGACACCAGTGACGTGGTCCTGGGGGAGAAGATTGGACACGGGACTCCATTCAGACGCTGTGTGGAGGAAGGGCTACTGGACTGTAAGAGAGTGGTGCAGATCGGCCTGCGGGGTTCAGGCTACTCTGCCGACTCGTACGAGTGGAGCCGGGCGCAGGTAAACTGCTAGAAAACCTCCACTCATCTAGATACAAATGGAATCCAGCCGTGTTTTTTAAACTTTTTTATTATCCCAAGTGGACCTTGAACCAGCCAATACTACATCTTGTAAGGTCAGTTGTGCTGTATTGGCTCCCCCCCCCTGCAGCCCTTTAAGGATTAGCAGCAGAGCCAATGGACGGATGGGTTTTGTGTTGTTGGACAGTCACAGCTCAATACATTTCTCTATCATCAAATGCATAAATAGAAAGGAAAAGAGATTGGGACCCCTCGATAAGGAGATGATTCATCTTAAGGGGTTTATTCTTCTCCTAATCATAATCTTGCATATTAACATCCTGTTTTTCTGTGTTGCACAGGGTTTCCGTGTGGTCCAAGCAGAAGAGTGCTGGTTCAAATCTCTGGAACCCCTGATGGCTGAGGTCCGGGCTCAGATGGGCAGCGGCCCAGTGTACCTCAGTTTCGACATCGATGCTCTTGACCCGGGCTTCGCCCCTGGAACAGGAACACCGGAGATAGCAGGGCTCACTCCCATCCAGGTGAACAGGATGCAACAGACTTTAAAGGAGACATATTGTGCTTTTTCATCTTACATACATATAAATACAGGTTTATGTGATTGTACTTTAGTTTTTTTATTGTAAAAGATTCACTCCACCTCCTCCACATGTGTAATTTACCTGCGTGAGGGAGGAAAATGTCAGTGGAGGATCTAGAGAGGTTGTTTCTGATGCTATTAAAACAAGCAGTTTGTCAAAATGATGCACAGATGAAGGTTACACGACAAAAGTTTAAATTACTTCACTCATTTGTCTAAGTTTCCAGAATGAATGAATTAATACACTGGTTTTATCTCTGCTGGATTCAGGGAGTTGAGATTATCCGAGGCTGTCGTGGTCTCAATCTTGTCGGATGTGATCTAGTGGAGGTGTCACCACCTTATGACACCACAGGTACTTGAGACATTTCATTTCTCTTCAAATTACAAACTGTATAAATTCTGTAACAACCACCATTCATACTTTCTTTTGCCTTGACAGGGAACACTGCGCTGACTGGTGCCAACCTCCTCTTTGAAATGTTGTGTGTCCTCCCAAAAGTTATATATCACTGATCAGAATAGACCTCACAGCACAGGACACACAATCAAGACCTGAATACCAAATCCAGTTCTGCTGAATCAGCTGGTATCAAAGGGAAATCCTTCCTTTAATCAATAAAATAAAACTTTTGATTATAACCATCAATGGGGTGAATTCAGTATTGAAAACCAACTGAGATGTTTTTTTCGTTTAAACTAACTTGCCAAAGAAATTCATATATACGGCACTATCATAAATCAATATATATTCACCTTGTTTTTCAAGCTGCTTGTTAACAAAATGTTTACATACAATATTTACATCGCACAGTATCAACAAATGTATCACAGTTGTAGGGTTCATGTCAAGTTTGATTTATCAGACCTGGAGCTGCAGATACACATATCTGATATTACATCAAATACATTTTGTCTTAAGAAACTATGATACAAAGAAATATGTAAAGTGCAGTATTTCAACGCCTGGTGAACTGAAGGAGATCTGTGTTTCTTATGGGAACTTTTTTTTTTTTCTTATAATTGTTAAGCTCTCACTCAAACTGTGTAAAGTGCCTTGTGATAATGTATGTTATTATTTATAAATAAATATACAAATCAAATGGAATTGAAAAAAACCTTGTCTTAAATGAATAATCTCATGCTTCTGAGTTATAGGAGGTAAAATAATCAGTAAATTATTGATCTGATGTCTGTTTACACTTGTGATGATGCATCCTGTGTATGATGTCATATTCATGTAAACATTTGCTACATGTTTGATGAAAATATAATTTATTTATAAACTGTATTTGTAGTTTATATATTTTGTTATTTATTGTTTATAATTCGCCCCCTAAATATGATAAATGTATACCAAAAAAACTGGAACGACATTTCCCATGAGGCAACGCTGGAAACGAGGCTGAGAACCGACGTGCTGCAGTGAGCGTAATGCGTCACTTCCGGTTATCTGCCTTTGCTAATGCTAATGTTCTCAATCAAAACATTTAAAAGTTTTATTTTCTAAAACTGTTGACTACTGCGCGTTTTAACACGTGCTAGTTCTATCTAAGAAATCTCGTTCCCGTCTGTCTACAGCTGACTACATATATAATAAGCTGTTGTCACGCTATGCACATGTTTTATTTACTTTGCTTAGCAGTTAGCTTTAGCTTAGCTATGGTTTACTATGGTTTGGATGCACAGTTTGCTTTAGCTTAGCGGTTAGCTTTAGCTCAGCGATGGGTTTTCTATGGTTTGGATGCACAGTTAGCTGTAGCTTAGCGGTTAGCTTTAGCTCAGCGATGGTTTTCTATGGTTTGGATGCACTGTTAGCTGTAGCTTAGCGGTTAGCTTAGCTCTTAGCGATGGTTTTCTATGGTTTGGATGCACAGTTAGCTGTAGCTTAGCGGTTAGCTTTAGCTCAGCGGTGGCTTTCTATGGTTTGGATGAACAGTTAGCTGTAGCTTAGCGGTTAGCTTTAGCTCAGCGGTGGTTTTCTATGGTTTGGATGAACAGTTAGCCGTAGTTAGCGATAGTTTGGTCTAAGTTGAACTCGCCCCCTCCTGTGTCCCTCTGTTTACACATTGTTATGAGTATGAACAAAAGCACAATGTGTAGTTTATGAACTGAAATGATAAATAAATGATAAAGTACTACTTCTGTATTTCTGCATAAGCACAAGTCAAATTCAAAACAACTTTGTTTGTCCCCGCAGGACAATTCTAACGCACATGGAGCGTTTTAAAAACACAGGTGACTACAAGAAAGAGAAGAACAACAACATCAGTGCGATGTCCACGAACTGTTAAAAAAAAAAAAAATCTCACTTAGCAGAGGATGGTTTCGATCCATCGACCTCTGGGTTATGGGCCCAGCACGCTTCCGCTGCGCCACTCTGCTACATGACGCCTGCCATGCAAACACAATCTTCACTGATGACATATGTCATTTCTTTTTTTTTTTTAATCATAGTGTTTGTGCAACAGTGTTTAGTTTCAAACCTGAGACAAATATCCAGAATCATTTCTACTGATATTCTAAGTGTGGACATCTTTTCCATAGTTGAACCACATCTGACAGTTTGAGCTCATGTTTGCTCAGTTAAAGGTTATTTCCACACGTCACTAAATCAAACATGAAGTGTAAACTTTACTTTGGAAGGACTGACTCTGACTCAGAATTGAGCTGACACATGATTTATTATTTTACCAGATATTAATTTCACGCATTCAAGTGCAGGTTATTTGACGTGTGTGTGACTGCTCAGTGAAAACAGTTTGTACAACAGGATTAATTTGTTGGCTCTGGTGAGACTTTTTGAATCATATTTATCTTGGCTTGAAAAACCAGGGACGTGCAGTTTGAGACACAGGAACATAGGAAAAAACTCTATCACGATGCATTATGGGACGTGGAGGGTATGTTGTTTTGTAATCAATCAATCAAATTTTATTTGTGTAGCCCATATTCACAAATCACAATTTTTTCTCACAAGGTGCGACATCCTGTGTTCTACAAATAGTCACATGTGATTGTTGAGTGCTTATTTCCTGGGTTAGTCTCTAGTCTCATAAAACTGTGCAGAGGGACGACAAGCAAATGGTTCCCTTAACTTCCTCAAGAAAACTTTCAAACCCAGATGGAACGATCAGCTGGACAAAAGTGTTCCACCTCCTTGGAGTCTATTTCAAATCAGGCATCGTTGTAATTTCTTGGGATTACATCTCCACAGATGTGCAAGCTATATGAATTCCCTTTATGGTCGTGTCAGGCAAGAAAGGACATGAGTCACATATTAGAGGGAGAAGAAATTCCTCTGTGTCCCCACTGCGAGCGGAAGCATCTCGGTGTCACAGCTGTTTTCTGCAGCTGCACAGTCCAGCTCCATTTGGCCACACACCCCCTCAGTGTCACTGATGTGATACACAGAGCAGGCCTGGTGCAAGGGTGAGTCATCTGACATCCCCGCCACCGAACCTCATGGACACATCTAATAAAGTGGACAGCAACAAAGCTCCTGGTGAACTCTTGTCTCTCAGTGGTGACACAACTGCATCAAATAAGCCTGAAGATCATTTAGTTTATTTGCTTCATGTTGGTAAAGCCCGAGTGCAGAACACCAAAGCATCCTCAACATTTTGTTGACTTGAACATTGGTTTCTCGACCGATAATAATGGGTTGAGACAGTTCATGTTTTTTTACGAAACTTGTTGAACACAGTTTTCCAGTACTTGCTGACGGGAGGCAAAGGGAGGAGTCGCTTAATCACACCACTGTGGTCGGTGAGACGCTTGGAGACTGAAAGGATCTTCTTGTATTCAAGAAGAGTCCAAAGAGAAAACTTATTTCTGCTCCGGAGCTTGTGTTTTAAACCTAAGATAATAATATGAAGCAAATGAAGAAAGAGCAATAAAGTGTTTCTTTTATTGTTTGTGATCCCTTGTCAGTGCTTGCATGTGTAAAACTCAAAAAGTTTCCTTAAATGCACTTGGAGGTGTAAAGATTTTCTCCTCAATAATCATAAAGACATCACAGTGAATTCAGAAGCTGGTCTGGGTCCAGCACTCTAAGTTTAGCATCTTTTAAATCTCTTGCAGTGTGATTAAAGCGACTCTGCGTCAGTCATTGGATTGTAAAGACCGCAAATCTCACAAGTGTTGCATTCACAGCATACAGACCAGCTTGATGAGCCCATCTTCCATTTTGGGCCTATTTTGGAGGGTAAATGAGAGCAGCTCCTCTCCATTCCTATTCAGGGTTCAGCTTTTAATTGGCAGCAGCTGCTCCCTCCAACCTCTGAATGATACAGTACATTATTTACACTACGGACTCAAACACACGGGCCCCCACACGACCACTGACTTCAGTCCTTCAGTCCTGACGAGTGCTTGCTGTGTGTTTATGTATAGGATGTGATTCTAATGAGGCACAGGGAAATTAAATATGTCTCTGCTTTTTACTCTGTGTTTGAGTTGGGTCCTTTGTATCCAGTTCATGGAGAAGTCACTTTAGTCTCTGGTGTAGAGGTCGCGTTTGGCCAGTAGAGGGCGTTGAATGCTCAAGTATATTACAGTTACCTTGAGACCTTGAGTATTTAAATCAGGTGTGCAACACTAGTTCCATTTTTCTACCAATACACGAAGAATCTCAATCTTTTAGTGATCACAGGCTTTATATCAGCACGTGCTATTACCATTAATGTATTCAGTGAAATGCTGACTGAGAGGAATCAGTTTCAGGGAGTCTTTAACTGCTGTGAAAAATGTGTGACCTCAGGGCACAAGAAGTTCAATACACGGGTTTATTACCCAATCAAAATAAAGTAGGAAAAATGCAGTCGTCTTTGTTTAACTTAGGTTTTGCACTTCATAAAAATCAGGGTTCAGATATTTTTACGTCATATATACAATTAAAAGCTGCATAAACGATATCTAAAATAACTAAAAAATACTCTAGAGTGGAATTTAATGAACTTAAAAAAATTGTATTTAAGTATATTATTTATATACATATATATGCAAGTAATAAATAGCCACAGCAAACAAGTGAACTTTAACAAAAAGCGTACAAAATGCATAAATCATGTCTGAAACGAAGTAGGAAAAAGTTACTTTCCCTCATATTTCTGTGCTTTTACTCTTTAAATCGCATACATCAACACTTTGTGTCTCTGCTGCAATAAAACCCAGTATTTAATACCACATGCAGACTTAAGAGTGCACGTGGGGATCATATATTTGCAGCACGACAGTGTTTTCTCGGTGTGGACACATGTGAGGAGTGTAAAGAGCCAACACGGGTCAAGTAGGTGGCGTCTCCGCGCGCTGGCTCTTCGCTTTCTGCACTCCCTGAATTCCACTCCGCCTTTTACTTGTTCTCCCCCCTCGCAGCTCTCCCTCTCTCCCTCTCTCTCTCTCTCTCTCCCTCTCTCTCTTTCTCTCTCTCTGCACAGGACTTCCCAGTGACTTTGCATTTAGCCCCACAACCAAGTCCCAATAAGTTTCGGAGTGCACGGGGGTGGAGGAGCGAGAAGCCTGGAGCACCTCCGTGTTTTTTTTGCGCTGCGTCGTGCGTAAAAGAAAAAAGAGGATCCTGTTTATTTACCTGTTGATGAGGTCCCACCGGCTGTGGGACGCACAGAGAAGAGAAGTCTGAGAAGAAAACGGCGCAGGGCTACACAGCAACTCGTCAGTGGCCAGGAGGAGAGCAGGACCTCGGGTTTCTTTCCTTCCCTTTCCCCCAGCACATGCAGCCTGAGCTGGGTTGGTGGAAAATGGGCACTTCGACCACCAGGACCTTTGGACTTATCCTCTCCTTGATACTCTCATGCCAGCTGGTTACTGTAAGTCACCATCCAACTTTAACTTTACCTTTTCTCTATTTCACATTTCCTTCACCCAACAGCACTGACCTATAAAACCATTCACCCCCCCTCACATAGGGGAAGTCACACTCACAAACCAGTGTGTCTTTATGTCCTATTAAAGGCAAAGAAAGGAGGATATGTGTTGATGCTGCTATTTCTGTTCAGTAAATAGTGAGATGTGCTGCTGGTGCAGGGCTGCTCCCTTGCAGGTGGGCTGTGGGGCAGATTCCAGTGCACACAGTCACAGCACCATGTTCTCTAAAGATGCTTTTAAAAGTAATGTGACAAACTAGAAGCTCCTGTTGAGTGAAGCCGGGGCTAAGTTTGTCCACAGAAACAAGCTATTCATAGTGTCTCTGGAGTCCTCGGCTCCTAAACCTTCTCAAATCCAGACTCCACTTTGGCCCTGACTACTGTGCATGTGTGTGTGTGTGTGACACTTTCCTGTATGGCTGTTATCAGAATAGATATGTCTTTTCTGTTTGATCCTCAACAATAAACTTGTCCTGGGAAACCTGGAATCCTTCAGAATAAAAGTTGGGGTTAAAATGTTGAATCCACTTGTTCAGGCTCCACTGCAGGTGGGAAGCATTTGGGGAATTTATTCATCTTTTCAGTTATGTAGTTTACTGAAGGGCTCCAACTAACAGTTATATTTTTCTTTCTTTCTTTCTTTTTGTTATTATTTGCTAGATCATTAATCTGTAAATTATTTTATATTTTTCAAATTGTTAAATGTGTCCAAACATTTACCCCAAAGCTGAAACATATTAAATTTAAGAGAAAAGCAGCTTATTCATATTTAGGATTTTATTTCAATAAATGACTATTGATTGAATTGATTATCAGTTATTTGTTTGATCCATAAACTCTTCCTCATGCACATGATGTTTGAGTCTCAAAGAAGTTGTCTTCACTTTGCTATATCTGTGGTATGAATCGTATATAAAGGATGACCATGACGTGGCTGCTGAGAATAGACCCCCGCCCATCCGCCACCGCCACCGCCACCCCACCCCACCCCACCCCCTGTAGAAACCCCGTCTGGTCTCTCACCTTTATGCCCTCCAATAAACAGAGCTGTCACGCTCGAGGTAGCCTATTTGTGACCGCTGTGCGTTGATTTGATCTGAAGCAAAGAGCCCATCTTGAATGATGGGGACATACCTGAGGAGGCCCGGCGCACACATAAATCCCTCACCTGCTGGATCCAGAATATATATGAGCAGTGATACGCGTGACATTTGAAAAGTTATAGCGTTCCACTTTTCATGACTTCAAGGTATATTTAACATCCAGCGGCGAGGTGCTGTGGAACGCCGCGCCTGCTCCCGTCTGTTTCTATCGCTTTGTGTCCGTGCACAAAGTTGAGGAAGAACTTTTACTACGTGCATCTTCAAAGGGAAGATAAACTTAAATTTCTCCTGCCTCATCCGTCCCTGTAAACCCTCCATCTTCCTACCCAGGGTGATTATCATGTGTTGTGTGCTGACACTGGACGGTAACAGGAGACGGCCTCCACACTTTCTACCACAGCGCAGGTCGACCACCAGGCCAACAATACCAACGTAATTGAATTATGTGGAACCACAAGCATCTGTTTCTTGCATTATGACTTTGAACCACAGCGGGCGCACTGTCCCTTGATTCAATTAAGCGCGTGTACTGGTGTTACTACGGGCCCTCCTTGATCCCTGCTGGAATGTCGGGGTCATGCGCATCAACTCAAACAATCAAAGTCAATAAAAACTCTCGATGGGTTAGAGCTCTCCATCACAAATGAGCACCCCCGTCCTGCTGTGAGCCACCCGCAGCACCAGTGTGAGAAATTAGAGTTTAATATTCAGGCTGCTCCTGATTCTGTCGCACTCTAGACTTGTTTTTCTACAAGTGAACATGGACTTCTGCTCTTATAAAAGTGATGGAGGCCACTTTGTTTTTCTGCTGGGTGACCAGACCCACCGTGAGCACGACTGCTGGCAGTTTTTGGCTCGGAGAGAGGGATCTCTCCCAGTATAGACTGTCACAAGTGTCCCTTGACTTCATTGGGGGGTTGGACTGGGGTTGGGGGAAGGGCGGCCTGGATTCCAGTGACTATATAGTCTGCAGAGCGTTTGTCATCTGTGTAAACTTCAATCTCCGCTGTGTGTAATTCAGTCCCATCATCCTTGGGCTAAAAATGATGCAGCTATACTTTGAACCGATGCTTTATTTATTTCTTTTCCACTGTGTAACGGACTCAGCGCGCTGGTTGGTCCCTGCGTTGCTGCTTCGTGGTTTCACACGCGGCGGCTACCTGCTCTTTAATTTCCATTCAGAGTCGATGAGGAAACTATGGAGCTGCAAAGCACAGCAGTGCAAACACCAACTCCACTCCACAGTTTGAACAGTGGGGAAGGTCCGCTCCCTCCGTACCCATTCACATAATTGCTTGAAGACTGGCTCTGGTAAACAGTGCATTGTTGAATTATAGCCCCGGGGGAGAGGCCATCCTGGCTCCTGGGACAATGCTGAAGTGAAGTGGCTCGCCCCCCGTCCTCAGGCATATGGAGCGCAGGCCGGCATTTGTTGACTCTGCAGTGAGGTGTGACTTGGGCCGGTATCGAGGTCAGAGAGGTGAAGACTCTGAACCTGACTCTGTTTCTCACATCAGCTGTTCCTCCAGATTCCCTCAGCGCTGAGATTAACCTCCTTAAACCCACTTTCTGTGGTTCTTCACTTTTACCTTGTGTAAACACTCCGATAGGGAAGACCTTGTTTTTGTTTTTCAATCCAAACAAGACCAGCATTTGTTAAACATTTTTCTTTTCTTTCTTTTTTATATTCTCCATTGTTACTTTACTTCCACTAGATGCAGATGCCCGAAAATATTCCTTTTTACTTTTGTCCCCCAGCGATCAAAGTCAGCCCACTGCTGGTTTCAATCTGCCTGTAGCTTTGTCTGGGTTGAAGAGGAACATCCCTCTGTGCCCGACTTAAAGGTCCATTGCAGAGTTTTGTGATACTAATGACCACTGGTCAGAAAATCCACTAACATCCGCTAACATCTGGCTTTTGTCTGCAAGGGGACTGGTTGCAATCAGCCTTCACTCCCGGGTCAAATGACTCTGCAGACATTGGGTTTTTATCTGCTCTGATTGGCCCTGGTGGAACACGATGAACGCAGTAACAGTGAGGAAAGCTTTTTTAGCGGGTTTACCCGTGTTTAAAACCCACGTACACCAAATACTTTTGGTGTAGAAGAGGTATCAATGAATGATTTGCATTTGTGTAACCCAAGTATGAAAATAAACGGTCATCCAGGTTATTCCTAGAATAGCACATCATCTAAACCAAACTAATCCGGTGTAGACTTTTCCGAACGTGGATAATTCTTCTAACTTGGGCTTTAGAAGATGTTCAGCTGTGATTTCTGAAATACGAACAATGAGCCGAAATACGATCATATATATTTGTATGCTCCTTTAATTATCTGCAGTTTGGTGCCACTGCTGTATTTGTCTTTACTTCTGATTTCAGTCACTGAATTGCTGCCAATAGGTTTTAGAATCTAATCAAATCCGGCATCTTCTTGAAAGAACATCTGAACATCAGTGGGATAAACTGCTAATCTGGGAATGCAGATTACAAAGATGGATAAAATATACTTGGGTATTTTACCTCCGCCCTCATCTGGGAAACGCACGCACACACTCGTCTCCTTGAGTTCGGGTTGCGTTCTGCTTTCATGCCCAACGCCACATCCGCGTCGGACACAAGAGCCGACTCCAAACACAGCTGCACCTCAGCTGGTACAGCAGCAACGCCGTGCATGTGCCGACATGAGCACACATTCTCCGAGCACCGCCTATTGTAACTGGAGTCCCGCTCTTTCCATTAGCACCTCTTCACACGTTTCCTGTCTCTGAAGTGCTCATCTGCAGCAGCACGGCTTTTTGTCTTTTAAACCACAGTTTCATCAGTGTCTCATCCTCGGATCAGGCCGGAGCTCGTGGCAGGTTCAGAGCCGTTCTCTAATTAAACCCTCAAAGCTTCACGTGGAAGAAAGTTTAAGTTTGAATGTACTTGTGTCTGAGGTTTTGCATTTTAAGCCAAGATTACCACACCCGTCTTTTTATCTTCACTTTGATGACAACTTGCAGTGAACACACCTGGAAGTGTAACATGTTTTAATTCTATTGGCATTTTCACTGTCTACACTGTGTGATATATATTTGTCCATATTCCTAAGCTGCGAAAAACTTTTTAAAACAGACAGACGGCTTAAAAAAGAAGTCCTTTGTCCCCTTCAGTTTCAGTACTCGAGGTGTATATCTCTCTTCATTCCTGAGTTATGGAGCTACAGATGCAATAAACCTTACCAGGGTTCACGGTGAGGTCACAGGATGTCTTGAGGACACGACGGAAGTCTGCCCCTCGAGTCGTAAAGAACAGCTAATGGTCAGAGGCTGTTTGAGAGTTTTAAATCACACATTTCTGTGTCACTGTCTTCCACCAGGGATGTTTTTTGTTTTTTTTCAGACTGGGAAAAACACCCTTGCCCTTTGCAGTTTCGTTATATTTTTGTTAAAACGAGCAGCTCTTTAACGTGATGCAGGGAAATGACGATCTTTAAATCTAAACACGAGTCGCTCGGCTTGATAAAAAGAACAAAAGACTGTAATGGACTGGTACTGACTGGCTCACGGCTCCATCTTTAACAGTCTTCTTCAATCTTTTCACTCCTCCAGCCTCATTAGAGATTCATTGAAATGCTAAGTTAACTGTATTGCTCTTTCCCTTTGAAGGTGCTCTATAGTTTGTGCCCTATTGAACCTGTCTTTGTCTTTGCTCGCAGCATTGATGTGAAATCACTCGGGATTCTACTTATTGCTCGAGGGAGCTGCTGCTTTGTCTCGTATGGTCCCTCCCAACTTATACAGCTCCTCTAATGGGGGTTGCTGCCCTTTTTCACCAAAGGCGTTTTTGTGTCTTGTAAACAGAATAGATTTTGTTTTTTCTCCGGGTACTTAAGATTGCTAAAGGAATGCCATCAGTCTTTTTTTCTCCATTGTCTCTTAAAAAAACCAGGTTTGACCCTGACATCCTCTCATGTGTTTATCCCACCCTGGTGTTTTATCAGAGCTGATGATTTATCAGTCAGACGAGTAGCGCCCTGCCTCCACTTCCTGTTACTGTACAAGTCTCTACCTGTGAAACAGAAAGCCTTCCATCACTGTGACCTGCTAGATCAGCCACGCCGTTGTTAAAACCCTCGCTGTTCACAGAGGGAGGTCGCCAAGTGGAATTTTGCAAAGTAAAAGTAAATACGGGGAAAACAATGGCTTCCCCTCACCTTTATTTAATCCGGGCGCCTGTTTGTTGTTAGCTGTGCTCATCAGGAGCCTAATTGGCCAATGAAGTCACAAATTAAAGGGTCTTGGGCTGGTGAGCGAGAGCTGATGTTTAAATTGATTAACAACAGCAAAGAGTGAAAAATAAATACCAGTCTCACTCCAGCTGCTGTGTTCTCACATCAACTTCTCCTGGATTCCTACACAATGTCAGTACATAGCTTAAGCACATAAATAATACGATTTCACAGACTGATCTGAGCATTGCACGTTTAAATGAAGTTACACCTGAAAGTTTGCTGTTGCATTATAGAAGGACTTAACGGTCTTGTAGCACTGGCCCAGGCAGGGCTTAGCTAACGGTCAGTCGGGGGTTAAAAACATCTCCTGATAACTTTTGTCCCCGTGACTCAGCACGTGGGGCGAAGCCACAGGTAAACTGCAAAATGTCAACCCGCTGAGGGGGCAGCGTGAAAATATGTGTCCTATCACTTCTGGTTGAGGGAAGAGCTCAGCGCTCATATATTGAGGTTGCAGAGGCCCTCAGGAGAGACGGGAGGAGAGCTGCAGCGGTCTGGTCTGTGTTATCATGTCAGCTGCCATCCCGCGAGACATAACAACTCTTTCTCTTGTTATACACACTTCTACACACTCGTGTGCACATGAACACACTTCTTGTTCTCAGAGGAATTTTCCCAGTCATACCTTCCTCTCTCTCTCTCTCTCTCTCTCTGCTCATTTTACTTTTGATCAAACCCCTGAATCAGTGCCTATTATAGATAGACCAGTATTTAAGTCCCAGTTACTGTGGAGAACTAATTTCCACCCACCGGTCCACCTCCGGCTGCAGGAACAGGGGAGGCGGTCTGGACGAGCGATCTGCTCCATGATGAGATATCTTTAGAGTCCTCTGAAAGCAAATTGGTTTGCGGTTAAGAGGGTGACAGCCGCCCATTGTTTTGGTGCGGTGGTGTGAAACGTTGGTCCCTTGCTGAGTCACCATCCTGTTGGGGAAATGAGACCTGGAATCATCCACAGGACCAGAGGACGGCACTTACCCCCGAGGCTAGAGTTTACTCAGGCTTTCCTCTGCACAGTTCAGATGTCCTGCTCTTTATTTCACTGAAAAACATACCCCCACTGTGTTTTTTTGTTTTTCCAAACCCCGTACCCTATTTTAAAACAAATCTAATTTGTCCCTGAAATATTTTTACATTTGAAAATCCCCACAATCTTTGGTCATATAAGATATATGTCCTTAGCACGCAGTAAAGACATACAGGCAGTTATCAGACGTTTCTATTTCTTGCCCATTGAGATCGAGTGTCGTAACAGAGCAGCACAGATGATTTCGCAATTTTTTATACGTTGGCAAGAAGTAGAATTTAAGATTAACGACCCCCCCCACTGGACCTATTTATGCCACAGTATCAGCCAGTGTTGTTTTTATGTTTCTCTCCCAGCTTGAATGTGATTCTTGAATTTCCATCACAGTATGTTTCAACCGAGTGGAAGTGCTCGGTGTGAAATGTTTTCCATCCAGGGTTGAAGATGCATGTTCCACGCCACGAGCCAAACTGTGTTGTAATGGAAAAAAGTATTTTTATTTAAACACACGCCGTATATTTTGACAAAAAGTAAATTGTGCTCACGACAACTCTGGCATGACCTCAGACTGTATAAATTAAACGGTGAACATGAAAACGAAATAGTGACACAATAAAACAACCCGACTGCTTATTATGAATCAAATTATACAACACAGTATTTGATCTTAATGTTCCACTGACCTGTTGCTAAGCTCGGCCTCCCTTAACAACTCCCCAATTAACAACCGCACTAATTTAATTCCATGCTCCCAGACCTTGTAATTCTACGTAGGTTAAGTTAATACGGTTGATATTAAGCTAGTTTACCAGAATACCAGGCTAATGATTGTAGATTATGTTTGTGCAGACAGACGTTGTTTATTTCCTGACTTTTATTTTGCCCTTGTGTTTTTGGCTTGAAGAAGACACCACCTCCGAACTCTCATTATACAGAGTGTAACTTTTACCGCAGCCCCATGCACACTGTCCATGTGTGCAGAGTAATCCAAAGCTTGACAGGCGTGCTACAGTTGCTAAGAAGTGATTGGACTGTTCCTTCACTAGGAAGAAGTTTCCCAGACCACCACTCGACCTTTACGTTTCCCCTCCAGATCTAGATGTGTCTCTCAGCTGATGTGGTGCTTCGTGACAGCCCGGCCCTCCAACACAGGCATGTTTTCTGTTAAACAGGGTAGGAGGTGTAACAGCCGCCCTACACAGGCACCTCTTTGAGACAGCTTGTAGGAATGAAAGTCAAGGCATTGATAAGAATGGAATGCGGACCCTGTTTGTGGCTGAATGCTTCTCTAGATAAAAATCACAGCAGCGTCTCACTGCAAACGGCCCCATTGAGCCCTGTGATCATTCCCGAATACACCTTTCTTGAAGCGGTTCCAGATTACCTGCAGGAAGACTGATTTCAGATTTTTATCTTCTATTCATGAAGAGTTTTGCCAGATAAATACACAGACTTCTAAACCAGCATGCTGACTAAAGTAGCTCAGCATCCATCATGTGCCCGGAGGCATGACAGTGTGCGAGACGGCCCGGTACCTGGCAGCCCTGTGGAAGCCGAAGGTTGGGAATTTCTGTGGTTTTAGACTAAAGTGGTTGTATGTAATTTTCTCTCCACCCAAACCATCTGTTGATTTCCAGGGAGTGAGGAGTCGTCTGTTTGCGCTCTGAATGCTGCAATTTCAATTCCCTCATCTATTGGGAGAAATACTGTTTTGAAACTGGCATAATTCATCCCTCTGTACCCGTCACAATTGTGCCATAGCAAAGTTTGATCTCTCAGTTGAAGTACCCAGTTTCCAGTAAGACGCTGGTGACCACCAACAGTGCTTTTAAAACACCACATCACTCAGGACCTAGTTATGAGAGCGGCAGCTGTTAATGGCCGCAGATGTTTTCCGATGAAAGTGCAGCTGCTGTGATTTGATTAAATTTGACAACCAGAAGTCGATCTCTGTTTGATCTCTTTTTATAACGACGTGATATAGATGTATTGGTCGAGCTGATCCTAGTGGCCCTTGCTTCTTGGTCTCCCTTCAGACGGCACCTCCAGCCAAGTCAGGCAATTATTGCTTTAAGAGGAGTAATTAAACGGTTCTTCCACTGAACGGAGAGCCTGTGTGATTTATGTGGACTGTGAGCACACAGAGAAGACTCGTTCAGCTGTGCCAGGATGAAGAGGCCCTGTCTTCCCCACCGGGCTCCACCTGCTGAGGCTCTATTATGACCCCGTCATTGGGTACGAGGGGTGGAGATAAGGGGCACCGGGGCTGAAACCTGGCACAAACACCAGACTGCAGGCTACAGTGAGATTCTCTGGCACAGACATCAGTCTTTGCCTGTGGGCACACGGGCCGCTTCTCTCCAGTCTGTTGTTTCATCAGGGCTTTCCCCGGGCAGGAGGAATAGAAAACAAGATTTGAGGGAGATAATAGAAGCACAATTTGTTTTTCGAAAACGGGGCCGGCCAGACAGACCGAGATTAGGTTCTGATCATCCCCGGCTGCTGCGTCTCTGTGGGCCAGTCAGCATTATTCCTGCAGCTTAGAGGTGGAGCTTTTCTCTCTGGTATCATTTACCCAATCATTATATGGGACTAGCTTAACCATCGTAAACAGTGTTGCCAGATGTACGATACTTCTCGTATTTGTACAATAACTTTGCCCTCTTTACGATCAATAATGCACAATGTACGATAATTTGATTATTCTAGTTTTATCAGTTGTAATCTGGATAGTAAAATATTTAACACGTCTGTGTTTTACGCATCTCTTCTCACGTGACGTCTTTTCAGCCAATCTTGCTTGTGATGATGAACGTGAGCTTAACAGTCCTTCCTGTCTCATGTTTCAAAATAAGAGCCTTGTGCATTGAAAAGGATCGTGTCTGTACACTTAATTCTTCGGAATCTCGACACAGCCTTAAAAAACGTTGATATTTACCGTCCAATCCCTACACTACGTTAATTTTCTTCAAAATATGATAATTTTATGGTTCTGGTATACGATACTTCAACATTTCCCATCTGGCAAAGCTGATTGTAAACATTTGAGCTTCCCCCCATACTTTGAATATGCAGGTGAGCAGCTCTTTGTGCAGTAGCGGTGGTGCAGCTTCAGGATTCTGCGTATTGAGTCCGACAGTCGGTCGTGTGGCTGAAAACCAGCGTCACCACAGTCCCAAACAAACAGCCCCATCACAAACATGCAGGTTCAGAACAGACACTGCACTTGTACATTTTCGAATGAGAAAAAACGAATTCACATTTCTTTGCACGGCCTCATTGAAGGTCTCCACTGGATCTGCTGTTCTTGTGCTCAATGTAAAACATGTGAATTGAAGTTGGCACATAAAGTGGCCCTATAAAATGTGGTGGGAACAGATTTTTCCACTGGGTGGTGGAATAGAAAACACAAGCTTGTTCTGTTCTGTCCCGACAAAACACTCTAACAATCAAACATAAGCAATACCGATATACATTCTTCTTCAAACATGGTTATTATATTCTGAGGGGTGGATTGGCAGTCATGGCTCGGCCCCTTAGGCAGGAATACTTGGAGCTGAGCGGAGGAAAGAGGTTTGATAATCAGCGTATACCTCCAGGGTCACAACAAATATTTTGTAATCATAGCGTTTTTTATTTATGTAAGAATGGTGATCGTGTTATTGCTCATTGGTGGAGACAGCTTCTTCTTTTTTCTTACTGTACAGAACTGCCGGCGAGGTCAGAAGGAGTGATGTCACCTCACTGGTGAAAGCGGAGTCTTAAATTATCCTCTTTTCTGTTCCTAATTCTTTCAGGGGTCATGAACTGGCTTGTGCTGGCTTGTCCATTACCACAGCGATAAATCACCCCCAGCGCAGACTGCAGTTAGTTTCACTGCCTTCCCTCTTCTACCTGACGGGTTAACTTTGCTGATTAACCATCGGAGCTCGGTGTGTTTTCACACGGACACACGGGGCCCCTTCCCTATAATTAACTCTTATTATAGTAGGAAATGGATCCCTCACATCTGCTCCCAATGAATGGGCAGGTTAACCCGCCTGCTTTCTCAAATTATTGCATAAACTCCTGGCAAACAGATGTCTTTTGTAGGTGTGAGCACACCTTCAAATTAGGGCCTGTTGTTGAATTATGAGGACAGGTGAAAATTCGTCTGTCAACTGTCGGGAGGAAGATACTCCCAGACTTTGTTTATGGTTGTCAGATGTTTGGCCCCTTGGGTTTGTTCGTTGGTACGAAGCCAAACGCATCCTCCTCAGTTCTTGTTGGACTTCCATGTGGAGGTTCATTAAAGTGAATCGTACGGAAATGTATGCAGCATGTGTTCAAAGCTGCTCACTCTAGATTGAGAGAAATGACAAACATTCCTTGAGTCCACATGGTCTTGGTTACAATTGTAGACCAGTTAATTGCCCCCACCTACCCCATGTATAGAAACACGCGTTCCACCAGGAATGCAGACGAAACTTAACGTTTGGGGCCTTAAATAACGACGGTGTTTAAACTTTGGGATGTTCCACGATAACGTCTTACAGCACAATGAATTCAGGTGCCTTTCACAGGTGTAATAACCAATTCAGCAACACAGCATAGCCTTTATTACTGTGACATACCATACATTAACTGGTATAAGGGCTTCCGGTCAATTGACTCACCTTTTTTCAGGTCAGCTGCTGACTTTTATATCCGGCTCCTGGCGAACACTAATGGGATCTTTTCTACAAAGCACAGGAGCAGGATCGTTAAAAAAGCTCCTGCGTCCAGGGTGAATGTCTCCAATGAACGGCCTCAATCAGGGTTTGTGGTTCCAATTAGCAACACAATGCTGGGATTATTACTCATTAGTTCAGACACAAACATACAAGAATATTAGGGGGTAATTCTATTTCACCCAGAAATGTCTTTAATGGCACACATGGGTGTTATAATCTTTTTAATTAACAGATAACAGTTTTCTAAGCAGCGGAATATGTGGACACAGTGTCTCTGCTGCACATGCAGACTCATGCTAGATATTAACACAACAAAATTCATGATAAAAAACAATGTGAAACTTTTTATGTTGTTATTTGTAGAAATTAGGTTCATTTAGCAAGTTCAGTAACTAATCTTACACCAAGTTCACAGTTAATTTAACGTATTTGTATCATCGGCTCAAGTTCTTTCACTGCCCTCAAATAATTGCTCTTTTGTGGATCAAGATGTTTTAAATAAAAAGCTGCATAAAACAGCTGTTTATACCCTTGTTGCGCAATCATATAACCGAAGAGTGAAGTAACATTATGCTGATGAACAGTGAAATCCCAGTAAGTCATTGTGACCCAGTTTGTTTTTTGTCTGTTTACACTGCGGTTGATGCTGTGTTTGCTTTCAGGTATTGTTCTCCTCTGAACACGCAGGCAGTTTATTTTCGGGACTATCTTGCGGAGGAAGGGTTTGTGAAGGAAAGGAAGTGTTTAATTTAGCTCAGGGATTTTATCTGGCTCTCACAGCGTAAGATCCAGCAGGCGTGGTCCTGTCTGGGGGAATTCCTTCTCCTAAGCGAATGTGGGGTAGCTCTAAACTCAAATGCTCCCTTTGGCGCGTTTACTTTCCAGATTTTACGCCGTTTTCTACCTGTTATTAATCGTCAGATCTGACTTAATGCCTTGCGGTGCGCGCGATCCAAAGTTAAACCAGATGTGGTTTAAGGTTTTGATAGTTGGTGACTCATTTTATGAGTCTGTTTGTTTCAGAGGGGATAATTCAACTCCTTCAGTCAACCTGTGAATCATTACAATCTGAGCAACATCACAACCTGCTATTCAATCCATGTGATAGACCGCTGAATGATCCCTGCAGGGTAACAGTCTAGACAGGAAGAGTCACAGTGTAGGTGGGTCAATGTACAGTAGAAGTTATCCTGCTGATACAGTCGAGCTTTAATGACTCATACTGAAATATTTGATCTAAGATTAAACAGGAAGAACATATGAGATAGGAATAAAAAATCATTAAAAGCAGGAGAATAATAATTCCATCAGCTGTTGAATTTAATGGAAATACAGTGATTAAGGTGTAAAATAAAATAAGAAGACATTTCCGCATGGCTACATGAGATACTGTTCCAGACATCAGGCCCTTAAACGCCATAAATGATGCAGGGAAAGGGGGAGACGTCTCAAGTGGCTCTTGTAAAGCCCCTTGTTGAACTTGGACAAAAGTAATGACGGGACTTCTGTTTATCTCCCATCCAACAGCCTTTCCCCCCCGACCCTCATTCATAACCATATCTTCATCCTGCACTCTCTCTCTGTTTGCTTATCCAAAGTCTGCTCTGAGACCCGACTTGGGTTCGGGCCGACTTGGAATTTCCATACTTGTTTCTAAAGTTGGAGACATCGCAACGGCACAATTAAGTTCTTGTGCGCGAGTGCTCCACTGTTAAAACAACAGCTGCCAAAACGTGTTAAAAACTTAAGTGATTAAGCCAAAGGAACGACTGCTTCTGTTCCACCGAGTAAGGAGGAAATTCAGAAGGGGGATTTATGAGCTTATAAAGATATAGAAACTGTTAAATACAGAAAATGAAACTTGAACCTAATGTTTTTGAGCAGCGGTTACCTCGGGTAATACAGGTAAACTAATCCTATTTATAGGCTCGGGCTTCTCTGACGAGCCAAAACTAAAGCGCTTTACGCCGAGTGAAATCCAACCTTCACATCACTTGAATTCCCAAGATCCTTCTCCTTCAACCAACCTCCAGGAGATAATCCGGTTCTTTGCAAGTGTCCTGCCCCTTGATCCTTTGTCAAGGGGTGACAGAGGGAGCTGGATCAGAGGCGAAGGGAGAAGATGAGCGCCAATCAGTATTAAGGCATTTTCCCGCCGACAAAGTGGGTACCTGATCCCCTCTCACATACCGAGCTCCATAATTGGCTTCAGGAATGTTCACCTTTCTGTGCTTTAGTTATCGTTAAAGGAGAAAAGCTCGCTGGCTTTTTTGGAGGTTGGTGAAGATTTGCCTCGATCCTCGGATTGGGGAGAAATAAACGACATCCTTCAGCGAGCGTAGATTACAACCTGCAGGAAAGTCCCTTGTTATAACTGAAGCCTAAGGTCACATCTCTGCAAACCAGAGAGTGGGCGGATTTGCTTTGGAAACATTCTTGTCCATGTTGGGTCAGTGAAATTCACTCCCACATGGACAAAAAGTGTGTGTCCTGTCCTCTAACTAAATCCCATTCTCACAGGCTCTGAGGAGACTGTTTTCTTACTTCACATTCGAGCTGCTTTCCATGTGCAGTGCAGATGTGGGTGTGCCAGCGTGCTGTGCAGCAGTTGGCTGTGCCCGCCACCACTCAGAGCGTTTTCTGAAACATCACTTTCTTCACTGTTTATTGGTTCTTGTCCAGGCTTAACCTCAAATGGGGAGGTGAGGGGCCGGCCGGCCTCGGCAGCAGACTGCCTACTGTACTGAACCTCGGAGGATAGACCTCGAAAATGCACGTGTAGAGTTTCACATTGGAAAGAGCCTCATTCAAAAGAATCTTTGGCCTACACAGCAACCGTTTAACTCATTGTTGTTTTGACCATAATCCCAATAGTTAGAAGCTTTGAGAAACGGATTCTTACCTGTCTCATATTGCAGGTTATACGATTCTCTAGTCTTGTTTAAGCTGATGCTGGAGATATCTCCTCACTAGACCTTGTTCACCCCCTGTTCTGCATGTGGCCCCTCTCTGGCTGCAGGGCCCCTGGAGGAGGGTGTAATAACACCTGCAGCTACACTGCTCCCGATATTTTTATCTCCAGGGAATTCCACCTCTGTTCTCGTAGATCTCCTGCTTGTTAGCGTGGGACTTTGACACAGATTTCGTTCAATCTCGCGGACATGCTTCATTAAATCCCTGCTGGATCAAGTAAGTATACACACAAGCTTCCATATTAGAGATGGGAGCAGAGTTTAGTATCATGGATGACCTAAGACGGCAGCAGCTGCAGCGAACCTGCTTCTGGAACAGAATTTTCAGCCTTCATTAGTTCTCCCAACAGCCCCAGTCCGTGTTCTCATCCCAGTTTAAATCCAAATAAACAAGTGCAGCTGACTTGGAAAATATGCTGGCATTTGAAGCAAAAATGGCAAATTCAGAAATGGCTTTGTATTTGTCAGTGTGAAACTGGTTATTGGTGTTGTTCTGCCAAAACAAACTGTATGTAACGTGAGGGTTTTCATTATGGTCTTATTTGTGATTCCGTCCAGTAACTGGGACCACTTCTAATGAGGCCTCAGTGTGTGTTGCATATAAAAGGATTTCATCTTCAAGAGAAGGAGGAGCCAGTAAACTGGGGGAACGCTAAGTCGAGGCACAGATGGTCCACCTATAAGATGTCGTTCTTGCAGTTCTGGAGGAGTATTAAAGGATATGAGATATTTTCCGGCGCTACATGGTCCACTGTAGGGGCCCATTGATGTGGACATTAAATAGAACAGACTCCTTTGCTGGGTTCAGGCCCCGATTGAGTGATTTTTCATGTGTACAATCAGAAAGTAGGAGCATCCTTCCAAACATTATTAGAAAATAAATCCCACAGCAACAGTTTATGCTTGAAGACAAATAGAAGTGCATCGTCTTTTTCATGTGGTTGTATCAGATGATCCTCAGGTGGAAAGAACCCATTGTCAGTGGGTTTGTGTCGTGTAAATGTGTCTCAGGTTTCATTCCCTCCCCATTGACTAAGTGCACCTAGCCCACAATACTCCCACAGACACTTTCTTTAATCTGGGTATTTGAGATCGTTAAAGAGAGAACGCTTTTCATGCTTCTCTCTGTGGGCTGTGATGAAAGTTGACCTTTTCTTGTTGCCCGTGGATATTCTTCTGAGGCTAGATCTGATTTCTCCGGCCCTGCACATCTCGTGTACTCCCACTTTTGACTTTCCCATGGTGCGCAGGTTAACAGCTGTCAGGTAATTTCCAATGGGGAGGATGGAGGGGGGGGGCTTGAAAGACGAGGATAACCCCTGAATACCTCCTCTCCTTTCTCTCTTTGATGATTCAGTCAACAGGAGACTACAGTGTCTTGTCTGCTGTTCAGTGCAGAACATCTGCAGAGGAGCAGAGCCATCTTTTCCTGCCGCAGTCCCATTGGGTTCATGTTAATGGAACAAACAGCTGAGAAACAATATCACATCACGTTCTGTGGAGTCTTGGCAGAGCGAACAGAGCATCGCTGAAAAACTTTGTGGGAAGAAAGGAGAAAGTCTTTGATGTGCAGATGGTGCCCAACGAAGAGCTCTGCTCGGTGAACAGCAGGTTCTGTTGTGATGTTAGAAGCTCAAAGTGCATCTTGGGTTACCGAACAAAGATCATGTTGGAACCTCTCCCCTCCAGAAGCTTCACAATGTCCCCCCCCCTGCCAAACCTCAGTTAATTGTGAGATCGCCATCCCAAATAGCATGACCTTGGGAACTGGGCGGAAAGTGGCTTTACCAACATGACGTTTCTTTCCTCCAGCCAGTCCTGACCAAGCGGCCGGTTGTCACTAAGTCAAATCAAAGCTTTCGTTCCCGCAGCCCAGTGGAAAGCCTTACGCACAGTACGCCGCTACTCCAAATGTCCAGTTTGTTCCATAAACGGTTGCATAAGCTGCATACTTAGAGAGATTTTGTCTACTTAGCCCACTTTTCCCACACAGTGTAATGATGAACTAATCGACAATGATACGCAGGGGGGGGGGGAGGAGTCGACAGAATGAGCTGGTTCTGGCCGGTGATTATGTGGGACTCCGCGAGTGTGGCCAAGTCAACAGGTGGCGTCCGATTAGTTGGTCCTGAGGCGAGAGAAAAAGAGACAACGGTAAATTTAACTCTTGTGCTGCCGTCACTGAGGGGAAACCGGAGCGTAATTACGGAGCCATCAAACAGCTGCTGCTGCTTCCTCCCCGAAGCTGAGACGGTCGACAAACCTTTACCTCCACTGAGCCGAATCTGTCGTTAGGTTTAAAATGGTAAAATAAAATCACATTTCACACACATTTAATCTTAAATTGCCAAGAGGGATGATTATATCTACTTTGGTTCTGCCTAAAATATCTCAATAATTGGTAAAAGGACAGACGTTAAATTTTAAAGAGACATTCCTGAAATCCAGGGGCACCAATCCTGCTCAGTGTAGGTGTGTGTTTGTTCATAGGTTGAATTATTTAACAACTGTTGGATGAATTACCACTTGGTACAGACATGGTTCCCAAAGGTTGATTGTCTCAACCTTTAACTTCGGTGATCCCTTAAGGTTTAAACAACCACTGCCACCATTATTTTGGTTTATGATGAAAGATATGTCCACCTGTCTCACGTCATATTTCGTGGTAATTGACTAAAGTTGGCTGCTAACATACGGAACATATTAAAACTATGATGAACTATTGAGCTCCAGATACCCACAGTTCCTGTTGATCAGTTTCCTGCAGCTGGAGCTCAAGTTGGGCTTCGTCCTGGTTGCTGCTTTATTGCAGCGTGAGCTTAATGTTGGGATACCTACGACCCCCTGATCCCTTCCAGTTCCCCCAGTGGGAAGGAAAGCAGACATCTTGAATGACACATCCGTGCTTTCGGAGGGACTTTCTGTTATAAATAAACAGGCCGGGGCTGGACGAGCCGGAGCTGCTCTTCCCCTCTGGGCCGCGATCAGCCTCAGCTCCTCGCCTGTCAGCTGTCGTCTGGGGGAACTGGAGCTGGCCCCTCAGTCCCCTCCACCCTCCAGGTCACTCTCTCCCAAATGTTACCGGAAACACACACTATTTATAGACCCCTGTGAATTACTCTCAATGTTTATGTTTGATGTGACACGTAGCTCAGGTGAGATAGGATATGATCATATTTTTCCACTTACGCTATTTTTAATCACTCAGCTTTTTTTTGGTTGTATATACGCTGTTAAACATTGGAGCTCAGCCTTGTCTTATTCTTTAGAGTATAAACATTCACTGGAATACTTTTCTCACAGTAAGAGCCACAGTAGTTTTAAGAGCTAAACCTCAAATCCAATAAATCTCCTTCCGCACAAACCACGGAGCCCCGTTAAAACACAATAGGTGCAGTGGGCTGAAATGTGCTTCCAATGTTTTTGTGCATGTATGCATCCGTCCGTGTGTGTGTGTGTAAATATCCTAATACCTGCATGTGTGAATAAAGGTCGTGTTCAAAAGGTTTTGACAGTGGAGGGGCTCAAACTTCCACCACTGGACGAACTGCGGTCACAGTTCCAGGTGGTCTCTTGACGCAGGGTCCTGCTGGGGCCCCTGTTGGGGTGATAATTGAAAAGACGGGGCTTCTGAGGGTGTCAGCTGGGCCTTCACGCCACTGGATGTTTGGGTGGAATGTGTTCACGCTCAATTATCCCACCCACAGTGAAAATGAAGTACAGTCCAGCTTTTAAAGACACTCTCTGCTACCTGTAAAGTAGCCTGAAGACATTTTTCTTTTGGAATACCCATGCTTAGCCAGAAAACATACTTTGAGCAATATAATCAAAACTTTAAAACTAAAATCACAAAGGAAAACATAACTAAAGAGACTTGCTCTGCTTTGCTGTGCTGCTCTTTGTATGCACACCCATCAGAGAGCATTCTGGTCAGCGTTAAGCTCGGGTGTCGGGTTTCACACCGCGCTCACGATCTCTGCTCTCTGTCTGGTCGCGGTGTCGCCAGGCTGCGACCTTTGGCCTACAATATATCATGACGACTCACCCCCACTTTGCAAATTGTTCTATTCGGAGCCCATTCGGAAATGTAACATCAAACTGCAAAGCTCAGAGATTTACATTAACGAGTCCCTGTGGGTTTTTCTATCAGTCAGTTGTGGAGAAATGTGTGCTGACGATTTCAGATTCGCTATAATTTGTTTGTACAGCAAATACTCACCATTTGGTACAGTACCGCTGGCCAAAGTCAACCCAGGTCTGTTGTTAAGGAGGTGTGGTCGTAAGGTTTTGCAAGTGCGTACAAGTGTAAGCGTGTATACATGGTGAGGATTTATTTGCTCACCCTCCTTTAACTTTGATCTCGGTGAAACAAGAAAGAGAAAACAGACAAATTACTTTTTTCTTTTTACTTTAACTGCAGCTCTTCAAACATCCTTTTTGTCCTGTGTTGCTGCAACATGTTCTCAAGTTCCTACAGGCCGGGTGCTCGTTCTGTAATGCCTCCCTGCACAGTGAAATGATCGTGTAAAAAGAGAGGAGTCAGGGGGTTTGTGTGGCCGACGCTGACGAGCTGGAGACAGCTCGCTCGCCACAGAAGAGATGGAGCAGATAGGAGAACACAAAAGACAGTCTTATGTGTTTTTTTTGTTGAATTTGTTGGATTATGTCAAGGTGTAGTGGGTTTGATTTCCATGCATATTATGAACTCCAGTGATTTGTACACATTAGAGTCTGTTACCGGGACGTGTGGTGAACTGAAAATGAATGAACGCCTTGTGTGGCTGCAGAGGGAGCATTCAGATGATGTCATTCGAGGCAGCGTTGGTCGGGGCTGAAGGCTACAAGTTTTGAAAATGGAAACAAAAAAAACAGATCCGTGGGTGTAGAGTTGGAAAGAAGTGAGATTACCAGACCTTTGTAGCCACCTGTTTTCATAAGAAAGAGGAATGTATGGAATAAAAAAAAAAACAGGAGATTTATGGATCTGCTGCGTTGATTTGTGTTATTTTTATAAACCTCTGTCATGAAGCTGACTGTGATTTATTCTGCTTTGCCAAGTTGGCATCTCTTTTTAATACGGTGTCGTCAGCCCATTGCACTCTGCTGCATCACCTCGCAGCAGCACATGCATCTGAAAAGTCGTCACGATTGCTGAGCGAGTGCGAGCTCCACTGCCTATTTCCACTGGGAGACTGAGCTTATTGTAAAATGTATGGCATGGCTGTTGTGTGGGAGAGAGAATAAATGACCCGGGGGAAGATGGCTAGGCAGGCACTCCAAGCATTTGTTCAAAAATGCGGACTTATCCTTCACTTTTTACTCCCTGGCCTCTTTCCCTCCTCTCAGCAAGTCCTTTTTTTTTTCCTGAGAAGAATCCAGTGTGTTTGCTGCACCCACAGCATTAGTCATGGAACACTTTGAGGAGACAATCTGTGCACGTTGTCAAAGACTGTTTGTCTTTTGAATGAAGAGCCTCCTTCCACTTCCTGCCGGCCCAATCACCTTGGATTAAACCCTGTGGAGATGTCAGGGAGCTGCGGAGAGCAGGAGGGCTTCACTCATCGGGCTCTTTATGCAGCGGGGGCCCAGGCGGAGGGTCGTGGTGTCAGAAGTGGCAGTTTGTCAGTTACCCACCACTCCAAGCGAGGGTTAAACACAAGGAAAACTCTGTCTCTGTCATTCACAAACATTCCCAGAGCCCCCCTGTTGTCACAACTTTGTTGTGGAAAATTCTGGGATGTCTGCATCTCTTGCACCTGCAAGTGTGTGGACAAGGATCAGTTCTCCTCGGCTTGACGTCCTTCCTCCTTCTCTTTTATCACCCTTTCACTAAACAAGGCCAAGAATGCCACAAAAATAATCTCTCCCCCCCCTTGTGAAGATCACCATGTTTGTGTAAAACATGTTGTGGTATCAGTTTCTTTTGTTTTATTCTCTGAAAAGCCGGGGCACTGCAGGTAGTTTTAAATACCGTACATCTGTATCCTCAGGTGAGGCTCTGGGGATCTTAATCTCTGTGTGTACGTGTGCAACTATCATTTATTTTTACATTATCAAGGCGCTGTCATGGACCTGATTTAGTGCAAACGTGTTATTACTCCTGCACCTACTCCACAGATAGCAGTGGGTGAAGTAAAGGGAGTGCAGGGCTTCGGCAGCTCAGGCGTCACTGGTGCCTGGCAGCGCTTGGCGGGCTCCTTCCTTTCGGCCTGCTCCACCTAAAGAGAAGAGGATGTGTCAAGCTTCCATCCCCTTAATGCTCTCTGCAGTTTACATTCCATTCCTGTTTAGTGCAGGCGGCTACTTCACGTTTAAGCAGATATTGTACGTCTGAAAGAGGGAGAGCAGCAAAGCGAGGTGGAGGGATGGAAGGTCAAGGAGGTTGGGGAATTCATCTTGTGAAGGTTTTTCTGGCGATGCCTGTCCACTGCTCGCACAAAAGGTCACAACTTGCTATCTGAATCAATTGATTGCTATGAGCAATGCGGTGCGCTGCCTTTTCATCTTTCTATGTTTGCCTATCACACGCTCCGGTGGAGACGAATGCAGACAGGTTGCGGGAGCTCAGGAGATGCTTTAAATGCTAAACCTCTGCAGCCGCCATCAGGAAATGGTGTCACATATTTTCATGAGCGAGCGTCACTCCTGTGAGACTCATGTCTAGAATGAGCGGGGTCCAGTTCCTCAGTGTCTGCACAACACAGCGGCTCTGCCTTTAAGATGCTTTTCACAGATTGTCCTGCAGCTGCATCTGTGGGCTTATTAGCAGAGTGGGCGAATCAAGTCCCTCTGCAGAATTCTTCTCACGCTGCCTCTGACAGGCTCTGGCTGTTACAGAGATGTAACCGGGACGAGAAACCCAGAGTGTGGGTGTGTGTTTGCATGTGCTACCACATGTCAGTGCATCTGTGGGCACTCAAATGTTATCTATTTGTATCTGTGCCTCAAAGACAGTAGCATTGATTTTGGATGTTTTAAGACTTCTAAAAGCATAATATAGTCCTTAAATTCAAGTAATCGTCACATAAAACTTTGGTCATTTTTATTTCTAGCTAGTTTTATCAACTTTTGCCCTTCATGTGGAAATGTAGTTGCAAGAAACACACATTTGGAAAAGCCCATTTCTGTGATGCATTGCAGAAAAACCCCAACATTTGAAATTCTGATCCCTCGAGATTCTCCAACTCCTCAGAAAAGTTGTCAGTGGAACAGCCAGAAACTTCAAAACTCTCAGTATCTTGCATATCCCTCACAAAGCCTGTGCATGCTTATTGCTTCTCCTCTGGGTTTAATTTCCTGACAGTTACTTGTCTGTGAACGCTCTCCAGTAGCTGAATTTACAATTTCTGATGCCAGAGCTTGAAGGATACGTGTGGCAATGATATTACGTATTTCTTGGAATTATTAACATATACCGATATAATATACACCCTTTGCAGTCTTCATCCCCGTGATGTTTTGTTGTAGTGGTAGTAGGTGCATGTCAGGTTATGGTGCGTTGTACAGTGTAGGGGATGCAGCTACACCGTACCCACAATGTTAATTCAATGCATAGGTGTATATTGACGTTAAGACTCTTCAGACCTGGTGCCAGTATTAACCAACTCAAAATCAATGTGGCAAAGACCAAAGATTGAATTATCTGTGCAAAGCAAGGCCTAAAAACAGCCTGTTTTATTCAGGGGTAAACTCATGGTACAGTTCTTGACTTCAGGATGAGCTTCTCTGAAAACAGTTCGCTCGAAGCGGCTCTATCTTCTCAGGAGAACCAGTAGCCTTGGTGCTGGTCCGCTAATTTTAGATTTAGTGTACAGAACTCTTGTTGTTGTGGTCACCGGATTTGTAAGTTGGAAACTCAACGTTCCAGGAAACTCAAAAGTAGACGAGGAAAGAGGTTGGTTGCTAGAGGATTCGTTCTTCTAACAAATTGGTGTGAAACATGTATGAACTGGTCTAAAAAAAACAACTCAACATACAGTAGTTACCAAGCAAGCATCAGTGAAGGAGTGGGGTTTATAAAGAACACCACATTAGCCACGGCAGCATTATCGCAGTATCAAAGTTAAAGATACTAAATCCCATAATATACCGTTTAACTTTATCCCAGTGAGTCAGATGAAAAAAAAGCATGAGACATTTGTTCTTGTGGCCTGGGGGGGGAGAATCTAGAAGGCCTGAACAACTGTCTCGTCCATTGCGGGAAACAAAGAAGTTGAGGATCCAGCATTTGTTTTGGGAAACAGAGTTGACAGCAGGTTTCCAGCTGCAGGACTCGACGACAGCTGACGCTTGTACCGTCTTGAAACGATATTGGCTCGGTTATTTCCAATCCGACCCAATCTTTTCTTCCCAGAATTCTCTGCTCCCGTCCTCTGGCTTTTCAACTGTTCATGGACCGAGTTGCGGTAATTTCCCTCGGTCCCTCCAAACAGCAGCTGGGGCAGATTTAAGGCCCGTCGTCAGGCTTCTGTAAAGTGTCACCTGTTCCTCATTATCTATGGATTCTCTTGTTCCCTTGTTGTAGAGCCACCGCGTCTTCGTCTAACAGGGCAAACATTGTGCATTGTAGTCAGAGTAACTCATAAGCAAACAACGGAATTCCTCTCGACTGGAATGTGTGCGCTTGTGTGTGTCTTTGTTACACGCGTGTAAGATACGCATGTGTATGTGCTTGCCTGCTCTCTTCAAGCGTATATATACCTGGCAGCCATATGTCCAGCTGGAAATTGCGACAAGCTACTAGAGCGAGGAGCTCCTGAGGCCGGTGTCCTCTGGGTGGGGTGGAGTTCAAAGAAACACAAAGTGGGTCAAGACCTTTTATCTGGAGGGAGAGATAAGTTTAACGCTGCAGACATGTCTCAACTCTGAGACTGAGGGGAAAGGTCACGCCGGCTTTTTGAGCTGGAACGCAGGAGCATAGTGAGAAAGTGAATTATGTGAAGTTCCCAACTCTCCCTCGGATGAGGTCAGTTTGACATCGTAAATCAAGTGCAGCCGGCCACGTTGAAGATCAGGTGCAAATATGGACTCGTACAGCAAATGTGTTTTTTGCCGAGATGGCATCCAGTGTGGCCAGATGATAGCACATCCCAAGGGAGTGGGAAGCAGGAGATGATCACACCGACGGTTGGCTGGTCGGCACGACTGAAAAGAATCTGGCTAGTCAGCAGTTTCCCTTTGAAAATGTCCCGGGATTGTTGTTGTAAGGGTGTTCGGTCAGGGGAGAGAGGATTTGGGGGGATAGATCGAGTTATTTATTAGCCGGAGCCACTTAAATGGGAAAACTACCATGACAGAGTTCGGTGGAAATAGGAACTGGCGGGCCATGCCAACTGGAAATGCCAGCGGTGGCATCCAGCCAGAGTCGTAACTCAACTTATAGCTTGGGTCTGGACAGTCTGGGTGTTGAGATGGTGAGAGCAGAGATAATGAAACCCCCACTGAGCTCCACTTGGGCAGCACAGGAAACTTTATCAAGATGATCAGATAGAAGAGTGGCTCAGCTTTGAGTCTCCTCAGGAAGCATATGGGTCCTTTAGGTGTCTTACAAGAAGATGAAGAAGATCATGAAATGCCTTGTTCTGATTAAGCTACACTTATTTAATCCTTGAATACGCTATTACTCCAAACCAAGGCTACTTTTCTTGGCTGTTTTGATGCCTTAGCTTTGTTGCTTAGGCCAAAACAACAATTTTCTACATTGAAGATAACAGTAAAAACACTTGTTTCTCTTATATAGCTTATCCTCTCAGGGTCATATAAAGACAAACCTGAACTCTACACACATCTCTCTATAAATACGTTGCTCTAGAGATATCAACGACTATGGGTGTAATAGCACTTAAGCAATAGTACCAGAACCTTTTCCTGACAAATAACTTAATTCAGAAACTGTCCGGTCAATGAATAAGTGGAAATCTGAAGCTACATCCACACTACTCTGTTTTAGTTTTATAACATCGCTGTTTAAAATCAGAAGTTTGAAAACTCTTGAGCTGCATTGTCTCATGGACGGGCAAAAACTGAGATGCTTGTAAATCCTGACACTGGGAAGGAGATCATTTTGGTTTTAGACTGAATGAATGAGCACATTAGTGTGACTGTAGCCTGAGCATCCAGTGCAAAGTTACTTGACAGTTTTCAAACCTTGGTGGTCCAGACACGTTCAGGCATCAAGGTGTGATTCCCCTGCCGAGCGGTGTTTACTCTCAGTGCAGGGCCCAGGAAACTGAAGCCCCCGGGGGCCCGACTCTGCATTTTCAGTTTCCCTCGGTCACACCCCCCACACCCCGCCATTGTTCCATTCATACAACAAGCTGAATGACACGGAGATCACAGTCAAGTGCACAACCTGCACTTTGAGAGGCGGCGTTTATCTCATGGGTTTTACTGCTGCAGGTGACATAATGTTTCCATGATAGACTCCTTCCCTTGACTGAGGAGCTGTCGTGAACAAGTAGTTGTGGTATGCTGGATTGTTGTTGTTGTCTTTACCCCAGGGTGGGTGGGTTGGTGGTGATGGGGGGGCGTTTAAAGTGTACTTAAAGAGATTTGTGTCATTCTGATCCGAACGCAGCTGCTTTCCCTGGATTTCAGAGATTTGTTTGGTGTTTGTTCCTGTGTGTGTGTGTGTGTGTGTGTGTGTGTGTGTGTGTGTGTGTGTGTGTGTGTGTGTGTGTGTGTGTGTGTGTGTGTGTGTGTGTGTGCGTGCGTGTGTGTGTGTGTGTGTGTGCGTGTGCAGTCAGCTGTGAATATCTGTTGCCAACTTCCTCCATTTAAGTTATAAAACTACACGACAAATCGTGCTGTGAAAAAGCTTTTTGAGCCCTAAATGCAAACTGTGGAGTCGCCCTTCAAGAGATAATAAATGGTAAATGTAAACACATCACAATGCCCCGTTTCCCGTCTCGGCTTTTGTTTTCCCTGCGCCCCTTCCAGCGTCCATGTATAGCACTGGGTGTAACCTTTTCCCTGTGGAGACTTCAACCCCTATAAATCTCTGTGTCTGCTGCAGGTGACTCAGGCCTCCAAGGTGTGGGGCGAGGTCCCTCTGCCAGAGGACTTGGAGGCGAAGAAGGACGTCAAGGCGTCTCCGAGCTTACTGGACGACGACGAGGACTTTGCTGCCGATGAAGCTTCGGGAGGTGGGTTCGAGAGAGGATGTGTTACTGCAAACCACAGCAACAGCTGCCCTCAAGTCATGGGAACTGTCTTTTTTATTTTCAGAACGCATTCCTCAGATTGTTAACTCATCCCAAAACTGACACCAGGGGAATGTTACTGATTTTGATGATTTCATCCTTATGAACGCTAACTTGCAGGATGCACACTTTTCAGGGGGGATTTATATCGAAAAGCTTGTTTACCCATGAACTCTCCTTCTCTCTCTCTCTCTCTCTCCAAAGATCTGCCCAGTGGAGAGGATGATGGAAGCACACCGTGGCCTCCAGAGAGCACAAGTAAGCAACCAGCAAATCTAACGAATCTACCGGTTCTCTGTGACAGATTTTATTTATGTGCGGAAGATCTCATTCAGGCCCCGTGAAGTTCCCCCATGTGTGACTCGACTGGATGTATGCAGCGGTGTGTGTGTGTGTGTGTGTGTGTGTGTGTGTGTGTGTGTGTGTGTGTGTGTGTGTGTGTGTGTGTGTGTGTGTCTGTGTGCGTCTGTGCCTGAGTGATGATGCCTCTTCCTGCTCCACCCTCTCCTCACCCCTCCATCGACGCACCAGAGTCTGGTCATAACACGGAGCGCTCAGCGTTTTTCTTCCAGACATAAACATCTCCTCTCCTCTTTCATCCTTTAAGTCGGTGGCAGATGTGACAGGACTATAAGATACATGAAAGCGCGATGAACAATGGAAGCTGCAGCCGAACGCCTCTGTTTTGCATTCCTTTCACAACTGCACTTTTTCCAACCCCCTTATTTTTTATGTGGCCCTGATAAGTATTTATACGCATGGACGCCACTATATCACATCGCAGCGTAGATGCGGAAAGTAGATAACGTATTAAACTTTGCATCGGGGATCTGACTCTTTAATCATGCCTGTGGTTCGCTGACGCATCTCGTTACGCTTCTGTTCTCGGTGCATTTTTCCTGTTTTTGCCGTCTCTAGATTTCTCTTCACAGCGTAAAAAACAGTTAAAGTTTCCGATAGTTAACTTTTTCTTGACCTCAGCCACCAAGGAAGACTTTAAATATCAACTGGAAACACTGGATTTAGACCAATGCTGACACTCAGATATCACTGCATGTTTGTGTGACTCACAACAAAGCTCTACTTCTGTACAGCTTTAGTTTTATTCATTTCCCAGCGTTATATATATTCTCATTTATTATCATCATCCAGACATATGAGATCATTTCCATCCTTATTAAAGGAAACAGCCTTCAGCCTCTATAGTTGGTCCTTGATGTCAGATGAGGCACTTGACAGGTTTGCGGAGCTTATTACATCATGGCTCAGGCATATAGCATGTGCCTTGCTCACAGAAATAGCTGTGGGGCACTTCTAAATTTGGGATAGGACCAAGAGGAGACTTAAACAAAGCTGATATTAAAGTGTTTACGCATTTGACTGAAGGTGATTGAGATAAATCACGTCAGTAAGGGAATAATTCCAGGTTCTTATCAGTGGAAAAAATGGAAAATGGAACGTAGATGTAAGAAAGTGGCTTCTTCTCATTCACATCATCAGAGTGAGCTCTGCAGATACAAATGTGCAGAAAAGAAAATGAAAATCACAGAATGCAAAGCCAGATATTGCACAGGATATGAAAATATAGTCTCTTAACATGCTCACATTCTGTGGTTTGACATCCGCCTGCAAACAATCCCCATTACTTTGCTTTATTGCCTCTGTTTCCATTAAACGTCCCATGTTTTGTAACCGTATAAAGGTCAATGTCGTTTTAATGTGGTGATTAAAGAGGAGGCTGAGTTTATTATGTACTTTCATTAATATGTTATCTTATCTGGAAGGCGGCTAGACTTCCCAGTGTGATCATGGAGCTTCGACTGGAGGAGACGGGGGATTTCCATATATAGATCTGAGCATGACAGCGATGGGAAGGAAATTTGGTTTCCTGTGCTGAATGCTGAATACTTTTCCTGAGTGTCTCTGTCCTGTTAGTTGTCCAGACTGTTCACCCGCGCCTCTGCCTTCCTTCCCCCCTCCGCTGCCATAAAGCTGCCGACTGAGGTGCCACAGTGGCCTCCATTAGTCCTGGTTTCCTGTTGTGGTACTATTTGCCGAAGGGTGAGGAATTCCCCATTTCCTTCTGTCTCAGCCTCATGCACTGATGATGGTGCGAAAAAAGAAAACATCTGGAGTCACAACTGTTTTTCAAATCAGGCTATTTTCAACCTCTTTTGTCCATTGTTGTTCTTAGCCCCTCCCCAATCACAGTCTGGAATCTTCTCTGGACATATGAAGGTTGCGTCCCATGTCCTCCGAACCTCTCGTCCTGACCCCCGCACTCAGAGCCCCGAGGAGATTTCTGGGAGACAAAATCTAGTTCATCTCGTCTGTGAGAGCCTTTCCTTGTTCCACTGGCTCAATTACAGACTTTCCCACTGCACCAAGCATATTGGCCACTTTGTTTAAAGGCAAAAGAAACAAAGACTTACATGTCCACGTCGTCATGGCGAGGGGCTGCTGGGGTTATGTCCCTGCCAGCGCTAATTTTGGACGAAAAGCTTGAGAATTCAAATCTCTAGACGAAAGCCCTGACCGAGAAAGAGACTTAGTGGCTAATATACTTAACCGATATTAACTCGGAGATAATTAATCATATCAACGACACAATGATGCCGTGAGAGGGAACCAACAGAGTTAATTAATGGATTGAAGAGCTGAAAAATGTAGCTCCGTAAAATCGAAGGTATCTGCGGATTCAGGCGGTGATTTGTCCTTTGATTGGTGAGTGTGGAACTGACCGAGAGTCGCAGCTTTAACGGTCAGAATCGCGTCCAGTGAGTTGAAGAGTGAAGCTGAACTGTAGATCAGTTAAAAAGACTTAGAAGTTATTAAAAACCAGAGTTTATCTTCAATATTCAGTAGGAAACTTTTAAAATATCAAGAATTCCTAACAGGGTTTAGTGGATTTGTTACAGCGGCGTCTACTCTGGTTCAGGAAGCCGGGCATCGTGGGTAATATTCGATCAAGAGATTAATAGGCTTTGTTTTTTTTGCTCGGACACGGAGCCCAACAGAAGTAATCATGATGTGTGACCACAGGGGGCGCTGTTGCTCATCAAGTTACATAGATTCCTGCGAAGAGGCGTCATGGCTTAGAAACATTTAGAACCAGCTGCTATGAACTGCTCCAGCCTGTTTAACATTATTCATTGAACAGAGATTTAAACATTAAACCCCGCAAATTAGAACCTGTGATCATATGTCATTGAAATAAGACTTTTAACTGTGTTTCTTGGAGTCAAATAAAGGGACTTTATTGGTTATGTCGTAAACCATCATTGATTTACTCGAGTCTGTGTGACGTGTTGATTTGAGATCAAACATGTGGAGTTTCTCAGCTGATTCAAAGAGAAGGTCGAGCAGTGAGATGTGGTTCCGTGTTTACGCCTCTGGGACGTTTCACTTTAACTTCGGTGTCGGCGCTGCCTTCCGTCCACGCGGCCTCGAGTTGAGGCCGACCCACGGACAGGTTCCTGCCTTCCCGGGTAGCCTCGGCTGTTTCTTCTTCCAAACGCATTAGTCGCTCGTGGAAGCTCGCTGAAAAAAAAAAAAGCCACAATCTGGGCTCAGACTCTCCGATGCTGCAGAATAAGTGGACAATACGTCAGGGTAATGTGCCCTGTCCGTCAGTTGGGCTCGGGCAGTGGACGGGCTGCAGCCAGGCCACCCACTCAAAGTCTCTGCCTTTTTCATGGGCATTAGGTGAAGTGTGTGTCTCAGTGGCACTGCCCCGTGTGTGTGTGTGTGTGTTTGTGTGTGTCAGAATACAGGGAGCCTCTCGAGTAGTTGCACACAGGGACGAATGCTGGCAGCTGCAGTTATTTTTGGTGAGGTCTTTGTTGTTGCACTGCTGGGTGTTGGGTGTGTGTGTGTGGGGGCCCTCAAGGTGGTCACACACTGACACAAGAGGAGGGGGTGAATTGCCTCACGTTATAATCAGATGACTTGCTCCCATTTGCAGAGGAGGCAGTCGTAAGGCAGCAGACAAAACATGGGCGCTGTGACGTTGAAGGACCCGTTTGCTTTTAACTGTCGTCACTCGGAGATAGAAGCCTTTACCCTCCGCTCACAAACGGTTAATCATCGTAGTGACTGCGGACGTTTCCCTCGGGGTGGGCATTGTTCGTCTTAGTCACTGACTTTCGCCCTTATTACTGCACCGAACCCCATGATGCCGCACTCTGTTGTACCAATAACAAAACGTGTTGCCTTGGAGAAACAGGGCTTGTGCCGCTCCTCTTTAGGAAAGAGCTCGTGGGTTTTGTAGAAACGAGGGCCGCAGCGTCTGTTTGCATTTATCCTCGTCTTCCTCGCAAGCGGTGTCAAGGACAGGCTCGTAACCGATGCCTCCGTTTATTTTGATGACCTACATCCTAGTCTGTGTCGCAACGAGGAGAGAGTACCTTTATACTGGGAGAAAAGAAAATGTTTTTTTTTGTCTTAGAAAACAATCACTGGATTAGGACTTGTGGTTATTGGCCCGATATTAAACTGTCCTGCAGATCTGGTGGTTTATTTATTTAAAGCTCCACAGTTGATCAGTGACTTCCTGGTTAAACACCAGCAAATCCGTTGCAAATAATTACCTCTCCTGGGATCTGTTAAGCCCCTAAGTGTTTTTCTTCGATTGGATAATACATCCAGTACATGTGTAGTGCTTTAGTCTGACTGAGTGTGTTTGTTGTCGGTGCTGTTTCCTGTCTGCCCATGTTGTTCTATAGTGATTGCTTTGTCTCAGTCAGTGATCAGGACCCGACCTGCACATAAAAGAGTGCAGCGTAACAATAAAGCTCTCACCCACTTCTCCCTGGCTCTCGCTCCCAGTCTGACTCCCCACCCGGACCACAACACATCTGCAGCCTTTGAAGCAGCGGATGCTTCATTAGCTTTAATTAGTTTGGGTCACTATTCTTGAGGGAGACCTCAGACGGTTTTGGGCAGTGGTTTATTTTTCTTTCTTTCAGCTGTTTCCTGGCTGGACATCGTAGACTTTGAAGTGTTTTACAGAAACTCCTGCCTGGTCTGCAGTGTTCTCTCCTCTAACCCAACGTACCTGCTCTTCACCGGAGTGTAGCGCCAGGCAAGCAGCTGTTACTGTCAGTCCAAAAGCAAATACATCAACTGTTTTCTAAATCCACTCTCCTCCGGAAGACATGCCACAGCTACAGTCAATTGAGTATCGGAAACCATATGTTTTTTTTTGGGGATGTGCAGATGTAAAACAGCTGGATCCAGTGCACTCAGTTGATTGTGAAGGCACAGTTGTTTACTGCTGTCTGTCGAGGTTTGTGGAGTGGACTCGTACGGAATCTGGATCTGATCTGGAAAATCTGTTCGACCAGTGTAGTTTAAAAATCAAGAATATTTCTTGTTTGTCGGTTTGTCAGCAGAATTACGCAAAAACTGATTTCCACAAAATTCATTGGAAGGTTGGGACAAGAAAGAATCAATAAGATTTTGTTAAAGATCCAGGAATTTGTCATCACTTTCTTTAACATTGGAAAATTGAAGCGTGTTTTTACATTCTCACTAATTCCCCAGGGAATAATTCAAAGGATCTTGATGCAAAACATCAGGCCCATTTAAGAGGACTGATCCTGGTACAGCTTGATTGACTGTTAGCGGAGGTGTGAGTGTGACTCTAGTCTTTAAATCTGCTTTCATTCAACAGACAACAAAGTCCTTTCTTTGCAAGACAGTGAGCAGATTCTAGAAAACTCTCTTAAAACCCACCCATGGTTCAAACGACCAAGGGGCCTCCTCAGTTGACATTTCAGATCATGCCCCACGGTGCAACTGCGTCCAAAGCCGCCTAAGAATGAATGAGTCACCGCGAAACAGAGCGTGGTCATTGTTGCCGGTGCCAGTGCAGAGGGTTTAACGTTTTGGTGAGAAAGAAAATGTGATGGCGCTCGGTTCTTTCCATTTAGGATGGAAAACAGGAAGCGTCTCCTCCCAGTGACGCTACAAAGTCCCAGGGTGGACGTGTGCGTCGGACAGCAGAGATGTGACGGGCAGTGCGTGGAAGTGTGTGTTTGGTTTGCAGGATATCCTCTGTGTTCCGTAGGGCTGAAGAAGAGTCATTTCTAAACAGGTGACCTCCTGCACACAAGGAAGCAGACTTCCTTGTGTGTTTCCAGACGGACGCTGGTGAAGTCGTTAGTCAACAAAAAAACAGAATCCCATTGTCCCAATAAGAGAAACTCTCCTCTCCATAAGGATGGTAACGATTAGTGGGACTGTTGATAATCTGAAATTGATGCTGACATTTCTGTCTCCTCGTGATATTGTGATGACAAGTTTGTTTTCATTTCTTGGCTGTTTTTTTATGATGTTTATCTCGCATCATTTCCTGTTTCTGTCAAGACGACGGTTCACTTTCTGATTGTCACTTTCTATTTTCTCTCCTCGCTTCCAATCATTACCTTCCCAACTTTCCTGAAACTTTAACCCCTCTGCACCTGCCTGGCTAACTCGATCCTTCTCCCCGTTCCTTCTGTTGCTTTTTCTTGTTTGATCCTTGACCTTCTGGCTCCTGTTTGCGCCCTGCGCGACGTCTGTGCCTGCTTCTCCCCCCCTGTCTCTTGCTCTTTGCTCCTTGCCCCGTCATCGCTCGCCACAGGCCACTGGTTGAACTCCTCCCATATGGGGAACATACAGAGCCCGGTCGAGCCGGACGAACGTAAGTCCTCGAGCACGCCTTTCTATCCTCTCTTGTCTTTGGCACACTCTGCTGTCACCTGCTCCGCTCAGTTATGCACTCCCATTTCCAAACACACTCTCAGATAACATTCCGAGGAAGACTCAGCTCGGGCATGTCGTGTTTGAGTCCGGCGAGTCTGTTTTTCCACGAGTCTTCCAGGCGTCTCCCAGAGGTTTTTAGTTTTTTTGTTCATACCAGTGGAAAATGATGGGGTTGTTCCATCGAGTAATAGAGTCCATCACAGTCGAGTGACAACGGTTGTATCCAGTTGAAAACATCCTTGTGAAACATATCTCACGACTACATAATTAATCATCTTCCTGGACAAGTGTGTTCCACAACCTAATTTGCAAAGTGCTTTTTGGAATTTCAACCTCATGCAGATGGCTCATCCCAAGGATGTGAACCAGCTGTCGCACTGAAGCACCACAATATGAAACGTGCTCCATTATGCACACTGGTGGTTTTTGATGCTTATGTTGTGAGCTGTGGGAGAGCAAAATGGGGGACGGATTAAGAGTGAAGCCAGAAGTTATTCCCAAGAGTTCCCCAGAGGGCAGTGAGTGGACGTGGAGCCGGAGCAGTTTGGCGTGCCACCAGCAGAAGGGTTAAGTAGCAGGGGTTCTTTCTACATGAGTTGAGCAGAGACAGAGGCCGCTGGCGTATGAATATATTAAACTCAGAGAGACGCGAAGATTAAGAAAGAGACGGAGAAGAGAAAAAATCTCAGCGAAGGAAAACCACGTTTGATTCAAGATTTTTGATGAAGTTGCCGGTGCCGTGTGGTTTGGTCCTTGTTCTTACAGACTCTGGCTCGGCCTCACTCGCTCCACCCGGACAATTGCTCTGCTGGTGCTGGGCCGGTGCCGTGGGCGCTGCCTTGGGGCCTGAAGGTCAAGCCCAACGCGGCTGGGCTTTAAAGGCCAGGCAGGGCTCCCTGCTCAATCAAGTCTTTGTCTTCTGCATAGGCCTCTATGTGTTCAGAGGGGGCCCATTGCACAAAGCCACCACAGTTCTTCTGAACAGCTTTAATAGCTAAATAAGTTTGTGAATTAAGAGTGTGGAATGCTATTTTTTTCCCCCTTCAACTCCTTTATATATTTTTTTTCATCCCACCCGTCATATCTGCTCTCGGACAGTTTCATCACCCTTGATGGTAGCAGTGCTCGACAAGGGGGAACCCCCCCCCTCTGCTGGAAGCAGCAAGTGATGTATAGCAGAATGGGTTTTTGGAGTAAAAGAGCTGCTCGTTAGCAGCAGGGCACAACCCGGCGCTTTAATCAAAGGATCTCAAGCGGCGGCAGTCCCACACTCGCCAGTTTGAAACGTCAAAGCGGCGAGCTCAGAGAGAGTTGGGGCTACAAGCTGCTGTTGACCTGGCGGCGAGAACCCACTCAAGTGATTAGATTACATGCGGGTCAAATGAGCCGCTTTGATGAGTAACTTTGATGTTGCCTGTCTTTTCGGTTCCACATGCAGGCCGAACAATTATTCCCCACAAGTCTGACGGTAACAGTCTGCAAAGCAAGCACTCGGGAACCTTTCCAGGCGGCTGCGAGGGCCTGCAGCCCTGTTGTTACATTTTCGCCTCGCTGTGTGTTTTCATAGGCAGTGCTCCGTTTACTTTGTCATAAATGAGGCTTCTCCTCACCAGGAACCGGGACGTCTCGCATTGCCAATGTTGTGCGTAAAGAGAGAAGGGGGTTTAAGGGAGGACAGCTGTTTACCAGCCACAGCTCAGGCGCTGCAACATAAGGCAGCGAGGCTCCCACAGGCCTTTATACACACCGAACACAATCTTTAACTTTTAATTAAACAGCCCCCGGTAAGCATGATAAATGTATGTAGTCCACGTGTCTGGTAAAATGTAATTATCCAAGCAGCAGGGAACAAAGAGTAGAAACCTAATACACAAAAGACTGTTACTAAACTTTCTGCATGTTGTGGGATGTGTTTTTGCAGCACATGCTATCTGGTCATATATGTTTCGTAAAGCAGAGGCTCAACAGATCCCCGGAACGTGACTCTTTGCTTTTGGCATGGCAAGTAGCATCTCACTGCAAGAAAACAGAACAAATATTGACTTCCTCCCTAAACCCACACTGCCAGGCAGAAATCAGAGGCTGGCAGGCCCCTTCTAACAAAGTGTTGGCAGGAGAGTGAGAACGGGGCACCCTGGGGCCTCGGCTATTTTAGGTTTCATGGGCTAAGCCTGTGACACTGGAATTATAATAATACAGCTGACATTTTCTGTTGATGATGAGTTCCTCATATAGTTCACCGAGATTAGGAATGTGGCCAATAATGTTATCGCGATTAAGAACTTTCATAAGAGTTGATGACATTTACAACAACTTCAAATTATCATTTTCTCTCAAGTTCAATTTGCTCCCAAGTGAAAGTTGAAGAAACCAGGAGGTGAACTGGGATTTTTAGAGTGAAATGTGTTTGTTTCCTTTCTTTAACATTGTGACGTTTTTCATCATTTGTGTCTCTCAGAGAATAATTCATGTATCTTGATATTTATGAGTGTGTGGTTTCATAAGGGGACTGGACTTTACTGAGAGCCATGCCAGTCTTGATATTGAATGTCTAGTGATGTTTTATTCCCTTATTGAGATGTTTCTTTATTATATTTGACAATATTGACAAATCCTATAACTGGTATAGAAAAAATCACGACTTGCAGTGGATTTATTTAGAGGTAATATTCTATACTTCTTTAAACAACAGCTGGTTCTTTAAAATGCAACCTCATGAGATGTGGAACTGAGGATGTTTACCATATAAAGTGTGAATCATTCATTAATCATTGTTAATAATTTCCTTTTTGCATCATTTTATCAATGTATTGTTGTAACCCACTTACTGGAAGAGACGCGACGAAAAAGTCAAATCTTTTCTCACTCTGCAGAAATAGTTTTGCCCCCCCCCCCCCACCACATTTCTTCACTGTGGCAGTTTTCTGGGTTCAGCGCCTCGGTCAAGGACACGTTCATGGACACACTGTCGATTGTAAAACAAACCAGCTGCGTACAAGGTTTTCAAAAACTAAATCACTTTAACTGAAATAAAAAAAAAATCAGCTGGCAAATTCAAACAATGGGCACTCAACTGCAGCTTGTGTGTGATTCAACGTCTGAATACAGAGAAGCACTATGTCCAACCAATTGACCTGTATGTTTAATGACCAGTCAGCTAACATAGCCTCTCTGTAGACCATTGATATAATCCCTGCTGCCGCCCCTCTGCTGCTCTCCTGCCTGACGGGCTGTTTGACTTGGTGCACGAGGAGGGAAGGTGCAGGCCCCTTTCCAGAGTCATCCACAGAGGCTTTTCTTCTGCTTCCTCTCCAAACCACTCACCATCCACTTCTCTGATATCGTGCAGTCAGGAGGTCTGGTGCAAACGTGTGGCCCTGCTTTTTAAAGGCCGATATCCACGAACTGTGTATGTGAATGTTTGCATAGCACAGGTTTCACACAGGTTCTGTTCTTTATCAGCATCTGTCTGCCACCGGTTGAGTCTGTTGAAAGTGCGTCTCCATGTATGTAACCAACAGAAAGACGTGCAGGGACCAGGACATTCCTTGAAACTGTAATTTCATGTTTCTATTCGAATGCTTGTGTCAGCGTGTGCCTCTTGTGTCGTGTGGTGCAACGCTGCAGTTGTCGGTCTTTGGTGCCGATCCAACCACAACTCAGATATGGAAATAGACGCCATAATTTGCATGTGGCCTTCCAGCCGCAGTCATGCTTTTCAGTTTTTTTACTTTCTGAAACGTTTTACCAAAGTTTTTCCTCCGGGAAATAATTCCCAAAACAGGATCCCCTATCACATTGTCTTTAATAGACTTAGCGACTTGTCTCTAGCTTACAATATCTCTGCGACAGATGGACATTAATGCTGAGCCTGTGGTCGTTGTCTGTTATTGTGCGGTTTCGCTGACGGATCCCCCCCCCCTCCCTCCCTGTGTTTCCAGTTTATTACAGAGCTCTCGTCAACTTCACCGACTCCCTGGTCTACAGCCCTGAGCTCGAGGACATCTACTCTACAGCCTTTAATGAGATCTCTGAAGCAGTGGTGGACACGGTACGTCCTTCCTTCTTTGCAGGATAAACTCAATCCAAACTGCGGTGGTGTTCTCTAAGCGAAGGCTACCTTATAAGGTTCAGACGTGTAATTTACAACATTGCTGATTTAAGTATGTGTGATGCTTTGTCTGGAAATAAATCCCAGGCCTCTTTACTTCAACTTAACCGAGTCTGCTGTTCCCTTTCACAGCTGGAGTCGGAGTACAACCGGATTCCAGGTGTCCAGACAGTCAGCGTGGTCCTCATTAAGTATGAATGCAAATCCTTTAAATCACATTTTTATCTACACTCAAAGTAGAGACCCTGCAGCTGTGTGCTGGGTGGCTTACTTTTCTCCAAACTGCTCCAAAAAGGCAGCTCTGTAGTGCCTGTGCAGTCGGTCATTTATCAGCAGTGAGTCATTCCTCTGAGGGACATCCAAAGAGAAACCATACCTCTCTTAAGAGCTCTCCTGTCGAAGCCTCTGCAGTGCACTGCACACAGTCCACAGCCTCACCAGGCCCCTCTCGCCCTTTGCAGGAAGATGGTGAGAGAAGATGGCGTGGACGTGTTTGTGGAGCTGGACGTGGGCTCCGACTACAACAGCGACGGCGAACAGATCCGTGGCGTGCTGTACAGCGTGGTGAAGGAGGGCGCCATCGCTTCCTACGTCACATCGGTCCAGGGCTTTCAGTTCCGACGACTCGGGGAAGGTGAGACGTCATCAGCGAGGAAACTGCTTAGAACAACCGTGAAGTGTCTGACTCTGTTACACCAGAGTGTGCTGTGTGTGTTTGCAGCAAAAATAAAGGTCCAGCAGAGCAATAGGTAGTGTCCTTAACTTTTCCCTCTGGTTTTTAGTTCGAGCTTTGCCCTCCGTGGAGCCTATAGCAGTTCCAGGTTTGTACTGTGCCATGTCCGCTGCATGGTGACTGAGCCGACCGTCCTGTAGAAGCTGTAGGACGACCGTAGTTGTGCCTTTTAGAAAGAACAGTCGAGCATTTCCTTCCTTACGATGTTGAAATTTACGCCGACTTTTTGTTCACGCAATTATCATGTGCTGTGAGGAATGTTATGCATGGAAGCACCAGTGTGACGTAGACTCGTGGTTCCTGAAGTCCAGTAGTGCACAGTGAACAAGAAGAAGAAGACATTGCATGGCATGATGTTGATTGATTAGGAATGCTGCTGCTCACCAAGACGTCAATCAACTCTGTACGCAGGCATGTCATCTGATAAAATATTTGCCTTTTCTTTAAGATCTTTACCTATCTGACAGGTTCCCCATCTGTCTGTCTGTCTCGTGTTGTCTGTGTGTTCTGTTCTTTCTAGTCTTGTCCATGTACCTCCTCTGTGTTAGGATTGGGGTTAAGGGGTTAGTTGAGTTTGTCTACTCTGTGTGTCCATCAAGTCTAATTTGTCTTTTATTAGACTTGATTGTCTTGTCCATTCTCTGTCTTATCTACTCTACTCTCGTCTTTCTGTCCAGTCTTGTCCAGCCTGTCTGTCTAGTCTGTGGGTTTAGTCTCATGTAGTTTGTGTCTTTCTACCTGTGAGTGTTTTTAGTTTCAGCACAGATTTGACTTTTCACCCAACAGAGGATTTAATGCAAAATAGATATTTACAAATATCCCGCCCTTTCAAATCTCCCTGAGTATCTCAAAGCACTCGTCTAATGATCCTGTCTTCACGACATGCCTGATTTCCACTCGCTGTAGTACCCTGATGGCTTCCCCGTTCTATTTGTTGTATTTGTGCTGTGACGTGATGACATTAGCGTAGTGGTGTGTTGGCTGTGCTGTAGCCTTGGCTCGCACGGCGTCGATCCTTCAACGCCCTCCCGTCCCTCTGCATCTCCCTCAGTAACCCCCAGCATCAGGTCCTGCATGCCAGATGAGCACAAGTGTGGTGACGGGACATGTATCCTGATGGAATACCTGTGTGACAATAGACCAGACTGCAGAGACATGAGTGATGAGATCAACTGTGGTGAGTGGCTTCCGCCTGATTGGCCGGCGGGTTTTAACACGGCCGTCAATAGCACGCATTACTGACTGTGGATGATGTGCGATGTGTCAATTCCCGGTAACAACTCTTAAATATCCGCTCTGTACATTTGCTGAGTTTAATCAGAGATTTGTTTCAGAACTACCAACTCCTCCAGTCTACACCACCCCTCCCACCACAACCACCACCGTCAAGAAGCCCCCGCGGCCCCCCAGCCCACCTGGCCCCTGCAGAGCCGATCAGGCCACGTGCCAGAGCGGAGAGTGTATCCCCCGGGACTACATCTGTGACGGGGAGAGGGACTGCTCGGACGGAAGCGACGAGTTCCGATGTGGTAAACGCTGCAGCCTTACGCACGTTCAAGCGCTCGTGCGGCAACGTGCGCTGTACTCACCCTGTCATCTGCTCCCAGGTACCCCGTCGCCCTGTGAACCCAACGAGTTCAAGTGCAGAAATGGCCGCTGCGCCCTCAAGCTTTGGCGCTGTGATGGAGACAACGACTGTGAGGATAACTCGGATGAGACAGACTGCCGTGAGTCTCCATTTCTTTTTACAACCTTTCTTTTTTACGACACGTGCTCATTCGTGACCGCTCTGTTTGCGAGTGATTAAAAGTTGATGTAAATCTCCATTTTTCTCGTAACTGCAGCCACCAAGGGTCCCGGCGACAGGTGTGCTCCCGAGCAGTTTGAATGCCTGAGCGATCGCACCTGCATCCCAGCCAGTTACCAGTGTGATGAAGAGCCGGACTGCCCTGACCGCTCCGATGAGTACGGCTGCAGTGAGTCTCACACCAGCAGCTCCCACAATATTTCTTTCTCTTTGCACATTTCACCCTTTTCTGACTCACTTATCGCTGTGACTGCTTCTTTGACTGTCCTCCATAATCACCCCTCTGAGTTCCTTTGTACACTGTGAGTGAATTTGCTGTGAACCGGGCTTTTTTTTCACACATGTGGCGACGGAGACACAGAGCTTTTTGTGCAGCGTCCATTCCTCAGAACTGAAAGAGAATTGTCCGTCCACAAGCGGAGAATTCCATTTCCTCCGACTGTCGGGGATTTACGAGCTTCACTGGTTCGCCAAATTCCAGTCACACGCCGGCCTTTTTTTTTTGTGTGTATATGTGCATTCATTATGTGGCTTGTCATCTTGACACTTCACAGCCCCCCCCTCCGTGACAAGCCCACCGGAAGAGTCCATCCAGGCAGCTCGGGGAGGGTCGGTGACGTTCACCTGTCAGGCGGTCGGAGTGCCAACACCCATCATCACCTGGAGACTCAACTGGGGACACATTCCCGTCAGCGGCAGGTGGGTTTGAGGAGAAAATCAGCACTGGTGTCAGAACAGTATCACTCTCCATGGAACTGGTTTTGTTTTTGCCATTTTAGAAAAAAAACATGTGTTGCTCTGCGTGAGAGAGCTGAACAAAACATCTGCCTCAGCTGAAAGCCAGTATTCCCCCCCGTGATTGCATCAGAAGATTTATGATTTATGAATTGATTTTGCTTTGTTTGAGTCTTTGAAACCATCGTATATAACCTTAATAGATCGGTGTTTTAATTCTCACCCCAATCGTCATCACGTTTGCTCAGACTGTGATTTTAATTAGCAGGATATTTGTGGTGCACTCCCAACTCCAAAAGTTGCTGTTTCAGAGGGTTTGGTTCTGGGTGTGGTCTTCTCTGTGTGTGTGTGTGTGTGTGTGTGTGTGTGTGTGTGTGTGTGTGTGTGTGTGTGTGTGTGTGTGTGTGTGTGTGTGTGTGTGTGTGTGTGTGTGTGTGTGTGTGTGTGTGTGTGTGTGTGTGTGTGTGTGTGTGTGTGTGTGTGTGTGTGTCATCACTTAGGCAATTACCGTCGAACTTGTGTGTGAAAGTATTTCAGCAAACTGTTCCTGTGAGCATCAGAAAGAGCAGGTTTCTCATTATGGTTCATTTATAATGACGCTCCCAAAAAGGCACCGATTTCACGTGAGCCACCTTCTCCCCTGCGCCTCGCTGGGATGATTACAGTAGCAGCATGGCTGACGTAATCCACTTGTGATTTTAGATTTTAAGTTTATTTATTGTCACCGTGATGGATGAGGAACGCGACTTGTTTAGAAGCTTTGCACACACAGGCAGGACTTTCGTGCGCTGTCTGACACGTTCAGGGCAACTTGTGTTATTACACATCATTTAAAATAGATCTGGGACCCGTGGAAATAGAACAGGACCCGACCCCAGACCCGACTGACTGTGTAAAACATGGATCCGATCCTGTACGGGACTCGGGTGGACCCATGAAGACCTTTACTCTCTTGATCTACTTCTTACTGTAAAGTTTGAATTCGTGTCGTATTTCTGCAGGATCTCCATGACCAGCGAGAACGGCCGCGGCACCCTCACCATCCGTGACGTGAAGGAGGCGGATCAGGGGGCCTACACCTGCGAGGCCATCAATGCCAAAGGCCTGGTGTTTGGTATCCCTGACGGAGTGCTAACACTCACATCAAATCCCAACTCAGGTACTTTCACCACGTTTCTACATTCGCTTCTCCACCAGAAACATCCGTAAATATAGATAAAACAATTCCCATGTCCTATCTTGTTCCCTCCAGGCGACTGTCCTGATGGTCAGTTCAGTGTGGACGGACGCTGTGTGCCCTGCTTCTGCTCCGGAATCACCAAGATCTGCAAACGCACCGGCCGCTACCGCAACCGGATCACCCTGCGTTTCACTGATGAGGAAGATTTCAAAGGTCAGTCAAACTACTGGTACTGATCAAACTGTCTGAGAATGATCTGGAACACTAAAAGCAGCCTGAGTGAATCTGTTGTTGTTTGTTCCAGGAGTGGAAGTCACTTATCCATCCAGGCCAGGCATTCCTCCTCTCTCCTCCACTCAGCTCATCATCAACCCTGAAATGGAAGAGTTCCAGCTCGTCGACCTGTCCCGTCGTTTCCTCAACCTCGACTCCTTCTGGACTTTGCCTCGCCAGTTTCTGGGCAACAAGGTAAGGACTCTGAGTCTTATCCTTTTATTATCTATTTTATTAAGTCACGATCGAACATACGCATGAAAACCATTCCACCTCTTTTCAGATCGACTCCTACGGGGGATCCCTGAAGTACAAGGTGCGCTACACGTTGGCCCGCGGCCTGTCCGACCCTGTGGAGAAGCCAGATGTGATCCTGGTTGGAAACGGACGCAGGCTTGTGTACCGCAGAGGCGGCGCCGCACCTGCCCGAGAGGTCAACCAGAAGGAGATCAAATTCACTGAAGTACGTCTTTGGATAAGAACATTTTAGATTCTGTACAATCCTGTGGTAGATTCGGGTTTGATGGCATCATTTTGTAACCTCACTTTGGCTGTTTTAGGATAAATGGCAGCACTCCAATGGCCGTGCTGTGAGCCGGGAGGATCTGCTGATGACGCTGGCCAACCTGGACAGCGTCAGCATTCGCACCATCTACGACGACCACATGGTCAGCGTGGCGCTCAGCGACATCATCATGGATACCACCAGCGTGGAGTTCAGCACTCATGGTCACGCTAAGGATGTGGAGGAGTGCAGGTAGGACAGAAGAAGTACTCGGGCTCGATACTGGGAGGTTAAGTGAGGTGGAAACTGTGTACAAAGGCGTCAGTCAGCTGTCTGCGATCCCAGCAGCCTGTTGGGACGCGTCCAGTGTGCAGCATATTTCCAAGTGAAGAACGTTTATTTTGAAAGTTTACTTTGTGAGCCACAAAAAATGTGACCAGGACATAAAATTTAATGTCCGTGGTTGTGTTTCATGTTTTTACATATTTTCTAATTTGTAACTATTAATTGCTGCAGTCACCTTTATTTTATTGCCATCATGAAGTAAAACGCGTGGTGTTGTGATTTAATCATCATCCAAACAAACTTGTCGTTCCCAGATGTTCTCCTGGATACACGGGCCTGTCCTGTGAGATGTGCTCCTCTGGTTTCGAGCGCGTCCCCGGCGGCTCTTATCTCGGCACCTGTGCTGGTTGCAACTGTAACGGACACGCCAGCGCCTGTGATCCAATCAACGGACACTGCCTGGTAATGGCTCCTCTGGACGCTGAGAATCCATCACTTATAAATCAGTTGGAATTCACCTCGTTTCTTTAATGTTTGAAGAAACAAACTTATTGCCTTGATTGCTAAACATGAAGCTAGTGATTAGCTTTTCTTCAAAATAAAGCGTAGAAACAGGAAAACCACACCCACCAGTACATTTAATGCCGTGTTGTGTTTTGTTTTACTGCAAATGGCATGCAAACAAAACATGCATGTAAAGATAAAAAGTTGGTTGGGACATGGGGTCAATGCACACAGCAAAAAACTCCAACGGATTAAAAATAACTGGTTCAAGTGCTTAAACACAAAGTGTGAAACTGGTTTTCCCCCAAAATGTTCCAATCTTTATAAAACTACCCCCCACCACCACAGAGCTGCCAGCACAACACAGAGGGCCCTCAGTGTGACAAGTGCCGCTCCGGATACTTTGGTGACCCGAGCCGAGGTCGCCCCGATGACTGCAAGCCCTGCCCCTGCCCGTACTATGAGACCTCACGCCGGTAAGGTCACAGACACACACACACACACACACACACACACACACACACACACACACACACACACACACACACACACACACAGAGCAAAAACACATCTAGACTACAAACGCAGGAATAAACACACACAAACACTCATACCACCCACAATGCGTCATTATGAATGGGGCTGTTTTGCCCTGCAGGGGGTTTTTTGTGTCTTTTTTTAATTTGCTGAAGCTGAGCTCACTCAAATATCTGGGCGCTGGTTTATTCATTCAACATGCGACTCATTAACCCGCCGCTGTAAATCCTAAATCCTGGCTTTGTCATTGGGCTTCGCAGGTTCTCCGACACCTGCTTCCTGGACGTCGACCAACAGCCAACGTGTGACGCCTGCAGACTCGGCTACACAGGAAGACGCTGTGATAAGTGAGGAAACTGATATAATTAACTCTGCCTGCAGATTGTTGTTTTTTTGCGGATGAGGTGATATGGTTCATAAGAAATTCTAAATAATAGTGAATGTCAGAATATATTATACATGATAATGATGATTATTATTAACACAGCCACCCTCAAAATATGGTTTTGAAGATGAAAGATCGATTGTAACGAGTAAAACAATCTGACTTGTCTCTGATGTCTTGTATATTTTTGTTTTATTTCAGATGTGCCTCTGGTTACCACGGTAACCCCCTTGTACCGAACGGAAAATGCGTTCCTGACCGTGAGTTCAATGACCGCATTCAAATTTTTGAAATTCTCAGATTAGGGCATGAAATTGATGTGAAACTGCACCTGGATTGTTTCGCCTGTCGCACAATGCAGTCACTCAGCATTATGATCCAGAGGAGGTCTTAACCCTGTGTAATGATTACCATTGGGTTTTCCCCCTGCTGTTACAGTAGGCTGTAGTATGTGGTCATGGCTCAGGTATGCGGAGTGGCTGGATCACTCCCAGGTTCACTTTCCTCCCCCCTATGTCATCGTCTTTCCACCGCTCTCTCCCTGCAGAAAGCTCCAAGTGTGATAACAGAGGAACCCTCAGCTCCAGCGGCCGGCCATGCAGCTGCAAGGTACACATGCAGCAGAGTTAACTGCAGAGTGAAGTACTCGGATTATATCATTACCATGTATCTGCAGTTCATTCGTGGTCTTGACACAAACCATCTCTTATTCAAAAGAGCAGGACAGGCAGATTGATTACATGTGTGCACGTGTCTGTGTGTGTGTTTCAGAACAACGTGGCAGGCACTGTGTGTGACGAGTGTAAGTCCGGGTTCTTCCACCTATCGGAGGCCAACCCCGAGGGCTGTCTACGCTGCTTCTGCATGGGCGTCACCAAACAGTGCGCCAGCTCCACTTGGAATAGAGACCAGGTTTGTTGCCAGGCTCTGAATAGAGAAGGGAGTGGTGAATATTTTTGGTATCAAAACTTTGACTCAGTGTTTGTGCAGCTCTGCTTTATCAGCAAAAAACCTTTCTGATGCCAAATGGCGAGATTGCAATGGCGGCGATGAAGTGTGACTGCGTGTAAATCTCAGGTCACATCTCGGTCTGACCGATTTTCTCGTCTCTCAGGTGCGGGGAGGATCGAGCGGGCAGCTCTTCTCCCTCTCCAACAGCGCTAACACTGAAATTATCTCTGAAGGCATCACCCAGCGAGGCTTCTCCGAGATCGTCTACCGCTCCTTCTCCAGCATCCCCAGCGACGTCTACTTCTGGGTGCTTCCTGAGAGCTTCAGGGGAGATAAGGTGGGAGAAAACAACAAAGCAAAGGGCCGCAGATAAGAGGGGAAAATACAGTAACTGCCAAGTGTTAGTCAGGCGAGAACTCTCTGCCCTTTCTGTCCCACTCAGTCATGTCTCAGCATGTTGTCAAGTGAAAAGGCTGCACTTACCCACACAGCGAGCCTCCTTTGAACCTCGCACTTCAATTCTCTGCCAAGCCCAACATGGAGGTCTTGTGACTTCCCCCTCACTATCATAGGGGTGAAATACCTTTCCACTATTCAGTTCTGTTAAGAAGAGCTTCTCTTCTCATCACGTTGCTACCAGGTGACGGCCTATGGCGGAGAGCTTCGTTACGCGGTGCGCTTTGCCCCGTATCAGCGCTCACAGGTGATTGACGGTCAGCCGGACGTGGTTCTCCAGGGCAACGGCATCTTCCTGGAGCACTACTCCCAGATCAAGCCCCTCCCACGCGTCCCACAGACCATCACTGTGACCTTCAGAGAGGTGGGTTTCATTAGAGTGCCCTGAAGCTACATTTGAATCGTCACACTACGTAACTAGACTAACTTTTCTCTTTGTCTCTGTCTGAAAGTCTGCGTGGCGTCGCGCTGACGGGCAGCCGTGTACTCGTGAGCACCTCCTGATGGCGCTGGCTGACATCAGCCTCTTTATGATCAGGGCCTCCTACACAGACAAAATGGACGAGAGCAGGTACGGTTGCAGCACACATCATATATACCTCAAAATAAACCCAGGAGTATTCCATTTAATGGTGTGTGTGTCGTTTTTGTGTTAAATAGTATCTCAGACATCAAGATGGACGTCGCTGTTCCTCACTCCAATGGTAATGACCGTGCTCTGGAGGTGGAGGAGTGCGCCTGCCCTCAGGGATACCGAGGACCCTCCTGCCAGGTACAGAGCTCAGAGAAGTAGTTGACGTACACTTACTTTATCCAGAGTCAGTTGCTGCAGACATTCTCCAGAGTTTCTCTTGGCAGTCCCATAAGTAGAGACTCCTGAGTGAGACCTCTGAGTGAGCAGAGATTACAGCAGGAGATTATCTGGAGGATTCACCCCGAGCAAGAGGGCATGTTGATGCTGTTTCTAACACGCGATGGACGCAAAAAGAATGTCAAGAGAGTCTGGACATTTCTGTTTTGTTGTGAACTCGCCTGGTTGGAGAATCTCCTGCTGGGTTCTTAATATGTGAAATGCAAACTCCGGAGAAAGTCCGGACCGAACAGTCCGTGTCTTCATCAAAGAGTTGAAGTTAGCTCAGTTGTCATGCTGATAAAAACTGTGAGATTTGGGTAAAACCTCAAGTAAAAGCTAGTAGTTGTTATATTATTCCTGAGGTCATGTATGAACTTTCATGCCCTCGTTTAGTTTAGTTTTCTGAGAAAGGACAAAGGTAAATACAGCTTTGCCTCGGCTTGTAAAGGAAAAGTCTTCTTTTTCCATTCCAGGCTCTGATGATAATTGCAGTCTGTCTCCCCGTGTGCCTCTTTGTCATCACTTGTCTCTCACCTGAGGTGTTTTTCCGTGTGGTTGCAGGAGTGTGATGAAGGCTACACGCGGACCAGCTCCGGCCTCTACCTGGGCACGTGTGAGAGGTGCGACTGCAACGGTCACGCCGGCGGCTGTGACCCAGAGACCGGCAGGTGTCTGGTAGGTTTGATGCTTCTACTCCTTCCCTCTCTATCACTTCTGTTCCAGCACATAGTTTGATCTCTGTTGAGGAATGCACTCGTGGATTCTTGGCTAAGTTCAACATGTTGGAAACACACCGTCACAGTGTATTCAACTGTTCCATGGATCTCACCTCTTCCCTTCTTGTCCCCCGACTAAAAGCAATGTCTCCATAACACTGACGGGCTAAGGTGTGAAAGCTGTAAGACTGGTTTCTATGGAAACCCTGTTACAGGCAGTGCTCAGGCCTGCCAGCCCTGCCCCTGCCCTGGAACCACATCCAGCAACCAGTGAGTTCATGTCTAAAAGTCATTCAGAGTCAGGTTGAGTCAGTTTTATTCAGATGACCAATTCACAAACTATTCTAATTACTGCTGCATTCGCAAAAAGTAAACTGTGAAACACAGAAGCTGGTCAATCCCTTTATTTAAGAGGATCATAATAACCACATATCAAACCTCTGTCGCCGCAGGTTCTCCCCAACCTGTTACCTGGAGTCTGACGGTCAGCCGACCTGTAACAGCTGCCCCCAAGGATACACGGGCCGACGCTGTGAAAGGTACATCCCCTTCCTTCTCTTTCTGCTTTTCCTTTTTTCCACTCTGTCCACCTCAGGGTGGTCTGGACGCTGCTCAGTGTGTGGGGTTACCGAGCGGGTCGGTTGGCAGGGGCTGGCACCGGCACCAACTGGGTTCCCTCTGGTTCGCATCTCGCTTGTTTTTTTTCTAAGGCCATTGTGTTTGAGTGGTGTCAGTGGAGGGAAGGGAGACGCAAATTCTGTGCCACCCATTCTGATGTAAATATAAAATTGTGTACTGTAGACTTGTTTTTCCCACATCTGCTGTTGGATGTTGTTTTATTCTCTGGTAGAATAATGTGTATTTGTTATAATGATAAGGGTTCTTCCGTGGTTCTGAGAATGTCTTCACTCCGATTGTGTTTGTGGAGCAGAAAGAAGTAGATGCTCTATCTTCTAGAGGCTTTGACATGAGTTGGGTTAAACTTTTGCTTCCTTCTTTCTTTTGCTCTCTCAGTGATTTCCCTCTGCTTCAGCTTTGCGCTTTGCTGGTTGCGATTGTTTTAAGGTGTTGGCTCAAGTGATTTCTGTCTGTGCACAGACCAAATGTATTTTCTGGGATTTTTTCTACGACATAAATGTAGACGTGGCATTTATGAGGAGTCCTGTCTGGCTAATGAATCTTTGCCGCTCCGAGGGGCAAAGATGAGAAAGGTGACTTTGGGTGAAAAGAAAGCTATCAATGGTTTATTATTTGAAGGTGTCTGGCTGCATCATACCTGATTCTGCTGTTTTGACATTAAGAGAGGAGAAGCCCTCTGCAGACAGTTGTGGGGACCCGTTCCTGGAGAAGCTGACCGAGGGCTTCCTGCCAGTGGGATGCGGAACTGAAGCAGTGTTTAATTTCAGTTGGGAGAAAGAGATAATACCCAATGGCAGTGGAGATGACGAGGATGATGGGGATGATGACATTTACTTCATATCGCCTGTTACCACTGTCATCCCTACAAGGACTTTATTGTCTACCGCCACTATCCGTCGCACACCCCAATCCACAATAGGGGTCAACTCCCGTATATCAACATCCAGACTCCCACCACGCTTCACACCCAGCCCAGAGAGCAGATACTCCAGCTTCCAGAGCCTGCTCCGGATCCACCTAAACACCTTTAACCAGCGCCTGAGCATGCTGGAAAGCAACACGCTTGATATGAAGGAGAGCATTCACAGCATGCACGACCAGCAGAGTCGTCTCAGCTCCCAGCTGCAGGAGCTCATCGCCATCCAGTCGGCCGGGGAGAAGAACAAGAAGGTTGGCGAGCTGGAGAAGGGCTACACGGACATGGGAAGCCGTCTGAGCAGACTTGAGGGAAGGCTAGAAATTCTGATCGACGGCTTCACTGCCCTGGCTCAGGAGATGAACAAGATGAAACGTGTAAGACACGTCGCTCGGTCGCCCCAGGAAAAGAGGGCTCTGCCTTCACTCTCCCTCGCAATCCCGTTGTACTCAACATCCCCGCATCCTGTCAGAAATACACCAACAGAAACACCACTCACCAGTAGAGCCACAGTGTCCAAAAGCATACCCACCCCAGGCCTCCCAGTAAACTCTGCTCCTCAGAGAGGGAGAAAACTCCGACCAGCAGCCACCAAGAAGTCTGATACACAAACTACGAAACCCCGATCAGTCACGAGGTCACCGAGAAGTCAAGTCTCAACGAGTTCTGCAAAAAAGTCAAGGACGACCTCAAGCAAACCAAGGACTTCTTCTAAAATCAAACCGAAAGCTACGCTGAAGCCTGAAACCAAAAGGCCAGAGGGTAGAAGAATAGCTGTGAGAGCTAAACACGTTTCCCAGCCAAACCAAACACGATCAAAGAAAGTCAAAGACGAGGCAACAATCACGAGATTTCAACTGGAGCCCCCACCTCACAAATCGAAGTCAGCTGGAGTTCCTCAGCTGCGTAAACAATCTGACCAGGCCAACAAAAAGGATTCTGCACTGTCCAATAAAAACAACAGACGTAATAAGGTGTTTAGATCAGATGCACCAGTTACAAAGACGGTTCCGGAGAGTGGGAAGTCTTCTAAGGGTGATTCAAAGACTTCCTCAAAGTCACAGAGAAGTAACCTGAACCAAAACGAGAAAAAGTTGCGCAACTCGTACAACTTGGCCTCTCGCAAGCCAAAGAACTCTATTAAGGACACAACAACAACCACAAAGCCGACCGTGTCTACTACTGCAAAGAAGTCTAGAACGAAAGTAAAAACAACAACCACTGCTCAAACCAAGGTTACTACCGGGAAGAAGAAGATTACCACAACAGCAAAAAGGAAATCCACCCCCTCCAAAACCAAGTCTGCTACTACCGCGAAGAAAGTAGCCAAGAAACCGCAGCAGAAAAAGACGTCAAACCCTCGTTCTGGTCTCTTGGATCTGCTGCGGCTGTTGAAAGGGGATAAAAAGTCCGCGAAGCACAAAACAAATCATGACGGTTCTCTTCATGTTGTCCTGGGAAGGCTGGCCATTCCCATCAAAATCATTCCTGATGACTAGGGAACAACGTTTAGTCTTTTCGTTATTTTATTTTTTCTATTGTTTATATCTGATCCTTATATTTAAGTTACTGCTACCAAGAAAATTCGACTTTATGAAGGGACTGATTTTATGACACTGTTTAATCGCAGTGGCACCTTCCAGATGTTTTAATGTTATCCTGATGTGTTCACTTTAGTATTTTTTGTCTTAATGGCTATTGAGGTATGTTTTTTTGAGAAAATAACTGTTGCACAAGATTCTTCCATGAAGAGATAGTTCTGCATTAGTACGTCTCATATGCAAACATACACGTTATAGCTAGACTACCTCAAGTTTTACCCGTTTCTTTGTTAGATCGTATTTAAATTCTCACGCACATCATGCCTGTTTCCTGTATTCACATGGGTATGTCTCCAGTACATGTTTCAAAAGTTTCTGTAACCTTACACCTTCATATCACCCTGTGTTTTCCGGAGATAATATCATATTATTATCAGTTAGTTCTAAAAATCTTCTACGTGTTAGGTTGGTTAAACCATTCAGTATAATTCATAGATATCAGGCCAGGATTCAACGAAAAAAAGAACAAGACAAACAATCTAACTCACTTCCAGTTTCCCCAGAAAGTAAACTTCGTACTTATTTTGTTATTCGTATACATGTGTTTTGAAAAAAATAAAGACTCACAAACGTACTTTTTTTATCTGTGCTATTAATGTTGGTCCAGGGATGGTAATGTAATGTCTGTCCTCCCATTCAGTCCAGTTTTAGAAGTGCCCAGACATTCATGGCCCCCAGAGGATGAAACCTATTGACTTCTTTAGCGCCACCATGAGACCATAATATTTTAATGAAATATCTGATCTTTCCGGAAAAAGTCTTTTGTAAAGATGGTCATGACATTTGATAGATATTCATGTGACTTAAATGAAGCCCTGACTGTTCATGCAGCACCATCATCAGGTCAAAGTTAGCATTTTCTCTAAAAGACTAAATAAAAGAGACACGTCCATAAATCATTGCCTGAGAAGCAGGAATCAGTTTTGCAAATCTCATCGCCTCAAGTGTCACACTGAAATAAAATGGGATCATCTTCTGTGGACCATGACATTTTCCAGAAATGTTTATATATTTCTTATGTACCTAATGATATTATGGCCCAGTGTTGGCACCACTAAGCAACAGCTGCATTCATCTGTTGGGGACCATGAATGTTCATAACTCTTATTGTAATATGGCCAGTAAATAGACTTTACATGATCATTTAGTGTTATGAATACATCGACCTAGTCATATCTTGTATATCATTTTAATCGTTTATTGTGTTGTACCACATTGTTTGTCATGTTATGCTTATAATGAGCTGTATGTCCTTTCTTTTATGGACTTTTGGCATTTTTAAGACCACATGTATATTTTCTATTTCCATATGTAACAGGTAATTATCCGTATCTTTAAATCTATAAAACAACACACAATTAAAAAGACTAACGAAGTTAACAACACCCTTAGAAACTACCCTGCATCTCAGACATTAGTTTAATTGGGACTTTCCAAAGTGAGTTCATAGCACGGAAGTCTTCTTTGTTGGCCGTTGACCTGCGGACCGGGACAGCTGAGGTAAGACCGACGGCAGCCTGGACAGATCTGCTGTTGGATAAAGCCTTTGCTCTGGTGGCAGTGGCGTTGTTAGCTTGGGTTTGGAGGCAAATGGCTTTTGCTGTGTCACAGTATCAAGAATAAACTTTCCTCTTCCGCTGCTTAGCATCTTGATCTGTGGCTCGTTGTAGCAGCTCTGCTCACTTCTGCTTCGTTCTGATATCAGTTTGGGTATTTGTTATGTTTTTTTTTTATAAAAAAAAAACAGAAAACCTGGTGATGTTTTCCGATTTTTCTGTTAATGTCGACGCTTCTGTTCCTGTGAGAAGTCGTTTCAGCTGTAGAGATGGAATCAACATCTGAGACACGTTGAATGTTTTGGCAGCAGCTATGCTTCATCCATCTCCCGTGCAAGCAGTGCTTCGTCATCTTTTTTCTCCGGGAAATCTGTTTGTATATTACAAGAGCTGGGTGTGTGTGTGATCTTTTAGGTCATGTCCATATCAGACCAGTCTTTGGTGTAGAAATACGTATGTTCCCCTTTTGTTCTTGCTTGAGGTCTGTCTTGGGTAAAGAAGACTCCCTAAACAGTATAAATCATCAGATGTATCACCTCTTGCAGATTTCCCAGCTTCCTGCCTCATTGTTCTTTGAGTAAAAACCTGTATCCTCCTCGACTGGAAATATTTACTCAAACAAAATCTCTATTTTTATTTCAGATGTGCCGCAGGATACACTGGCAACCCACAGCTTGGACAGATATGTAGAGTTGGCAACAACGAAGTCAATGGTACATTTGGTGTTTTGATCCGTGAAAATAACCGATGTTGTTCCATCTTCTGGGTTGTCCTTCATCCTAACAAGATATTTCTTTCATTTCATTGATCTGGATTTAGCAACGTGTCTTTCACTAGCGGGTTGTAAACTCAAACTCTCTGCTCTGCTGCCCTGCGACAGGTAACTGCTATAACTGTGACCAAAGAGGACAGGAAAGCTGCATTGGAGGCGTGTGCCGCTGCAAGGTGAGCAAACAACTAACAACCCAACACAAACTCTCTGGTTGTGCGTCCTCACAGCGACTTGTATCTCATTCCCCCTGACGCTGTGTTACAGATGAACACCGAAGGCCCGTCGTGCTCCAGCTGCAAGGCCGGAACCTTCCACCTCGGCCAGGAAAACAAAGACGGCTGCCTGTCCTGTTTCTGCATGGGCATCACTCAGCAGTGCTCCAGCTCCACTTACTACAGAGACCTGGTAAGTCCTGCAACAAGAAATTGACTCAAGAGCCATGAGTCAGGATAAAGCAGCTATGCAGGCGTATCGGCATATGAGATACATAGAGGAAAACATGTCTGGTCAGGAAAGTCTACATTTTAGATGCAAGTGGTTCCAAGCCTCTGCAGTGACAAAGAACTGCTGATAAATCCTAATGTAAGAAATTATATCTGCACACTTAGTTAATGGCTGCCACAATGACTTATAATATATATTTTATTGTCTGTTGAGAAGGTCTGCAGTTGCATAAGGAATCTAATGTTTTTCTAAGTTTTTAGTTTCATAAAATGCAACGATGCTCAGCAGCAGTTCACAGTTTTTCGTACACTTTCCATAAATGTAATAATCACAATCACAAATAAAAGCCCATAATTCCAATTAAACATCATTAAAAAACAGTTGCTCCTTATATCTCCAGAACTTACCGAACTTTATCAAGTTTTTAAAGGAGACTTATTCTGCTCACATGGCAGGTTTATGATTTCAATGTATGTTATGACTTGAAAACGTTTACATGCTCTAATGTCCGGAAAACGCATCACTTTCCTCAAACTGTCCACCCTCTTCAGCTCGCTGAAAATACTACATGTACATGCAGTCAGCAAACTGAACCATATGTCGTCACCAATCAAAATATCTAATCTTTATTATTTACAATATCCTCCAGAGGTTGATTGTGTTTTTAAAATGCGCTCTTGCAGGTTTCCTCAGTTTTCGCTCCAGGGAACTTCCAGGACTTTGGTCTGGTGAACCGTCAGCGCACCAGCCGCATCTCTACCGGCTTCACCGTGGAGGTTTCCACTGAAGGCACTCAGCTGTCCTACTCCAACTTTGACTACCTGGGACAGGAGCCCCACTACTGGCAGCTTCCAGGGGTCTACCAGGGAGACAAGGTCAGTACCGAAGAGCAAACACAGCAGCTAAATCAGTGGAAGCAGCCAAAGCAGGACCACAAACCCCTCAGTGCTGCACTTCAGAGGGTGGAGCTGCACTCACCAGAAACCTGTAGACCGCTCTTCTTCTATGACTGACTCCATTTCGCTGCTTTTTCTTTCTCCGACATCCTGCCAATGTTCCATTTCAAGCTTATTTCTGCAGATGTCTGTCTCTGTCTCTGTCTGTGTGCAATTTCAGTTTTCCTTTAAATCTGTCATGAAGTTGTGCGTAGATTTCCAGGCCTCAGCATCCACATGCGTAGCATAATTTGTACGCGTGTGTGTTTGCCTCTTTCACTCTTTATAGAAAGACTCTTTCTTTACGCGAACAAAACGAGGGGAACAGGTACGGTGATGTCAGTCAGCGGTTGTCATGCTGTACGCCGGTGTTGTTTGGCATGTTTGAAGTAATTGTTGAAGTGGCATCTTTAATATACTACTGCTGTGCAAATCCTCACATTAATCACGTAATGTGATTTATGGCTGTTTTTAGAGGCATGGTACTTTGGCGGCAGTGTTTGCAGTTTTCAGCGAGGCGCTGTTTTAGGTTTGACTGCATTCTGCAAACATTTGCTGCCTGATCCGCATCACATGAGCCATGTAAATGGGTTGACCGTTAAATGGTCCGTTCAAGAGCTTCATACAGTTTAACTCTGCTCGAATAACGGCACCACAACACTCCCGAATACCATCAGCTCGGTGGGAAGGAAAGTGATCAAAGAGCTTGTTTCATCCACATCAATAGAGTGACTCGTACTTGCCGGAGGAGCAGCTAAGGAAGGATGCTTCCATTTGGAACCTGATGTCCTCACAGCCTAGAGACACCCACAGATCCAAGAGGGCTCGCCAGGTATTTGGTTTGACCTGCGCTGTAGTGAAGGGAAGACCCTCACACGTCTAATCAGAATAACTGAGGCACAGTGTGTCTGCTAACACACTCAGAGTTTGTGGACATCTATGGAAACAAAAGGTTCATGATCTGGCAGCATGGAGAGTCACCTCGGTTTGATGAGCGGGGGGGCATGAATCCGTATGACTTTGTGTGGATTTGCATGTGTGTGAATCTCAAAGATCTCTAGTTGGCATGAAAAGTCGAGGATTTAAATATTTCATTCATGTGATCCATTGAGAACAATTTACATGAGCCTAAACATTTATTTTATTTAAAGCAACTACGTTACTACAGCGCATGTAAACACATTTTCTGATTTCATGAATCCTGAACTCAGACTGAAAAGCACGAGACCCAGCATGTCAGCAGTGTACAGTGTTATTTGTGTCCCAAATAACAAAATTCTCAAACCATTTATCCGTCATTGTGACTGTTCCCATGGTTACTTTATCTCCGGTACCCCCCTTCCCGCCTCCCCAGGGTGACGTCAGACAGATGGATGATGAAGTCTGGGCGCTCTTCCCTAACTTCTCCAATGGACGAGCGGGTTCCCCTCCCTTCTCCTCCTCCTCCTCCTCCTCCTCCTCTTCCTCCTCCTCCTCTTCTTCTTCTTCTCGGGTCCCAATTTCCTCCTCCTCCTCTTCGTCCTCTCGATGGTTGTTGCGTAACCTGAGCCCCTCTCCTCCGTCTGGTATCTCCTCCCCAGTTAGGCCAACCAGACCCCAGACCTACTCCCCAGGCTACGCTCCTCACCTGCAGGTACACTGTGTCAGCGAGTGTGGGAAGGTTATAGACATTTTTTATGAGCCCCCTTTTTCTTTTGTTGTGCTTTGCTCATATCGGTGACTTCTCCTGTTTCTCTTTGGGGTCCGACTCTGCTGCGGATCAACAGAGCAAGAAAAGAGTGAGCAAGACTTCTGCTAGCGCTTCTACGGACGGCGGCAAGGTAGACAGTGGCATGACGGAGTGATTTACCTAAACTGTTTTCAGACCTGGGATTAACATCTGTCCCGAAATACGTGATCACAAGTGGACAGCGTTAAGTTTGTCTGATTACAGCCGACATTAAAACACAACCTGAATGTGTCTCCTGTGATCGGCTCTCACTTCCCTGCTCTATATGCAAATAATCTCGTTTTTACCCAGTTTGAGTTTTCAGACGTGTTCGATGATGATAATGTGTGTGTTGGACTGAATGAATGAACGTGTGCAGCTATGAAGAAAGATTTGACCAATTCAAGAGAATTGAATACCATCATGTGCTGGTCAGTGTTGTTATTGCAGCGACGTATGGACCCTGAGAAGCATAAAAATAAGTTTAAACTGTAGCAGGTCGAATGTGGTTTGATTGATCCACTGTTCGGACTCGTGTGTTCAGACCTGAACTCAGCGCTGTTCACTTGTGATTGGGTCACTCAGGACGGATGTTAATACCTGGGCAGTGTTGGCACATACACTTAGGAATCTGCTATGCTTCATTCGATGGAATAAGTTAATGAACCACAGCTTGTCCTCAGTTTGTTCAGGGCAGTTCATATTTTGTTTCACAAACTCAGATTAGGATCTGCTGAAGTAATGCGGAACAGTTTCGAGTGGATAGTTCACGTAATGCCAGTGATCGACTGGGTGGTACTTTCCAGGCAAACTCCCACTGCGCTGTCACTGTAATTTACCTTGTCTCTCATTACGTCTAACTGTCATTTTCACCTTATCGACAGTGGGAGCTGTTGTTTGAGTCGTCGGATGACTCGTACACGTTTGTCCTGAGAGTCTTATCTCCTCTGTCTGCTCATTTTCTTGTCTCGCTGCCTCTGTCTCTTCCTCTGTGGCTTACTCTCTTGTGCCGTCTCCTTCCTCCTCTGCCTCTCAGTACGTTCTGGTCTACAAAGGTTTCAGCTTGCACCAGGACGATCTGCTCTACTGGCAGCTCCCAGCGCAGTTCACGGGGGAAAAGGTAACTGTGGAAAGATTTGAGGCCGTGTGTCCCCTCCTGACCCCTGGTCACAGAAATAACACACCTGTGGTATCCTCCATTCTCCTGCCGTCCTCATCATCATCATCATACTGCCATAGTCCCTCACATGTCCACACTCATGTGCCCTTTACTACTTTCACTGCCCTTTACTTTTACTACCTCTACTTGACTTCTTCTACTACATTCCTCCATGTAATAAAAAAGAGAAAAGCGCTTTTGCCATGTCAAGTATAGCCCTCATTTATGTTCACAAACACACAATTAAAATTACAAGTATCCCATAATGCACTTTGCGTTTTCTTTCCAGTAATTTTACGACAGGAACGGAAAGAAACTGGTGGAAGTCATAATATTTTCTTTTGTGTCATTAAATGCACCATTTGGGGTCTTTGAATAAAAAACACACCAAGAGACGCTGTGAAGTAGCATAGGATCGTGAGAGTTGCTGTCTTATCCCAGTTGATCCCAGGTTTTTACTGGGAGCTGAATTATCCACAGAGCTCTCCTCCACTTTAAAACATACACACCTGGTGATTAAATCCAGTAGGAACACGGAGTAAAGCAGTTTCATGTTAAAAATCAGTGTTTCTTCAAAGCTAACACAGGATGTCCTGGAGGGGCTGTTACCTGAGCTGCTGTTTCTGTTAACTTGAGACGTCCTATGACTTCTTCATATGGTTAAAATATGCAGAGCGCATTGTAAAAATGTGTCTTAAAACTAGGTAACAAGTATTGATGACACGTGTGCAAAGAGGATGTGACACGTTTCACAGGCGACTAAATAAAAGGGGCTGTTACTTACTTTGAAAAGAACAAAAGAACAAAGAACAGAACAAAGACTTCGAGTTATCCAGTATTTTCACTTCTATAAAGTTGGTGGACTTAAAGAGACGTTAAAAATGGGCGTCGACGCCGCAGAAGCAAACAGCATACGACTGCTTTCACAAAGTAAACCTCCTCCTGTGTGAAATGGGTGGAATTTCCCTTTAAGTGCATTCACCACACTGGGATCCAGTGACACCCACGGAAGAATCACAGCAGTTGAAAAAACATCAGTGTTTTCTTTGCTCCTTCACGTCTCTGCAGTACACAGGACTTGACGTTACTAAAAAGACGGCGTTGCCATTGACAACCATCTGTTGATGTTTATGTTTCATCGTGGGAACGGCAGCTCTGTTTGACCTGGCATGAGATCTGAAGCCTCTCCCCTCTGAACCCTGTTTTAGGTCGGTTCTTACGGCGGTAAACTCAAATACACCATCTCCTACGTGGCCGGGCCCGGAGGAACACTGCTCGACGACGCTGACATCCAGATTATCGTGAGTATAGGCCCCCGTGCTGATTCGCTGTTTCTCTCTCGTGGTTACGTGGATTTGAAGCTTTTACTCACCTGCCGGCGTCGTTCCTTCAGGGTAACGACATCACTCTGGTGGCTCGTCAGCCCTGGCAGAGGAGGCAGCAGGGCAGCAGAGAGACTCACCGGTTTGAGATCGTCTTCAGAGAGGTGAGTGGCTCAGCACGATTGTCGAAGTGGCCTGTGACCTCCTGACTCCTCGTCCCCCTCAGGAAGGAGACGTTTTCTTCCAGAGTAGCCACAGTCTTCTTCTTCTTCCTGCAGGAAAATTGGCACCGTCCTGATGGCATGCCTGCAACCCGCGAGCACCTGATGATGGTTTTGGCCGATCTGGATGACATCCTCATACGAGCGTCGTACTCCACCGAGATGCGATCCTCCAGCATCTCTGAGATCAACATGGAAGTGGCTGTGCCCAACTACAGCGGCTTGGCGCAGGCCCTCGAGGTGGAGCAGTGTCGCTGCCCACCTGGATACCAGGGGCTGTCCTGCCAGGTAATTAATCATCACCACAATGCCGTTCTCGTTTCTTTTTGTTGACTTCACTGAAGGGAACACAGCTTCATTAACATGCTCCTCGGCTGTGTTTCTCTTTCAGGACTGTGGCCCTGGATATACTCGCACTGGAGGAGGTTTGTACCTGGGTCACTGTGAGCTGTGCGAATGTAACGGCCACTCTGACTCCTGCCACCCGGAGACCGGCATCTGCACGGTACGAGGCACCACATTACTGCACAATGGCACAACTGGGATGGCAGGGACAGACCCATAAATACAAATGACCTGTCTCTCCTTCCAGAGCTGCCTGCACAACGCTCAGGGTGAGCTCTGTGAGCAGTGCGCCCCTGGCTTCTTCGGCGACCCCACCGTTGGCACTCCGGAGGACTGCCAGCCCTGCGCCTGCCCGCACGCTGACCCCGACAACCAGTGAGTACTGGCACAGATAACAAGACCTTGCATTCCACCGCCATTTATAGCTCAAGACACGAATCAGTGTCCGGCTCACTTGCTCTTGTTTACAGCAAATTCCACCGTCTTGTAAATTCTGGAGATTCGTTTCCATTATTAACCAGTTTTCTGCCGACTGGCACCTAATGGTCGTCTGGTGTCTGGCTTCGTGAAAGTAATACCCATATTTAAAAATTCTTTCAGTTTAAAGGGGGGCGTCTCAGACAGCCGCTTCCTTTTTAAATCAGGTGTCATATTTTGTTTCCTCGACCACGGCCTGCAGGGAATCAGTTGCTTCCACCCTATAACTTAACTTCCTCTCTGTGTGTGTTTCACTCGTGTGACAGGTTCTCTCCGACCTGTGAGAGCCTCGGAAACGGAGGCTACCAGTGCACCGCCTGTCAGCCCGGCTACACTGGCCAGTACTGTGAGCGGTAAGAACACCCGACACCCTCTCCAGACGTGGAGTCACAGAAATCATTTCAAGTGGTAAGATTTGAGCTGTTTACGCTGTTGTTAAGTTTTTCTTTCCACGTGTGTGTCGTCAGCTGTGCTTCTGGATATGTCGGCAACCCACAGGAGAGACAGAAGTGTCGCCCGTACGATGGTAAGGCTGCATTTCGTTTTTAATAGAAATATGAATATATACGGAATATGACAGGAGGGTATTTTACGAAAGAGGCAAATAAAAGTGGGACTAACTCAGCCCGTTTCTCTTTTATTTGTATTTTGAAAATAAAACATGCAACAACCTGCAGGATTCATCCCAATTATCTGAATATCACAAAACTCTTCAGTGGAAAAAGCTCCCCGGTGAATTTGTCGTTGCATTTTGCAGCTGCAGCTTCTCTGGTGGTGAAGGTTTATCCAGAGAGGGTCCTGGCAGCCCCTGGCGGCTCCGTCACTCTGAGGTGTCAGGTGTCCGGCTCGCCTCCCCACCACTTCTACTGGTCCAGAGAGGATGGACGGTCCATGTCCAGCAGCGCTGACAAACGCAGACACGGTACAGGACAGTCACAGGCAAAGTGTCGAGGCGTGGAAAGATACCTGTATTATCCGTGTTTATCCACGTTCGCTGTCTGTGTCCTTGTTTTTTAAAGTTCTGCTTCAACAGCTACATAAAATGCATATGATCGACATGTTGTGTGTGCAGAAGCAGACCTGCACTTCCCCAGCGTCCAGCCGAGTGACGCCGGCGTCTACGTCTGTACCTGCCGAGACCAGCGCAGCACCAACAGGAGCCGCGCTGAAATCGTTGTCACAAGTGTGTATGGTTCTCACTTCCACAGCAGCGCGTGGGATTTCTCCCCCTCGAGCTGCTTAATGCAGGACACGAGATATAAAACCATCCGTGGTTCAGTCAGTTATATGTAGATGTACCAATATGTTTGAATCAGACATGTCCTAAGGTTTTTTATTAATTTTTTTTGCTTTTATACAGAATTTCAATATTGTTTCTTCATTTTTTTTTTATTGATGATATCTGCATTTCACCAGGCGTCCCATCCAAAGCCATTGAGGTGACGGTTGAGGAGCCCAAATCTCAGACTATCAGGGTGGGATCCACTGTCAGCTTCATCTGCACAGCAAAGAGCAAGGTAACACCGATCAGTCATTATTATTATCTTTAGAATTAAATTATAATACAGATGCCAGTGTCATATACATGTATCTGTAGATTTCGGAGCTTCAACCAGCTTCAGGTTAGATTAGTTTGATTTGGCATAAACACAAAAAGAGATGAATTTGGACGAAGCCAGATTTATTCTAAGTTAAGCTAAATGTCTCCTGGTTGTAATTTAATTTTAAACAGACAGATATGAGAGTTGATCCAAATCACAGCAAGAAAATAAACTATTCCCTTGAAATATTTGATTTTGGGTATGTAGGTGTATGAGTTCATATATATATGTATAAATATGCCTTATTTTTATTATTTATATTGTATTTATTATTACATATATTTGTCATACAATATAGAGCACAGGTAAAGAATATAGTTATAGATTTGTACGAAGCTGGTTAAGTATAAGATAATTATTAATCAATGAGATAAAATAAGTTTGTCCTTCTTCTCACTCCTTTTCGAATATGTAGATTATTTTATTTCTTTTCACTGTTTGTAAATAATAGTTTTTAAATGTTAGAAATAAATAAAAATGAATGAATGAATGAAATGTACGTGTTTAATGTTACGTATGCAGTGCTGAATTCCACAGAGGTTTATGTATTATATAAAATACATGATGGTGCCATGATTTTACAAAGAGATTAGCTTCTATTGAACAGCTTAACAACAACAGCATTCTTCTCTCTGGTCCACGAGCTTTAAGTCACCGTATGATTCCTATGTGTTAACCCGCCTCCCCGACAGTCACCAGCCTACACCCTGGTTTGGACCCGCATGGGCAACGGGAAGCTCCCCAACCGCGCCATGGACTTCAACGGCATCCTGACGATTCAGAACGTCCAGCCCGAGGACGCCGGCGCCTACGTGTGCACGGGCTCCAACATGTTTGCCATGGACGAGGGCAATGCAGTCCTCTACGTGCCAGGTTCGTGATCCTCGGCACTGCCTTCCATTACCCGTCACCCCCTGCCACCTGCCACCCTACCAGCTGTGGCTCCTGTAGTCCCCCTCTGTCCAGCTTGGAATGGCGCATGCTCTTCTGTTTGACTGCATTTATCCCTGTAAACACTGAGCTCTGGGTTAACAGCATAATAAGCTTGCAGCTCTAACTCCTGATGCTTTTGCCTTGTGCGCTCAGATACCAACAAATCAGCCATGGGTTATCATAGCAGTGGGCGATCCTCACCCCCCCCCCTCGAAAAACAATCATATCACATATGTTTTTATCACGATCCAATAAGTGCAAACTCTCACTTCCAAGAATATTCTGACATAAACCGGCCTGTTGACGTCCATGAGCAGCATTGAAATAACCTTTGAATGACACCATAAGCTACAGAGAACGTGAACTCTTTCCATTGTTTGCTGCTTTTATTGTAGTTTTTATTTATCTCCTCAAATGCGTCAGTCAAGGCCCAAAAGTCCTTAAATTCAGTCAAGCTGCACCAAATTTCCCACACTCATAAAATATCAGTTCACCTAAACATGCCTGATTTTGTACCGACCATAAAAATATGACAGATTACTGACATCAAGTCCTCTCTTGGCACTGGCTCCTCCTCCGTCATGCTGTGTCATTACATCATTACATATTCAAAAAGATAAGTAGACCTAGATTTGACCAATAAGGTGTAAAAATCATATATCTATTGGTTTGAAACATGGATTGTAAATCTCTCTCAGTCACAGTCCTCAGATCGCCCACCTCTATCCTACCACGCTGCCTTTTCTTTTCTTTTTTTTTTACTCTTTGTGTGTCTGTGATCAGTGGATTTTTCTCTGCTTTATATGAAGAAATACAGCTTGTGGGTCTGGTCATAGGACAAAACTGCCTCAGATAACACATCGGGGCTAAGTACGCAGCTTCAGATTTAACTAACGGGCTCTTAAAGACACGACACATGCTTCTAAACGTAGGACAAACGAGCGCTCTTTCCGATCGGTGACTTGTGGGAAACGCTTTCTGCCGACACGCCTCTGAATTTACTCCAGTTTTTATTATTTCCTGTCCTCTTGTTTTTTTTGGGGGAGTTTTTCCACGTTGGTTGAATTAATCGGTGGTGGTTTGGTTGCTTCTCGATCACTGGGTAGAGTCGCTGGTTGCTGCTGTTAGAGGTTTCACCAGCAGGGCGCTGGATTCTGGGGTCTGTCTTTTAAACTCCTGGGCTCCTGGGACCCCTCCCTGCCTGAGCTGTAATAATGATGATGATGAGGAGGAGGAGGAGGAGGAGGAGGAGTGGACGCCAGGACTGGTGCTTAGTCACTCTGACATTCAAAGAGGACTTTTATCGTATCTTGGACGAGAGGAGATTTGTCTTAATGTGTTTGTTTCCCTCCTGAAATCACTGTGTTACTCTTGAAATCATCCTGATGATGAATGTCCACGAACAAAACGGTGCTATTAGCCACGCACTTGGTTAAACCTGTGTTTATCTCAGAAGTCGACCATGTTTGCATTGATTGTTACTCGTAGCTGAAAAGATATTTAAGAGCTGACTCTTAAAGGAATAAATGTTTCTTTTAAATCCTAATTATGTCAGTAATCAGCTAAATTGTATATTATGTTATTTTTCTTTACGTCCTGTCGATGTTTTTTGGCACATTTTACTTATTCTGATTGACTGAAATAGTATGTGACCCTGAAATGTTTCCGTAAAATCAAATATCAGAAATGTTTGTTTTCCAGGGTCTCACCTTGCATGTTGTGTGTTTACATTTAGACAAAATGTGTTTTATATCAGAAAGATATGTTTATATAAGGCTGAGAACATCTTCCACCTCAACAATCACAGGTCACACGTTTCAACACGTTTTTATTTGTTCATTTTTATCGACACAAAGACGTTATCACTGGAAAATATACCCAAAGGTGCTTCTGTAAAGATTTTACTCGTTTGTCTTCATGTTTTCTTTTTTAAAGTAACAGATGTCATGTACACGTGTCACATTTTAATGTATTTATCTCGACTGTGAAAGATATTTTGTGGAAAATAAAAGAAAAAGAGAAATTAAAGTTTGATTAAAGTAATAATGACAAGAGCTCAAGCGCATTTGCAAAAATTCATGTACGTGGCTCGTCGTCGGTTGAGGGCGACCACAAGCTGTATGTCAGCTTTTCAACAGCTGAAATAAAAAACTAGTTTTAAAGTTTAAAACTGCTTCTTGCTACTAACCTGCATGTGTCGTCATGTGTGGCTATTCTGCAAAACCCTCATCCCTCCCGTTGCTGCATTTTGACTGGATGTGTGTGTGTGTGTGTGTTTAAGTGTTTGTGCAGTTTAATTGTGAAGTTGGTCGTTCTAACCCACACACTTGAATTCACCGTGCTCTCCGTGTTCTCAGGTAAGTTTCAGACCTTTGATGCATGTGAACTGTGAATAAAATGACACCGACTGCAAAGAGAACGATAAAAATCACGAGTTTTAAATGAAAAATAAAAATGCGTCGGGCTCCATTTTGAATGCGGTGCCAGTTGAATTCAAGTACGTGATTTGTTTGAGCATGTTTTGCATCATGTGTGACCCCACGGCGACCTGCACGTTCGCAGGCGGGTTTAAGTGTCTGTGTGGAGACAGAAGGTAAAACTGCTGTAACTCTGGAGAACAGACCTGTCAGTTTAACTCTCCCCCCCCCTTCCCTCCTTCCTTCCCTCCCTCCTCCAGAGGCCTCACAGACTCAGATGTTTTACACAGCCTATGAAATGTTTGAAGGACACAGAAAGTGTAAGTCCACGTGGGGGACGCTTTCCTCTGTGCCGGGCCCCCTGGAGGCGACCCGGCCCTTCTCTCCCTCTCTGCGTCATGCATGCACTCATCTTCCGCAGCATGGAGACACTCTGGTGCTCTGGTAGCGCCCATGTACAATCGCCCCGAGCATCTCCGAAGAAACAAACACGACCAGGTTTCAATATGGACGTTTTTGTTTTCAGTACCTTATCAACTAGCTCGGAGTCCAAGCTTGTAGGTTTGATGTGTGTGGGATTGTACATGAGCGTTAGCGGCGCCAGCCAGGCTCTTCGGGTTCATCGGGGTCCATCACTGCAGGAAAAAGTGCATGTTTCTTGTCACGGGCAACTCCTCGTGAATGTTGAGGACACTTTCCATCATACAAGTCATTAGTGTTGTTTAGAAAAATCTGTTTACCTTCATAGAATTGCGATTTTTGGATGACAGAAAATCCCAAAACTGATATTGTAGGAAAATTGGACCAAAGCCTTGATATAAAAAACAATATGACAAGATACAAATTCAGGGACACATCATATATTTGATTTTGCCAAATGATTAAGACGCACATATTTGTTTTTTGCGTAGCAGCATCTCCACATTCAGAGACAAGAGATGTCCTCTCTCTTCTTTCTCTCTTTGCACTCTCTTCACTTTCCCCCTTTTTTCCTCCTCAGGGAAACTTGCTGTCCTGTGAATTATCTGTCATCTGGGCTTCAAACATCATACTGTGCTTAATACATCCCATCACACCCTCATTACTTCATGAGACAAACGTGTCAGAGTCAGTTTCAGTGTTGAAAAAGTGATATTAATAGATGGAAGACTTCACACGTTTCCCTCTTTAGCTCCGATGGTATTCAGACATGAAGCTTGTGTTACTTTTATCTTCCCGGGTTTAGAGAGAGACGTTTTTTCTGCCTCACAAACACAGTCGAGGTGGACGGAGCCACTTTCTGCAAAAGGAAATTGTGCATTTGTGTATTATCCAGAGGGACAATGACACTTTACTGCTGAATTTCTGTCCAGACTGAAATATCTCACCAGCTATTGAAAGTTTTACTGTTAAAGAGAATTATGAACTCTTTAGTTTGGTTTAATTTGAAATTTATCAACAACTACGATGTATAAACTTGAAATTGGTAAACAAGATGCAACTGGAACGTCAACGAGAGCATTTCTCTATTTCAACTCATATTTTTTTCCCAGTACTTCAGTTTATGACGATACTGACGTCCCATTAGCTCCAGCTGAACTTTGCGTTTACTGCCAGACAACGTGCTAACATGCTAATCTAACATGGATAAATAATATACCTGCCCAACGTCAGCATGTTGGCAGTGCCGTTAGGTTTTCAGCTGAAATTGCAGCTGTGCAGTACAAACTCACAGATTCACTATCACAGCTGTAAACTTCCATTAGACTTCTGTTTTTATTGTTTGTATAGTTTTCAGCAGGACCAATTAAACTCCATTAAACTCCATATGTCCGCACTGTGGTGAAGGCAGACGTCTCAAACCTCGGACAGATAAAGCCAGAGATATCTGCTCGGTTACGTTACGACCAGATGCAGTGAGGCGGTGTGTGTTTTTTCATAATCTCTTCTCTCTGGCAGAGATTCTACAGAACACCTTTTACATTTGTAAATCATTTATAAATCTAGACTTTAAGCCGCTGTATCTGTCCCACAGGAGACAAATTAAAACGTCTCCCTGCCCGGCAGCATTTGTGTCACTAAGGTCACAGAGTCGGCTACAACTGTCCCACAAGTGTTGGGCCTGCTTAGATAGACTCAGACTTCCCCCCCCCTCCCCGCCTTATGAAAGAGGCCTTTCTTTTGCTCTGTCACACTGGGATCATGCAGGATTGAGTAGGACGTCCAGCAGCCAGCCAAACTGGCGCAGACCGCACTGCGCCCTGAGGCCATGCCAAGGCCTGCCTGCCACATCTCATCTGTTTTGTCTGCTCTGTGGCTGCAGGCTGCCAAGGGTGACGGTGGGGGCACAGGCAGAGTCTAGTCCCTTCATTACAACGCTTATCTTTATATATCTGTATAAAAGCAGTGGTTACAGACTCCACACCAGGTTTCATTCTGCTCCATCACTGCACCAATAGACCAGTTTGCTTTATCACTCTATCACTCTGCAGAAGTGTCTGTTTTTGGAGCTGTGTTTGACTGATGTGTCCACTTCTGTAGCCGGAGAGGGGGCCCAGCCTGTGGCCGCCGTCACCCCCTCGGTGCTGAACGTCCAGCAGGGCCAGCGGGCAGAGTTCCGCTGCACGGTGACCGGGAACCCAACCCCTGCCATCGAGTGGATCGGTACGAACTCGAAGCCGCATGCAGGGATACATTTAAGAGCATTCTGAGGGATTCAGTCCATTATAAAGTTTGATCTGTGACTTTGTAATATACATTCACTAACTGTGGCTGTTGCAGGACGTCCAGGGAACAGAATGAGTCCCAGGGCGGTGATACGAGGTGGCGTCCTGACCTTCACTGCAGTGGACCAGGCTGACGAGGGAGACTACACCTGCAAGGCCCTGAACACACACGGCGAACACACAGCGCGGGTTTCCCTCTTCGTACAAAGTATGCTCCGTGTTTGTGTGTGTGTGTGTGTGGGAGGGGGGTTCACACACTTGCATTGTGGGAACAAAATACAAGTCCACACATCAGGTTTCAGGGTTAAGACCTGGTTTAATGTTAGATTCAGGTTAAAGTTCAATGTCATCCAGAAATACAACAAAACAATATACTTATACTTATAATTATCGAGCCTGTTTTTCAATGGTTCAAAGAGTTTTTGAAAACCAACTTGTTTGAAACAGCAGAAACATCTTAAATGCAGTTAAATCATTCAAAGTGCGACTGTGCAGCTTTTGGAAAAAATAACAAAAGTTATAAAAAAGGCATGAAAACAAACCTCCTCAATTCAAAACACTCTTATTTGGCATATGGAGGCTAATATGTGTCTGTGCTTCTTAAACTCTCAACATCTCGTCATGCATGTGATCTGTTTTCTCTTTGAATGATGGAAAAAATGAATTTCCCCGCTCAGAATCCAACCCGACCGGCCTCGGCACCCAGCCCCAGGTCCAGGTCAGCCCCCAAAACATCCAGGTCCACGAGGGCGAGACCCTGAGGTTGTACTGCCGCGCCTCCGGGTCGCCCACGCCCAAACTCACCTGGCTGAAAAACGGAGGACAGATCCCCGCACAGGTGAGACGCCCCCTGCGGCCTCCGTACCTGGAACGGTGACTTACACGTGGATTCATTAAAACCGTCTTGTGTTCGTATCTCTTACCTGCGTCCGCTGCCGATGGTATTTCATCATACTTTGCCCGTTTATTTGACTTGTTTCTGCATTTTGACCATTTACCTGTATTTTTCCCTCCCTTCTGTTTGTCTCCTCCCTCCCTCTTGTTGTTGTTTTTTGATCCCTCTCCCCGTTCTGACGTTTTGCTCAGGCCATTCCCTCTCACGGTTTCCATCAGTTTAAAAGCAACAGTCTCGATGTGTTACACAGACGTATTGAGGAGCTGCAGGTCTGTCCATCTGTCCGATGTCTGTCTGTCCCGTCTCACATCCATTGTCCTCTACTGACCTCGTCCTCACGCATTGTCGACTAAGTGCATGCTCGTGTCCTTGATTCACACCCTGTCCCTTTTAGAAGAGCTGCTCACCAAGTCCACTTAGAGACGCTGCCAGACACTGTACGTTCAAATCAACCAGCTGCGTCTGGTTGGCTTCTTCATGTACTTGCATGCAGTTCTTGTTTTCATGTCGCGTTTTATTAACGATGATCCATAGTCTTTCGTTTTGTTCTGTCCACATCATCCCATCCCTGACTCGTTTGGGCACCTCATCGCCCGTCCAGTGTACTAACAGGACTAAGTAAACAGTAGGTGCTGTAGGTATTTCAGACATTATTTCGCTCCGTGCCAGGCGCTGGCCCGCTGCCCCCCATCGGCCCCCTTGCCCCGGGGGGGGGGGGGTTTGTGTCAGTCTGGTTTCTGCACGGCCCTCCTCAGCTCAGCCAGGGCTCCGAGGGGCCTGTTTAGTTCTGCCTCAGAGAGCCACTGCGTTGTGTCAGCCTTTCCCAGGGGGAGCCGGGCTCTGCCGTGCGACCACGCAGAAATTCTGTGTGCTCTAGCAAACGGCTTGCTTTGAAAACTCCTCAATGGGTTCAGACACACATTGAGCCCGGGCCCGCCTCAGCCACTGCTCGGTTTAGCCCCCCCTCACGGTTGAATGGGCCGGAGTTAAGCAGCTTTGTCCGTGGATGCCCCAACAACCCCCCCCCCGGATACAGTAATCCCTCCCCGGACCCTCCCCTCCTGATTCTCCTCCCCTCTGAGGAGTTTCCAAACATTATAAAAGCTAATTTTCAGCCTTGTTGGGCCCCTGGCGGCCGCGTGGAGTCGTGTAAACAAGTCGTCTTCTCATCCAGTCGTTAGAGATGTCGAGTCCTTGAGTTTTTTGGCTTTCACTCCCAATTTGCCCTGAGGTGTCTGACGGTGGATGTTTTGACGAATTTGGGAAGATTTTCTCAATTAAAGCTGCTTTTTAAATTCTCATTGGCCCAAATCAACGTGTCTCAAACTGTCGGATCTAACTTTTCCTCATTCCAGAATTAAAAAATAATCATGTCGTACATGTAACCATCCCTGATCATGATGTATTAACCAATGATAACACAACCAATCATCGTAGAAATCAAAGTTTTGTGCCGTAGAAATCATGAATCAATGTGTAGAGACACTGAACTGTAGCAATAACAGCTCTTGTCTTGTCTGTATCTACACTGTGGTGCTTCTGTGTCGCTGTTAGCAAATAGAATCACAATGTGGGCACTGTCATGTTTGTGTTGTGTGAAGGGACGTGAGGCAGGTAAGTGATGTGCTTTGTCCTCAGTATAAATCATATCATTGACATGTTAGTCTGTACATCATTATTCCTGATGTCAGCTGAGATCGGTTTCTAATCTCCTCTCTCGTCGATGTGTCCCCTCAAGGCCCGAATGGACCGAACCGACACCGGCACCCTGCTCATCCCCAACATCAGGATGTCCGACTCGGGCACTTACATGTGCGTCGGCAGCAACAGCTTCGGCTCAAACAGTTCTCCCATTAAAGTGTCCGTGATCAAAGGTGAGATGACGGGATGGTCCTCATGGTCAGCGTCTGAAACAACTGCAACACACTCAGTTGATTTCATAATGATAATTTACAAAAGCAGCAGCACTCGTATCTGAACATGGATAAACCGGAGCCCTCTGATTAAATAACTTATTTACAGTATGTGTGAAAAAGATACTTCAGCGTGACGCACGTGTTTGTGTCTGCACAGCGGACCACAGCTCGTCCGTGATCAGCATCGAGCCGTCGATAGCCGACGTCCAGGAGGGTCAGAGTCTGGAGCTCAACTGTCTGGCTCCTGGGAATCCTCCTCCCCAGGTCACCTGGGCGAGAGTGAGCGGATACCTCTCCGCCAACGTCCAGGTCCTGACACAGAAAATACATGAAAATAGACACTGCACATTCATTTTTTATATCTTTAACTGTGAGTCAAGAAACCCCTTAAAAAATGTGGTTATTACACATTTATTGAAGTTCTGTTCTTTGAGTTATATTTGTTTAACTTTCACATTTCAGAGTTTGAAAAATCTTCCAACTCAACTACTTTCATCTGAAAACTTCAGTTTAGTTACTGGTTACTTTGTAAATTACGATTATACATAGGACTACACAAATATTTGACATATAAAATGATGCATCACTATAAAGTACCCAGTACCCGCCTGTGTAAGAAGTACTTTGCATCTGCCTCATCTAGCTGTGATATTAAAATGTCAGGTGCCAATAAGTACTTCTACTTCTTATGAGAATTTTTTTTCTGATGATACTTCTGTACACATACAAAAGTAAAACATTTATGCAGTTTTTGTACTTAGAAGAGTATTTTTCTTTCTCTGTTTTCCCTTTAATCCCATATTCAGATTATTTATTCTCACACAGTGTTGCCCGGCAGCAGCAGTAGTGGTTGTTGTAGTAGAGATATGATCTTATCTTTTGTCTTGTGAGCAGATCTAAAGCGTCTCTCGTCCTTTTCACGGTCCTGCAGGTTGTGGGCAGTCGGCTGCTGCTCCGCTCGGCCTCTCCAGAGGATGCAGGGGAGTATACCTGCCGGGTGCAGGGCTTCACTGGAAACCCAGGATCTCACGTCCATCAGGCCTCGGTCTCTGTGTCCGTCACCTCGTCCTCTTCACGTGAGTTCAAACTTTACACAGATCATATGGGCACTGTCTGTCTTTGTGGACTACATCAGCTGTTTTTACCCCCAAGGAGATTAGGTTTTCATAGTTTGTTTGTTAGTAGTTTGTTGGATCCGGATCAGAATCTTTTTTTTTGCAGGATACAGTGTTTTTTGACAGTTTCACAGATTTTCCCAAGGAATAATGAATGGCTCTTAGGGGACTGATATTTATGAGTTCATTCAATTAAATAAAAATCCAGATGTAGGGAGTTTAACTATGATTCCATTGGGCCTGAGCAGAGGTATGTTCTCCACTGAGTGACATCCTCGTCACATTTCAGCACAATGAACACAAGAGCCCATTGGTTCCATCCCCAAAATATTTAAACCCAGTGTACTTAACTGTAGTTGGACATTTATTTCTGACTTGCCAGTGATTTCTGTCTCATTGAGGGTTTTATACTTGATGGCAGCATCGGACAGCAGCCGGGGTAAACACATTCAGGGCAGGGCATTTTAAAACCAGAGTGTTGTTCTCCCTCCGACACTGCTTCACTTCATGAGTGAACTTTCCACTCGTGCTTTCCAGTGTCGCCCAGCCCCTGACCTCAGAGTGAACGATTTTCCCTCGCACGGTCCCATGATCTCATCCTCGTTCACCACTGGGTTCTCTCTGGTTTCTGCTGCAGGTCTGCAGAGTCCAATCATCGCCATCGAGCCTCACAGCGCTGCAGTGCGTGTGGGGGACTCGGCCAGCTTCAGGTGCAGGGTGTACAGCGGAGCCCAGCCTGTCAGACTGGAGTGGAAGCTGGCCAATAACCAGCCGCTGCCAGGTAATAACCACACACACACACACGCAGACACACACGCAGACCGCCTGTGAGGAATAAACCTGCGTAATGAGTTCTGATTTTTTATGATGTCATTATTTACAAGCAATTACAGCTGCAATCCACCCATGAAGTAATTCTCTGTTCATTAAAAGACTGATTGAGAGACGTGCGTTGACTTTTTTTGCGTTGACTAAACTTTTTCATGACATTACTAGTTCCTGCTGAGATTTAATGGCCTTACCTCTGGAAACATGTTCAATAAAAAACTGTTATATTATATCCAATAACTGTTTTTAAAATAAATGTGGCAGCCTCTAATCACAAATTCCTAGATTTTAATAAAGATTTATGTTTTCTTAAACTCTACACCCCCCCGTGTTGAGTATCTTTAAACCTAAGATTGAATATTGCTCAACACTGAAAAGTGATACGCTCGCAATTTAGATTTTTCTTTTCGCCATGAACCCAAAAGAGAAAAATTAAAGCTCCAAAACACTGGATCATGAAAATACCATAATGGGTTAATGCTTATAAAGATCCACTGAAAACATGAGACGACAGTTTTGCAGGCTAATTGATGTAACGTCTCGTTGGCTCCTCTCCTCTGCAGATAACGTCAAAGTCGACCTCAACGGATCTGTTATGACCATCAGCAGTGCTCGCCCCGCCAACCACGGCGCCTACCGCTGTGTGGCGAGCAACCCGTTCGGCATCACCCACACCATCGTGTCTTTGATCGTCAAAGGTGAGTTAAATGCAGCTCAGGTTATCACAGATTCGTACAGCGGGGCCTCCTCGTGTTTCCATTCATCTCCGTAGAGAATGGCTTCCTCTAGTGGCCGATCGGGGTCACAGACGTATAAGTGTTGGGTATCTGTGCTTTCAGAGTCTCCTGTGGCCACCGTCACTCCCGTTGGACCAGTGCACATCAGGGTGGGCGAACCCATTAACCTGGAATGCCAGGCGTCAGGGGAACCGCGCCCCTCGGTCTCGTGGCACCGGCTGGACAGCAACCGCAAGACCATGCTGAGCAGCCCGGTGCCCATGGAGTCCAACGCCGTCATGCAGGTACAGATACTCCTGATGCGTGGAGGAGTAAAACTTTGAGTAATCTGATTACACCCCTGTCCGTTTGTTTGTTTACGATTTGCTTGTAATCAAGATTATTTTCACTGATTTCTTAGAGAATCTTTTTTTGCTCACTTTTGAAGTTCAGTGTATTTCGATGGTGAATCATATCCGTTTTCTTCTGGTGCAGATACTGGTGGCCCGTCCAGAGGACAGCGGCACGTACGTGTGCACAGCTCGCAACAACGAGGGCTCCACGGAGACCAAGGTGGAGGTCACTGTCCAGGGAGGCTCCCAAGTCCCGTCAGTGCCCAGGGCGTCAGTTCCTGAGCCGCTCATGATTGTGGTGGAGGGACAGACGGCCACGCTGCGCTGTGACGCTCACGGTAATGAACGGCTAACACATCTCATGGGAATTAGCTTGAACCTTCTTGTGTTTCACATCATCGTATGAAAGAAAAACAGCAGTTTCGTTAGCGTTGTTTTCAAAAAATGATCTTCATCTCCGCTTTGCTCTTCCAGGTTTCCCGTCTCCGACCATCACCTGGTCCAAGCTGCGCTCTCCTCTGCCCTGGAGACACAAGATCGTCAACAACAGCTTGGTGCTGCCCAACGTCGGCCGGCAGGACTCTGGAGAATACATCTGCAAAGCCACCAACAACATGGGCACCACGGAGGTCACCATCATGCTGGATGTGGAAAGTGAGTGTTGTATGGTCCAGATGATAATCTGTCATGATATGCACCAAGTAGAAATTCCCTCTTCATGTTTATTGCTGTGTGTATGTATATCAATATAAAAGGTTATTTTCCTCCCTCAGCTCTCCCTTATGCCACGTCCGTGCCCGATGACGTGGCCGTGCGGGTCGGGGAGGTGATCAGGCTGCAGTGCCTGGCCCACGGCACGCCTCCTCTGACCTACGCCTGGACCAAGATGGATGGAAGCCTGTCCCCGAGGGCGCAGGTCAGCGGAGGCGATCTCCAGATCAACCTGGCTACCGCCGAGGATGCTGGGAGCTACAAGTGTGTGGCCGGCAACAAAGTGGGCAACAGTGAAGTGGTGGCTAAGGTCACAGTCAGATGTAAGTGTCTCAACACTGGGGCTAAAAGACTTTCAATTTAATACAGCAGCATCTAATGTGTAATCAGGATATTTTCTGTTGCACAACACAACCTGAACTGCGTCTTTCCCCCTCCAGCCCCTCTGGCAGTGCGCGTGTCGCCCCAGGTCGAGGTCAAGGCCCAGGGCAGCGCGGTGGAGTTCACCTGCTCAGCGGCCGGCGGTATCGAAACCAAAATCGAGTGGCTGAAAGAAGGAGGTGCTCTGCCGCCAAACCACCACGTCAAGGACGGCGTGCTCAGGTGACTCATACTGCTGTTTGTTGGTGCGGTGAAAATGAGCAACAGCACGAGAGAAAAACAGCCACGAACGTTTGGATGTGTTTGATATTAAAGGACCAAATTGGCAGTTTTGCAATTTGTCAAAGTTTACTTATTAGTTGCTTAAATGTGAGATATTGTTTTCATGTGTTTGATTTAACGTCTCTCTGCAGGATCGAGAATCTTGAACAGAGCAACGAAGGTGTTTACATCTGCAGAGCGAGCAGCGTGTTCGGTCAGGCCCAGGACACGGCCAGACTCACCATCCAGGGTCCGTCACATCTGCTGCAAATATACCAACGCAAACACTACTTCACTTTATTTCCATTACAAGTATCTTCCTTCCTGTTTCTGCCCCTCAGCCCTGCCGAAGGTGATGATCAACGTGCGGACCTCAGTGCAGACCGTGATGATCGGCAACTCCGTGGAGTTTGAATGCCAGGCGGTCGGTGACCCAGAGCCCACGATCCAGTGGAGTAAAGTGGGCGGGTCGCTGCCGGCCCACATCATGGTGAAGGGCGGCATGCTGAAGATCGAGCGAGTGACGGAGGCCGACGCCGGGCAGTACCGCTGCACCGCCACCAACGACGTGGGCTCGGTGCAGTCCCAGGTGGTGCTCAACGTGCAGTGTGAGTTATCCAACTGGACACACACACACACACACACACACACACACACACACACACACACACACACACACACACACACACACACACACACACACACACTGATGTGTTCTGCTGCCTCAGGAAGCATCAACTGACTAGAACGTTGGTCTGCATGCCCAAAGTGTCCTTGGGCCAAACACTGAACCCCAAAATGTGTGTGTGTGTGTGAATAGATGCTTTGAGTTATTCTTTTAAATATTGTAAACCCTCTTTGCACAGCCCTTCCTCAAATCGCTGCACTGCCAGAAACAAAAGAGGTGACGGTCGGGTCTGATGCAGTCCTGCCCTGCGTGGCCTCTGGATATCCTGTACCCGAGATCAAATGGTCCAAGGTAACTGGATCTTTCAGGAATTATAATTATTCTATTTGCTGTCTTGTCCAATATGTTGTGTAACGTCGCCTCTAACGCTGCTCGTTGATGCTGATATCATCTGTGTTTCCTCATCTAAGCTGGACGGAGAGCTTCCTCCGAAGTGTTTCCAGGACGTCAACGCGCTGACGGTTCCTCGCGTCGCCCACGAGGATTCTGGGACATACGTGTGCACCGCCTCCAACAAACAGGGCAAAGTGGAGGCCTTCACTACTCTGCAGGTTCATGGTCAGTCCGCAGAGTGGAGAGCACAGAGGGGACGGGTGTTAATAAATAAACGAGAGGTTTGAGCTGAACAGTTTTATTTAATGATGAGTTTATGTGCTTGTTTTCCAGAGAGAGTGATGCCGTACTTTGCTCAGGAGCCTTTGTCCTACCTCACTCTGCCGACCATCAAGAACGCCTACAAGTCCTTCAGCATCAAGATCAACTTCAGACCTGATAATGTCGATGGTAAGAAAGAGCAACCTTAAATCTTCACAGTTTAATTGTGCAGTTTATACTTTTTAATTAATTCTTCTTTTCATATCTGTGTATGTTATGTTCTATGTTTGTCATTTATCCTTTATGTATAATCTTACTGCGTCTTCTGTCCCCTCCTTCCTCCTCCTCCTCCTCTTCCTCTCACCCACATGGTGGGAAGGTCTCATTTTGTACGCTGGTGAGTCTCAGTGCTTGAGATCCACAGGAGCTCAAGGCTGATGTTGTTGATGTTTTTGTTTATTTGGCTGCATCAGACTTTCACATCGTGCATCCGGCTCAGGGCAGATTTAGGGGCTGTGAAAGTGATGCAACACGGTGCATGGCCTTTATACTGGAGCCGACAGGATGTTCGGTCATTCGGAGTATTACATAATAAAAGCTTGGTTACTTCATCAGCTTCTACACGGCCTATAAAGCAGCACAGCTCAGATCACAGTCAGTGTATGTTAGAACTTTATAAATACAATGTTTTAATCATATTTGAGTACGTTTAAGAATATTTGTAGTCATTGAAACATCAGCGGAGTGAGGGATAAATACTGAAATAGACTTTTTTTAAATACCTACTGATTTACAGACAAAATTATGGCAAAAATAACAAGACAGTACATTTTTGGAATATCAAAATGAAATCTATGGCTTTTATCAAATCAAATATACTTTATTGTCCCCGTGGGGAATTTATTGGGGAATAAAAGTTAGTTGAATATTGCACCTGCCCTAAAAGCACGTAAAATGATAAAACACTAAAAGGATAAAAACGTATAAAAGATGAAAAACAAAATATACGTCTTTGTGTTAACAATTTAAGATTCATTGCAAAATCAAAGCTGAAGATATTATTTATACAAACTATCAGATGTGAAAGAAACAGACATATAGACATGTGTGGTTCATAGAAGCATGTTAACAGCATGTGGAGACAGAAAAATGAGGACTGGTAGTTTATGAGTGTAACTGGTTGCCCCGTGCAGCCCACTGGTCAGAGAGGAGGTTATGAACTGGCTTTGGTTGGCTTTGAACTCGCCTCACCATAGCATGCTGCTTCACCATCCTGCTTTCAAAGAGTTCATCCTGTGTGTGATTTACTGCATCACAAGCAATGTCCATCCTAACAAGTCCCTTTATATCTATATGCATGATTTTCAAATACTGGACGATTTGGTCTTATTCAAATTAAAGTCCATGTGGTGGATTTATTGACTTATTAAGATGGATATTATTGTACGATGTAGATTCACGGTCACATCCTGTCCCAGAATTCACTGATCCTGTGTTTGTGGTGCAGGTATGATCCTCTACAACGGCCAGAGAAGAACCACGGGAGCCGACTTTATCTCCCTGGGACTCGTGGGCGGCCGCTTGGAGTTCAGGTCAGTTCTCAGATTAATTATATCTGTATCCATCATATTCATTTAATTCATAATTTGCCTCACAGGGCTTCACACTCTGTCGGGACAATACTCAGAAACCTCAGATAGAGGGACAAGTGAGGGATTAGCTGTGTGGCCCAGGTGGTAGAGCGGTCGGCCACTAACTAGAGGGTCTGCTCGATCCGGACCATGAGCAAAATAAGATTTAACAATATGCAAAATATCTAAGAGAAAAATAAATTGAGAGATATAACAATGTTTCAAGAATTTATTCAAAAAAGAAAAATGTCTGACGAGATGAAGGAAGAGAGAGATAACGTGAAAACTGCGTCATGAAGCTTGTAGATGATCCGTAATCTTCTAACTGTATTGTGCTGATTCCAGGTTTGACGTCGGCTCCGGCATGGCCACGATACGAGATCCCAACCCCGTCAAACTGGGAGAGTTCCACACCGTCGAGCTGCATCGCAACCAGACCCTGGGCTACATCATCGTAGACGGAGGGGAGCCGATCAACGGCAGCTCACAGGTGCTTATGTGAATTTAATCTCACATGCATTTGGAGGAATTCTGTGAGCTGCAGACTAAATGATCACTTCCTCTCCTCAGGGCAAGTTCCAGGGTCTGGATCTGAACGAGGAGCTGCACGTGGGTGGTTACCCCAACTACACGACCCTCGCCAAGACCGCAGGCATCAAGACCGGGTTTGTTGGCTGCATCCGTCAACTGGTCATCCAGGGAGAGGAGGTCATCTTCAAAGACCTGGACCGCAGCTCGACGGGCGTCACCAACTGTCCCACCTGCAAAGATCACCCATGTCAGGTCAGTCGCGTGCGTCCGCTCCGTGGGTTTGTAGCCACCGACCTGTGTTTACTTCCATGATTGTCATGAGGATTTCTCTCGTGTTATTCAGAACGGCGGCAGGTGCGAGGACTCCGACGCCAGCTTGTACAAGTGCGGCTGCCCCCGAGGATTCACCGGCAGCAACTGCCAGCACCACTCGTCCCTGCACTGTCACTCAGGTACACGGAGGCAAATCAAAGTGTTAACACTCGTAGATAAAAGAGGTGGTCGCTGGTTTGTGACGGTTTTTTCCCCTGAACTCCCACAGAGGCCTGCGGACCAGACGCCACGTGCATCAGCCGCCAGAACGGCCTGGGCTACGACTGCCGCTGCCACCTTGGCAAGTTTGGAAACAAGTGCATGGATGGTAAGACAGGAAGTCAAATGTTCTTAAGGAAGAGAAACGACATCGTCTTCGGTACTTTTAAGCCGTTTCATTAAATATTCTTCAAGATAACGTTGGCGCATTTTCCTCTTCCGTTACCTTCACAAGGGGAACTGGTGACCACGCCAATGTTCGATGGAGAGGAGACGTTCATCGCCTATCCTCCGCTGACTAACATCCACGATGACCTGCGCGTCGAGATGGAGTTCAAGCCGCTGCATGGAGACGGCCTGATGTTCTTCTGCGGTGGGAAGAAAATGAAGGTGGAGGATTTCGTAGGCATCTCCATGGTGGAGGGACACGTAGAGTTCAGATACGAACTGGGCACAGGTGAGGTCGACTTAACTGGAGTTCTTTTGCTTTCCATTCATGCACTGTTCAGATCAAAGTCAAATATCTGAGGACGTGTTTGGATTTTCAGGCCAGGCCATCCTTCGCAGTCCCGAGGCCGTGTCTCTGGGCCAGTGGCACCGAGTTGTGGCCGAGCGGAACAAGCGGGTCGGCCACCTGAGGGTCGACCAAGGCCAAGTGGAGAGTAAGACCTCTCCAGGAAAATCCCAGGGCCTCAATATCCACACGCCCATGTACCTGGGAGGAGTCCCCACAATGGACATCCTGCCCAAAGCCGCCAATGTCAGCGAGATGTTTGGCGGCTGCATCGGAGAGGTGAGATCCCGCCGTGACAAAAACAACAAAAGTTCATGAATGTTTTTTCCTTTAACAAGAAGCTTTTAACGTGTCAACTTCCTGTTTAGGTTTCCATCAACAACAAGAAGGTGGATCTGTCCTACAGCTTCACAGAAAGTAGAGCCGTCCGCAAGTGCGTGGACATCAGCCCCTGCGACCGCCGGCCCTGCCTGAACGGCGGCCACTGTATGTCCAGCGCTGAGTACGAGTACCAGTGTCTCTGCAAGGACGGATTTGAAGGTTGGTCAAGTTGTCAAAGCGTGAAATCTGCCCAGAGGTCGTTGAAAATCTGTATTCTGGTGAAATTCTCTGCACCGCATGTGTGTTTTCTACCATTTCTTTCTTAATTTTCTATATTTTTTAGCTGTATTTGCTCAAGATTTACCTTCTTACTGTAGCTCTATAACCTCCAAGCTCTATAAACTGTGACCCTGCAGGTGAGCGTTGTGAGGTGGTGAAAGACATGTGCCAGAGCAACCTTCAGTGCCAGAACGGCGGCAGCTGCGTCGGCGGTCAGTGTGCGTGTGCGCCCGGGTACACCGGCCTCACCTGTGAAGAGAGTAAGTATTCACTCTTATCACCAATTAAATCCAATGTTTTGTTATTTTTTTAATGATTAAATTCCAGTAGCAGCCACATAGACATTAGTTACTAGATACAACTGCATCCTGTAGAACGAGACACATACACATATCTCATAAGACATCCTTCACACTCTGGAGCCGCTCTAAACACCACACGACTCGCTCCCAGCGCTGCAATGCATGCTGGGAGGGTTGACCCCCAAGTGTTTTTTTTACGTGTGTCTCACCCCTGCGCTCTCATGGCTATATCCTGCGCACACAGGCCACGTCTCCAGCTTCCCAGAGGCCCCGTGGAATTTGCAAGCCAGCGTGGCGAATGGTACAGTATCCCCAACGTTCAGTCTGCCTGAAAGCACCGTGACTAACAGGGGGCCCCGTCCGAGCTCTGAGGGGGGGGCCCCCGCGACCCCTCCAAGGTCAACCCGAACTGTCTATCGCCTAACACATGAAACCAAACGTGTACTCAGCTGGTTACTGAGGCTCTCATCCCCATCGGAAAGTTTGGAGAGGGGAATTCTGCATCTATAATAAACGGTGGCGGGATTTATTTCCTCCCTTTTATACATTTGAAAACTTTTAACACTAGAATGTGGAATTCCCCTTGTTTTTCCTTCTTCCCTGTCAGGTGGCTACTCACAACATGAAACCTTCCGTCTACTTTAAAACTCCTCGTCTCTCTGCAACAAGAAAAACACTTTTCCAACTGAAACCGTCCGAAGTCCGAACATTAAAACTGCTCCGTGTCCACACAGCCGGCTGCCACTAACATTTCCACGTTTCTGCTGAACGCTCAGTGTGAGAGTTGTTGAGAGACTCCAGGCATATTGTGCACTTGAGGTGTTATCTGTGCATGATGTTGTGGTGTCAGTGAGTTCAGTCCCGTCTCTGTGGAAGATCCAGGATAGTGTGCAGTGTGAGGAATGAAAGTGATTCTGCATCGTGCATTTTGGTTGAAATCGGTTTTGGTGCTTTGCTTTGTTGTTTTTCTTTTGAATTTGGAGAACTGTTCTGAAGTTTAGTTTCGAGGCTCCGACTTCATCACTTCCCCGGATATAATTACATTCATATAAAGGGAAGTGATGAGAAAATATCTTTATTTATAAGTTTATAAAGGTCAAATCTCAAATCTAGAATGAAAAGGAGCAATAAGAAGAAGAATCTTACATGATTTGCCCCTTTTTCACAAGACATTTATTAACAAAGCAAATAATTCAATACATTTTAAAATGAACCCCCCCTGTCAGAGTCTACAGGTGGACGCTGGGGTGGTGGGGGGGGGGGCAGCGTGTATGATAGAGGATTGTGGAGAGTGAGGCAGGTCACACGATTAGAGCTGCACAGCAGGAGGCGACTGCTTCAAGAAGCTTTCTGAGCCATTTTCCAAAGAATTAATGCTGTAGCAGCAAAATGTTTTAAATTTTATTGCTCGTAAAGTCAACTTTTCATTTGTAAGAGGGAGAATATGTCATTTCTTCCTTCAGCAGCTACATTCTCTCACTTTAAAAACCTAAAACATGTTTTTGTATCTAACCAAGCCTGTTACCCAGGGGTTCTTCCATGCTTTCACCACTGGGGGGCGCCGTAACCCCGAGGATGAACGTTCACACCAGCTTCACTTGATTAAAATCCTCTTTTAATTCTGTATTGTGTCTTTTCTAGATTCTCCTTATCAATACGCAGCTCATTTCCACAATAACGGATACGTCGCTCTCCCGAAATCCATTTTCCAAAGAAGGTAAAGTGCAGTTTGCATCTTTAACTTTTTTCTACTCGTATTTTTGGAGAAATATCAGAAGTTAATGCATCAAACGTCTGTTTTCTTTTAGTGCCCATGACTCACCAGAGACCATCGAACTGGAGATCAACACCGGCTCCTCTGAGGGTCTGATCCTGTGGCAGGGAGTGGTGAGTCCTGCTCCTGCCTCGTCTGTAGGACTGCACCGATCTGAGACCTAACCTTCCTCCCCTTAATCCTCCTCCTCACTTTGCTCCTGCACATCCCTGCTCCTCCTAATCCTCCACCACGACCTCATCTGTGACGGAGTGACGCTCATCAGTGTTCTCACCACGTTCGCTGTGATTGTTTTTGGACTTGCACGTCTGCACCAGTGCTTCCCTGACACACTTTGATTTCATTTATTAAATCTCCGTGTCTCACCGGCTGTCGAGCACCTTCATCACCGGCTGTCGAGCACCTTCATCACTGTCTAATCTGTACCTGTGTCACCGAGGCTGTGGCACGTTTGGCTGACTCCCTCTGACACCACTAAATACGTGCATGTTGCTTCTCTAACTCATCCTCCGTTTTCCTCAGGAGACCAATGGCGCACGCAATTTGCGAAAGGTGCATGCTAGTAAAAAGGTATCGAACTCAAACACACGACACGTCTCATTTACTTGGCATGTTTTCACATCGTGCATTTTTCCACGAACACATGTAAAGATAACATCTGGAGAACATCTGGAGAGCCACCTGACCTGTGTTTGTATTGCACAGTTTGCATTGGGCTTCTTTTGTTATTGTTATTTTGCAGTATTTCACTATTTACTTTGTGCTGCTGTGACACAGTAGATTTCCACCTTAGTGGGACAAATAAGAAATCTTATCTTATCTAATCTTATACAAATGCTGTTGTAAATGATCTGCGCTGCACTTTGTATGGAAGGTTGAAGTTTGTCGTCCTCTTCCTCTTCCGACTAAACATTTATTTGCAGGACCTGGGAGAACACGGCAAAGGAAAGGACTTCATCAGCCTCGGCCTGCAGAGCGGACACCTCGTTTTCAGGTGACTCAGCTCTTTGCTCCTGCTGCTCTGTTCAGTTCTCGATGAGTAATGTCCTTTCCAGCTTCAGTGTAGTAATGCTGACGATTTGCACCATATCCAGTTACCAGCTGGGCAGCGGAGAGGCACAGATCCTGTCCCCGAAGCCCATCAATGATGGGAGATGGCACAAGATCACAGCAGTCAGGTGAGATTATATGTTATTATTCACACAGTACTGTATATTACACACATGGTGAACTAACCCTCAGAGTGCTTAGTAATATAAAATAGATACTGACGTTTCTTTTTATTTCTTTATTCTTTATTATTATCATGAAATAATGTTCCAGGCTTGAAATCCTTTGAAATGGTTCGTTTTATTGTTGTTGTCTGTTCTGGTCGATCCACTTCATCGGCCTCACACCTTTTCTCCCAGCAGACACGTTGACCTGTCACAGAGAAACAACAAAGTTTAATAAATTACACCAACAATGGCTCAGCACTATTAAGTTTCCCAGTAAATAATTCAGAGGAGACACGCTCACCAGGATCTCTGCTAAGCTGAATAGAGTCTGGACTCATGTTGCTATTTGTGTGTTTCTGCTTTAACGTGTATACAAAAATTCCGTCTTGTTTTATCAACGTGTAGTTTGTAGAGTGTTTTACATTTTACACTTTTTCTGTTCAGAACTGGAAAAGATGGATATATTCAGATTGATGGAGGAGCTACTCTGCACGGACAGTCCAAAGGCAAGAGCCTCATGGTGAACACCAAAGGCAGCATATACCTGGGTGAGTATTATTCATATTATATTATATTATATAAAAAAACTGCACCATGCAATTTTGATATGATCCTCGAACTTGACTGAACTAAAAACACAGTGAACTATAACTTTTCTGTCTTCATTACATTATCTTCAATAAGTTAGCAACTGATGGTGATTTATTTTTACTTGTTTCAATAAAAAAAATACTACATGTTGTCAGTTATAAGGTTTGAGAATATGAAAGAGCTTCTTATAGAGTCTTTTATTCAAGAACAACAACCTCTCAAACTTACTCCGCGGGTCCAAACGTCTGCAGAGCTCATGAATGACTGGATGTGTTGTCATGTGACAGGCGGAGCCCCAGACATGGCCGCCATGACCGGAGGGAAGTTCTCTTCAGGGATGACGGGCTGCGTGAGGAACCTGGCGCTGATGAACGCCCGGCCGGGACAGCAGCCGGCCCAGGCCATCGACCTGCAGGCCCACGCGGCGCACGGCGTCAACGTGCAGCCGTGCTCCTCATAGACTCACACTCCCATGCAAACACACACAAACACACACGCACACACACACACACACACAGAGAGACTATGGAGTGATGTCACACACACACACACACACACAGCAGACTCACACAGAGACTTAAACACACACTTGGTGCTTTGCTGCTACCAAAAAAAAACAACACACAATCTCAACACGACACCACAGGATTTTCTTTCTCTGTGTGCAGTAAAACCAAAAAAAAGAAAAGAATTGAATATTAACTGCTCTTCCTCAGTGTTGTTTTCTCGATGAAGGACGGTGAACACAGGAGAACCAGTACAGTTTACATACTTCCAGCAGTAGTTTTAGTCACGAGAAGAGTAAAGCATATTAGGCCTTCTACGATGGGTCAGATCCTATGGAGTTGGAGATGTTTTTACAGCACTGAATTTTTATTTATATACATATGAATATATATATATATATATTATATTTGTGGGGGAAAACATGCAAACTAACCATAACTGCTCTTCCACTTTCCCAGAGTTCACTCTGGGTTCTAATACTGTGTGTCCAGGGCTTTTTGTTTTTTACAGGCCTATAACTGTATTAATACTTGAAGGCGTTTAGGTCTTCTTTCTTCACTTCTGTAGAGGAACTTCTTCTTTTTCACACGAGCATGCTCACAGTATTTTGGGAGAAGAGGCGCACACGGCCACACGCAGCTTCAGTACACGACTCAGGTTGTCAAAAACAAAACAAATACCTGCAAACGTTACAAAGCGCTGCTGCTTCTACTGAGTTTCTTTGCTCGTTCTCGGCAGCGTCTCCTGTGTCTGTTCGTTCTTTTTTATTTTTTTTATTTGATTAAAAAAGGACAGAAACCTTGGTGCTAATGTCAGACGTGAAGATGCAGCATGTACTCACGCAGCTGCAGGTCTGACACACGGGATTTCATTTTAGTGATTCAGTGACTTAGATGGAGGAAGCTCCGTCACTTTGTTAGCATGCACGGCGCTTGAGGTGGATGTGATGACGACGTGGAACGGCTCGTGGCCTCCGAGGCCCGACGTGATTGAGTAGATCTCAAAAAAAGCAGTTTTTGAAAAGTGAAAAGGGTGTAATTTTTTTTTTTTAATGTGTGGTCGTTGAAGATATTGTTTTATGTGTAAAGACGACAGGCGAGTAGAATGAGTGTGTTTGTTGGTTGTGTGCATCTCAGCCCTTTGTGTGTGTGTGTGTGTGTGTGTGTGTCATCATCCATATCCTCAGGAGGGTCAACTCAGAACTGCCTCAGGATGTGACTTCATTTTCCAGGCTCTAAAAACCCTGAAGGCTCCGTGTCTCTGTCAGAGATTCACGTGCAGCAGGACGCAGTAGAAGTGACAGTGAGATGGAAGCTTCCTGTGCAGGTTGTGTAGCTCTGAGTCGCCCCCCCACACACCACGAAAAAACTACAGCAGCATCATCACTTTGGGGTTCACACACCTTTTTATTCTTTTCGTAAGCTTCCAATATTTGTATCAATATCCTAAAAGTGAGCACTATCCTTTCACTTAGAGTCGCCTCCTTTTTATTTATTTTGTGTTATTTTTCCTCTTTTTCAATCACAGACGCTTGCTCAATCTCTTTCCTCTGGTTTTTGTGTATGGCCTCCCACACCCCCCCCTTGTTCCCCCCCCCTCATGTTTTGAATATTACATTGTAATTTCTTCAGAAGTCACGCCCCCATGAAGTTCCATTAATAAAACATGTCTATTACCTGGGTGGAGCTGCTCAAACCGGTCTTATTATTCAGTCAATGAAGGAAAGAACAGAAGTCTTATCCTCCAGATACGATGAATGGATTATTTATTTACACAGAAATGGCGTCATCGTGAACACGTGGACTGAAAATCCATCCGGTCCGTGACGACATCTTCTGTGTATCTGCTCTTGAAACTGGATTTTCGTAGAAACACTGACGCAAAGTTGTCCAGAATCTGCCACCACCACTTTTTATTTTTTTTTGTTTTGACGCCATCGCAAGATACGAAAGTTGCACTTTTAGTAACGATGGCGAAGTGAATAACAGTCAAATGAATGAAACATGTACCAGATGAAATATTGTCCGTGTCAGGACGACCTGTCTGTTCCATTTCCAGTGTTGAAACAGACACGCCCCTCGCCCTTTGGTGTTTCTTAATTAAAAACAAAATTCATGTGCTATTTTTAATCTCGTGAGTTTTTCTTTTCTCAGCACTGCATCATGGGGGGGGGGTTTAGACCTATAGATTCACATCATTGTTCCCAAGTCGTCCATTGTGCAGGTATAAGCCTTTAACCAGTGGAGATTACACTTTGGGAACTTTAGACCCATGTTCCCTGGTGGAGGTGACACCCAGGATCTCTAACATGAATCTGCCCCTCGGCTGCAGAGATCTCCTCTTTCACAGTCTGACACCTAATGGATAAATTAGATGATTAAAAACGAATTCATGTTCCGGCGAGACACATAAATAAAATGAAGTGAAGTAGCTTCATATATATATAAACATTTAATACCTGTGTATTATGCACAGTGATATACTTCAGTTTATTCTAATGATTTTATGAATTCTAGTGGAAAAACATCAGTCAGGTAATGTGTCGCAGAATCAGCATTAAGATTAAAAGACGTGGAAATAGAGGTTTAGGTAAAATAGTCTAATTCAAGCTGAATCATAATATAAAACCATCACAGTGAGGTAACCAGATGACAGGGGGGGGACGTTGACAGAACGTTTTCCATGTATGTAAGAAAATGTCACATTATCAAGACGACACTGTAGAAGTGGGATTCGAAATCTGATCCATCGTGTAGCTGCAGTTTCAGTCCAGTGTCGTCCTTTACTTTCCTTTTTATTTGTAAAAGATTAAAAAACTGTTTTCAGTCACTTCACACTCACACAACCATGGTTCACACAGTCTGATTATTTAACATATTTCATGCATATTTTTATCATCTTACAGAATAAAAGAAGTGTTTGTTTGTTTGTTTTACCAAAAAGAAGTTTATGTATTAAACATGGAGTTTGAAACGAGGGTAAGATTCTATTCTAATAGGTATTAGAAGTATTTGGATCAGGGCATTAAGAAAAATGAGAAGTAGAAGATTTTTTTGTTTCCTGTTTTGCATTTTGAGAATGAAATTGAAACAAAGAGAATAAAGTAAAATCCCCTGATCCATCAAATCCAGTTCGATGCTGCCAGTTTTCCATCTTTCCAAGTTTATGTGCTAAATCACATATAACACAGCTTAAACTTTAGGAAACTAGAGCCTCTATCTGCACAAACTTCATTCACCTTCTTTGTACAACACAAACAAAGTCCCTCCTGCTTAAGATCCAAGCTGTAATGTTTATATAATGCTTATATAACTACTGTAAGACATTCAGTCTGTCATCATCGATGTGCAGCTCCTCCCGGGCTCCGAGCTCCGTCACCGTGTCGTGCAGACAACAGTCACTCTACACTAATCCTGGTTACTTTACACCTCCGGCCTGCAAGGACATTTCAACTGACCCGAGGCCGCTCTGTTTGGCCAACAACTCAATTGTTATCTATAGAAACTCAATAGTGTTTCTCGGCAGGTATATTCTGGTCCGAGAAGAGTAAAGGAGAGACGAGCTTTTTACATTAGATACTGTCTTTAAGTCTGAAAACGATTCAAAAGATAAGATTAGATCACGTCCAGGTATTTCAGCACATTAGACTGATTGATTATTCATATTCGAGGTTGTCACGCTCACACAGGAAGTGTGATATCATCTTCCCCTCTGAGGTCGTGGTTTAATCCTCTGGCTTCAAACTGTAAAGTGACAAAGTCTCGACTTTCAACAGTTCTTCCGTCACATGATCAAGCACCACAGACTTGAACTTGAGCATTGAATAACAAACTAAGAACCAGGTAAAGATGCATATGCAGAGATTTTCCTGTTAAAAATATGTATAATATTTCATATCACAGTTACTGGACAGTTACTGAACAAAATTATGTATCCTTTTAAGCTTGAATTGCAATTTAAAATCAATTCAGATTCAATTCTTCTATAGTTCACCTCTTACTGCTTGATATCTAAATAATGCATCAATCACTGATACAGAGACATTTCATTATTCAGAGTCTCTTCACGGCTTCATCACAGTTCACTGAGGATCATGGGTGAGGCAGAGTGCTGTGGGAGGACAGAACACACACACACACACACACACACACACACACACACACACACACACACACACACACACACACACACACACACACTGAAGATCCCCATGGGTGGGATGTTAAACATAGAAGTGATGAAGAGGAGGAGTAGGACCTGCCTCTGTTTATCCCACGTTAAACCCACACATGCTTCACACCTCCACAGACACGTCCTCGTCACACGAGACGATATCTGTGAGTAAAAACGGAAAATTAAAATTGATTTCAGATTTATATGAAGCAGTTGAAAACACACTTCCTCTCCTCAGGATCTCCAGAGAGCATCATGTTGGTCCTACAGGTAATTTTGCCTTTGTGCACTTTGTCTCACTCGTGCATCTCATAACAGTGAATTCTTTGTAGTCTGATTGTTTTCTGTCGCATTGTGTTACTTTAGACTTTTGCAATCTGGTGTCTTCTTCTATCAGGTAAAAAAAAGAATAAGGGTTAATTCATTATTTTATCAATTCATGTATAAAATCAGTTTTAAGCCCTCGGTTCCTTCTTCTCCCTCCAGACCTGCACTTATTCGTCACTGCTTTGGAAAGTAAGTCCCGCATCACTTTCAGTTGTTTTAACAAATGACAAAACAATGAGTGACAGGTTGTTCACACCTGAGCTCCGTCCCCCCCCTGCAGCGTGTGAGACAGCCTGGTTCGACGAAGGGGACGTTTCCAGAGACGGGGACTCGGAGCTCCTGACCGACCTGAGAAGGAGGCACCGGACACGGATCTGCTCCGGTCCAGTGGACATGGAGGCCGAGACTGTGTCTGGGATCAAGTCCCAACACACGGGGAACAACTTCCACACGTAAACATACGAGTCGACAGTGAAGTACTATGATTGTTGGCTCATGATCCTTATGAATAATAGAAACAGCAGCTTTAACCATTGCCTGGTATTTCTTCAAGATCATTTACAGAATGGAAACCAATGAACTAGAAGGAACTTGAACTAGAAACGTGTTAATATACAATTAGAGCTGCTGTCATCATAACAACTATGAAGTAATAGGTGATAGTGGCTGATATTAAGAGGATAAAGCTGATTTACTGTGTTTAAACTTTTAGCTCTGAGGTGAAATATCAGTTGTGTTAACGTTTGTGGACGAATGAACTTTAACGACTGTAAAGTGAGACCTTATCTTTGGAGACTGGAGCATTTCACCCACTGTCAGAATCCTGAATCAGTACGTCACTCAGACTCAGACGTTTGGATACGACTGTGGATTTTACTGGTATTTGTAACATCCACGCTTGTGTTTTGCAGTTTCAATGCATCACAGGGTCTCTTGTGCCTCAACTCAGAACAGACCTGGAATCAGTGTGAGGATTACAAGGTCAAGTTCACCTGCACCGGACGCTTCTGCTCAGGTTACTACAGATATATAAAACGTTCTTTAAGGGAAAAAGTAGGAGAGTTGGACCCTTTTTTAAATCAGTATCCTAATAAACATCCCTCACTGGTTACAGAGTGCAGGACGCGCTGGTTCGACCATGATGACCCAACAGGAAACGGAGACTACGAGGTCCTCAGTGACCTTCTCAGAATCTACCCCGGAGAAATCTGCCGGCAGCCAATCGCCATCGAGGTCCAGACCGTCTCTGGGGAACCGGCCTCCAACACGTCTGACACCTTCTTAAAGTGAGATTTACACCATCATCTACTGTGTTTTATACCTGAAGAGCGATGGGGACATGATTTTCTCACCTGTCATTGCCTTCTTCTCTGTTTCGTGCAGTTATGACGCCACCTATGGGTTTGCCTGCCTAACTGCAGCTCAGGGGAGCAGGAGTTGTGAAGATTACGTGGTCAGGTTCACGTGTCCGGAAGAGTTCTGTGAAGGTATGAACACGTAAATAAATACATGTTTAAAGCTATTTTACACATTTTCCACAGAAACCATTGAGTGCCCGTGTATATGCTGGGAAATGAGTGTTAATGGAAAATGGATGGATGATCATTTTCTGTAGGATGTTCAGAGATGTAAATAGATTCCTATGTCGACTCAGAAAATCGGTTCAACTGGATTCAACTTGACGTTTGTATATTGTTTAACTTTTGCATTTCTTTTTCCTCTTTCCTTTTAAATAAAATAAAAATGATAACGTCCCTTCCATATAAAAGGTCAATTAATGTTCATTTATTTGTATTTGGTTTCAATACAATTTCCGGTGAGCTGCTGCAGATCTGTATGATCTCTGGCCTGTTTGGGCCCCGAGGGAAAAGTTCCCTTCCACCGTGAGGCTCCCAACGCACGACCAAACGACAGCATTTCACCGTTAAATCATTTTATTGAAACAAAATACAAATGTGGTCACCTGATCCCCCCTGCAGCGGTAACCTCACCCTGACCCTCACAGTTCATGTGTCCTGTGCTCAGTGTCTCAGCGGTGTCGAACACAGTGGCTGAACGGTGACGACCCATCGGACGAGGGGGATGTTGAGTCCATGCCTCAGCTGATGAAAACCTTCCCCGGTCAAGTGTGTAAAAACCCAATCAGCATCGAGGCCCAAACCACTAGAGGAATATCCGCCCACTACACTGGAGACACCTTCCTCTCGTACGTTGTGATATCAAACACACACACACACACACACACACGTTCATTTGTGAGTCTGTCGAGCAGCTTTTTCATGAGGAATCCTTCATTCTTCATATTTCAGCTATGACGTAACGTTTGGGTTCGTGTGCATCAACGACAAACAGAGGAGTAAACAATGTGAGGATTATCAAGTGGTCCTGACCTGTCCTCCAGACTTCTGTCAGGGTGAGTTCTCATGTTTGTTTCACACGAAAGGAACCAAGTAAAAACAGAATAGAAATTATAACAGTTCAATAAAACATCATAGTTTCTTTAGTTGTTAATTTAAAGCCAGAGTTGTGGCATATAAGATTATTAGATTAACAAAGTCAAACAAATGAGATACCAAGTAAATCATTATTTGAGTCAATACATTATTATTTGAGGTAGTAAGTCATTATTTTGAGGTAGTAAATCAATATTTGAGTTAATAAGTCATTCTTTTTGAGATACTAACTTGTTAGTTTGCATTGGGAACTTTGAAAAAAGGTTTCTCATTATAACAATTTACAGGATTTGTTTTAACAGAGGCACAGGATTATGTGAATGAAGCTTTATTTTATAAGGACACTTCACAGACTGATCCCTGAGGACCTAAGAGGCCAATGAACAGAGACGTGTATTTAGGCCCTGAATCCGTATCTGACCTTTCTGTGAGACACTGATATCCCACTGCAAAGATCTGAGGAGTAACATAAGATGCTCTGCCTCATTGGCATCATACAAGTCACAAAGAACAAATATCACAATAGGTCTGAATCAGAGTCTCCATATGTCTGTCTGTGTTGTTGATCAGGTTGCAGGACGCGCTGGTTCGACGTGGACAATCCCACAGGGACAGGAGACTATGAGACTCTCCTCCAGCTGCAGATGCTTTATCCGAGTGAGGTGTGCAACCAGCCGGTGGCCATTGAAGCCATGACGCTGTTTGATGTCCCTGCACACGAGACGGGGGACGTCCTTCAAGAGTAAGTTGTGGGACTGACGAGGGACAATGATTACGATTAAGACTGCTTGATACACCATACGTCTACTCACATATTCTACCATTACTGACAATAACTGCTCCCTTCATCTCTGTCAGACATTTTCTTACGTATAAATACTTTAAACATTGACACACTTTTCAATTTCATCACATGATATTACATAAATTACAACCTGCCAGTCTTTCTACACATTAAACTGTACAAATAGCAGCCGGAGGAAGTATTGCATCACAACCCTGGGTTCTAAGAGATTGATTCATTTTGTTTTAATTTATTTTAAATGATTATAAAGAAAGAAGATGAATGGTCAACAGTTTTTAATCTTCATGCTAAGCTAAGCTAAGCTAGGCTAATCTGCTTCTGGCAGTTGGTGAACTAATGATAAAAATACATTATCAACAAAGGATCGATCCAAACCACGACCTGCAGAACCCGAGACATCCTGACTTCTAATCTAAAAGAGTCTGAAAGCTACAATCCCCATAATGCAGCTGTATTTTCTTGTGTTTCGAGAAAACCCTCATGTCTGGTAAACATTCAATCTCCACTCCTCCAGTGTCTGTGATGAAAGTAGAGTCCAGACATGGAACCAACCCTCAGCACATCATCAGGATTTAGTTTTCAGGCCTCAGAAAGCTCCCAGCTGTTCACAGGCAGTTCTCCTCATGACGAGTAAGATGAACTTCACCTGTAAAACCAGTGAACTGCCCCTTTAACACATCACGTATTATGTATTTGTACAGGTATGATGCCACTCGTGGTTTTTCCTGTGTGAACGCTGAGCAGCCCGATGGGAAACGTTGTCAGGACTACAAGGTCCGCCTCACCTGCCCCATGAACTTCTGCACAGCATAGACGATGTCTAATGTTAGATTTAGTGTCGGTGGAGGATTTGTAACGGACGTGTAGGATTCCTTTTACAATTTTGTTTAACAAATACACACATTTTAACATAGCATGGTATCAACTTGTGGTAAAGAAAATATTTTTTAAGTATTTTTTATTTCAGAGCTCACATGCCTGCATGGACGTTGCATATGAAAGTTAATTTTTTCAGATCCAGACTAATATAACCTGGAAATCAGCAGGGAACAAGTTAATACCTCTTGGTTACAACAAGAAAAGCAATAAGGATCGTGATTACTGTAAACACCACACGATGATGTACACAAATCTTTATTTGTAGACCAAACACGATTTTATATTTTAATAAAAACCTCTCAAGCTGCGTTGTTTTCTGAGCCCACACCTGCATTCCTAATAGCATTGAGATGATTTACACATCTGTAGTATATTTTACTGTATGAATGTTTTACAGATTGTGACAGGAGGCCTATACAGTAACAAACATATACCAGTAAAAAACAAAATAAAGATGTGAACTTTGTATTATACACAAATGATGTTTAATGTGACTTATCTTGACAACGTCGACTGAAACGTTGAGATTCAGTCATACAACACAAATCCCAGGCGGCATATAACATAATATTTAATGGATGATGTATCTTTACATTTCTATTCAAGTGTAAATCCACATGTCGCTTATATATTTACTCATTTAAAAATGAATTCTCTACTGGAGGTGAATCTTAAACTGAAATCACGAACAGGGACTGAGGTGTCGACCATCAAACTAATTCCACTGGATGCAAAAGATAACAGAATCACAACCACGTTGAATTAAGACAATAAACTTCATGCACATCTTTTCTTGCATGATCTGTTCTGTTAAAGGCACGTTTTTAAATTAGCAAACATCAATGTTCCCTGTTGTTCCCCGTTGTTATTATTGTTTTATTATAGTTTTAATCGTTAACTAATCTCTGCAGCTTTAATTAAAACAGCAAACACAACACAAATTTAATAACTTGTAAACGAAACTTCTCCTCACTGCAGCTTCTTGATTAAAAATAATTTCAATCTCATGAACTTTTTGTTTGAAATTCGTGCACAAACGAAGCGGCGGCAGATAAAATCCCCCCCACCCCACCGGTATCACGGACAACGCGAGCGTCACATCCGGTGGAATATTCCAACGGATTTACCCTTGGTCTTTAAAAGGACGCGCTGAATAAAGCTGCTGTTGAGTCGACAGGTAAACGCTCACGTGTTATTTACAGGATTCCGACCAGTGTGAAGACCTCACGCGCTGCAGAGACAGAACAGACATCAGTGTAACGGACAAAAGAAAAAAAAAGGCACAGACACAGACACAGACGAGGTTTTTTTTTTTTTTTGTCTGTGAGGCTCGTGCGTGTTTACACATCTCTCCGTCATTTTGCGGAGACTCAGAAATCTGTGGAGTTCCTTCTCAGGTAAGATCACGATGCCTCGTGCGAGGTGGAGGTGATTGTGTTTGTTTGGAATCGGAGGCCGATCTGCTTTGGGCTTATTTGTCGCGTTATCTGGTTGTGACGCAGCTGCGCCACTCGCGCCGACCTATGCGCATATGGGGTGTGAAGTGCACAAATTCATTCACCAGTTTTCTGCTGATATATTTCGAATATTCAGCTCACGTCGTCCACATTCAGCTAATTTAGGACACATTTAAGACATTCATAAGCATATGTCTTAAATTTGATATGTAATGTATACGTTGAATGTTTAATCTATGTGCAAACCTTAAACGTTAAACGTTAAATGTAAATAGTAAACATAAATGTTACATATAAATGTTATATCTAAATGTAAATGTTAAATATACATGCAAATGTTGCATCTAAATGTAAATGTTAAATCAAAATAATAAACTTTATTTATTTATATAGCACTTTTTTTTTTAAAACAGAGGTCACAAAGGGCTTTGGCAACACAGACAGAAGAGAGTAAATAACAACTTGATCACATAAAAGCAGTAAAATGAACGATATAAAACAAGTTAACAAGTCAAACCGTTCGTGTTCAACCCCCAACGCAGGAAGAAGGAAGAAGGCACACGAGGTCACAACAATTCTGTGACGTAGCTCGATGCCAGACGCTTTAAAAGTGATCAGTTGAATCTTAAAATCATTTTATAACGGTAAAGGAGCCAATTAAGAGAAGCAAGGATCATGTGACTGATGTTGCCTTTTAAGACCAGTGAGAAGCCCAGCTTTTCTAAATCTAAATGTTAAATGTTAAACGTGCGTGTTAAATATAAATGTTATATCTAAATCTAAATGTTAAATGTTGTATATGAATGTAAATGTTGGATGTGAACTGCCTGGTTCGTTTTTAGTAAATGGATAAACTGTGAAAACCTTGACACTTTGGCCTAGTTGTCCTCTGAGCAGTGTTTGGGTTTTTCGACTGCACCTGAACGCAGCATCAAAAACGAAACTTATTTGCCCTCAGAGGACCTGAGTGTGTACGTGCGTGCGTGCGAGTGCGTCTTTGTTTGTGGGTGTGAGTGAGGGCGTGTTTGTGTGAGAGAGCGTGACAGTGGGGGTGTGTGGGTGTGTGTGTGTGTGTGTGTGGGCGTGTGTGTGTGTGTGTGTGTGTGTGTGTGTGTGGGTGTGGGGTGTGTGTGTGTGTGGGGTGTGTGTTAAACTGGAACCCGACCAATTCACGCCCTGTAGTGTGGGCGGGGCTGTGTGCTCTGAGGCCACTTCACCGGAAGTGGGATAATTGCCAAATTTCCTAAATATTTAGCCTTATATTTGGCAACGACATTTATAACTTAACATTTAACTTTTAACATTAACATTAAGGTATAACATTTACATGTATATCTAATATTTATATATTTATATTTATATTTATATTTATATTTAAATTTAACATTTAACATTTATATTTAATATTTAGATTCAAAATTTAATATTTAATATATTGATATAACATTTTACATTCAACTTATATATGACATGAATTTCTGATTTAAATATGAGGAAAATTTGCTAGATGCAAAGAAACTGAGGTAAATATTTGAAATATATCAGTGTTGATATATCAGATGATGTGCGCGCCCCCATTTCTTTCTGATCAGCTGTTTAAGCTTCTCCTGCCCCCAGTGGTGGTTTTCAAACAGCAACTGGTTTCAAGGGCTAAAGAACAAAAATGACTGAGTTGCAAATCGATTAAAATCAGATGGGCTACTTTGAAATAATCTGTATTGTGTATTACACAATACAGATTATTCAGCAGATATAATCAGCAAATATTAGAGATTTAAATGGAAAAATCGGATTATTTAAATTCCATTTGAATTTTCATTTAAATAGAACACCTGAAACCATGTCCTTTTTTATAATTTTGAGATTTATTTGTGGAGACAAAATGCTGCCAAAACCAACAAGCTTATGATGATGATTATTTTAATAACGTGTGTTTATCTCCACAGTTCAATGTGATTTAAGTCATGTTTATCTCTTTAATCTTTCAGCTGTGAACCAGAGACTATCATGATCCTCCTGACTCCCTCCTCTGGTAGGTACCAGTGTGTCAATCTCATCTTTAATCTGGATTACTGTACACACCTACGGGCACGGGCGCCAGAGATTAAAGACGAGGTTTACTTTGAAATAAATTGGGGCAGAGAAATGTTGCTGAGGCAATTTTAATGACGCATGGAGTGAATGAAGAAGAATAAATGATTCATTTGAGGAAGTACATGTTTAGAAACCACATTTTAGAATAGACTGGATTAAATCTCCTATGACTGATGTGCATTATTTGTAATTAATTGAAATGTCATTGTCCTTTTTATTTTACTACATGTCATTACCTAAAAACTACTCAACTTCACATTTAAACCAATACTTTAAACTGTGTTGTAAGTTCACTTTGGATTTTACCACTTGTGAATTTCTTTTGTTTAGTCGTTACCCGGTAACATAGCCAGGGTGTTGCATACCAAGGGCTTTCCCAGAATGCATTGCGCTCAGCAGGCAGCCATCCAGAAATAGAGACCTGCTTAGAAATTGAAATAAAAAAGTATGTTTGTCTCTGGCTGTTTTCCTCTTTTGTTTTTTATTAGTGACCAAGAAAGTTTGTAAAGTGGTCAAAGTAAAAACTTGACAGCACGCTCAGTAACCACACAGCCTGGATCTTCACACGTGTGAGGCTCTAATGGTTTCATACAATTGACTGTTGTTGTCTGATTTGAGCATATTCAAAATACCAGGTTGTAACTTGTGTTAAAAGTAGATTTTTTATTTTTAAAAAGCATGCTGTCAAGTCAAAGTGTGAGTTATTGTTTGCTTTCTGCTGTGTCTCATACGCTGTTTTCTTTCAGATGAAGAGTCCCTTGAACTCGCCTGGCTTTGGAATCACAGGAAGTTCAGGGTGAAAAACACTTGAAGGGGTTGCTATACCGCAAGGTTTAAGACACAAAATGTCAAAGTTTCCAGGTCATTGTGCATAAAATGTCTTGGACAGTACTATGACTTGAGAGAAAATCTAAAAGCTCACATGACCCCCCCGGGGGGTGGAACAAAGGTTTCTCTGTCGTCACTTAGAAAACATCACAGCATCGTGGGGGAGGAGGCAGATTTTTTTGATGGAGTGCGGCAGCAGTCATTCCATCTTGCTGACTCACGTAGTCAATGTATCCTTTTTTAAAGTTTGAATTATAACTTTATAACAAATTCCTCTTAAAGGTCCAGTGTGTAAGATTTAGGTGAAAAGGATCTATTGGCAGAAATGTAAAGCAATCCTCATGATGTTTGTGTGTTTCATCTAAATTGTGCAAACTGCAGTTTTCTATACCCAAGAATGAGCCCTTTATATTAAATACTTTTATATTCAAATCGGGAGTGGATCCACTTTACGGGGGCGGCCATGTTTTTTTTACAGTAGCCCAAACTGGACAAACTAAACCTTTTGAGTTTTTATGACAACTGAAGGCTACCACAACTTCTCTTTCATGTTTGCAAAGGGAGATTGAGGTGAAGGGGTATTCAGCTGCAATATACAACGTCACCACTAGATGTCCCTAAATTCTACACACTGAAGCCTTTAAAGAAATCATATGACCTGCTAAATGATTTCTTTTGACGATGTAACGTTGAAATCCTGCTAAAAATGACATTGAAACCAGGTGAGGTTCCAGACTTCTCTTTACATCGCAGTCCCCATTAAACCCCGGGGCTGCAGTGGTATTGATGGGACCAGTATAGCTGTGAGTGCTGCTGCCGGTCCTCGTCTCAGGTCACTAGGCTTGATCAGAGTTAACGGGCTAATTGATCTCACGTCTGGTATGTGTCACTGCAGTAGGTCCAGTTCACGCTCACTGTAGCCAGTGGTGTATGTGTTAGTCCCCTCAGTGTTCACAGCTTGTTCCCTCACACCAGTATTTGTGTGTATTTGACCCCTGATAAGATCCCGTTTGAGTGCTAACACTTCACATGCATCGTGTTCAGAGTTTTACTTTCAAATATCTAGATATTTGAAGTTTAATGCATGAGAGTGTGGCCATTATTTCTAATAGTTATGTATAATAATGCATACACTGATGAGGCGAGGCTGTCTTTAATGTTGCATGCTGGAGGCTGAGTGAATGTGTAGTAACAAATTTATTTTAGTGATCTGAGAAAGGATGAATGTATCGTAAGGTTGGTCTCCATCCATTGAACATACGTCTTGGTAAGTGATACTTCTTCTACATAAGACGGGGAATCAGCTTCATAGATATTATTTAGTTAAAATGAAAGATGATTTAGAAAGAATATTATTATCCTGGTAAATCTTTATGATTACTTTCAGAATTTTTCCTCTCACCTCAACTGGAGTCTGACTCAAAATGGGATATAATCACTAGACTGTTCCCATTCAGACTCACTCATCAGAAGGTCAGGGAGTCACAGACAGGGATTTAGCTTTTAAACCACAGCAGAGGTTATCGAACCGACACGGGCCGCTCCTGACCGCTGTCATCCTGTGGTCTCAGGTTTCTTCCAGTGCACCAACAAGCTCTTTCTGAGTGATCAGGCTGCCTGGCTCCACGTCAAGGAGTTCGCCCGTAAAAATGCAGCGAACGCTCTGTCAGTCGCCAACATGGTCATGGGCATGGCCTCCATTCTCAGCAGTCTCAACGGGTAAGTGAACACGGCGTCGTTCAACTTTACAGAAACAATAAAGAATATATGGGCTACACTCATGGATGTGGACTAATGTGGGCTAATAAAACAATGATTGAATGTTGTGCCAATATTTTTTATCAATAATATTTATAATCAACTTTTCAGAATTTTGGGATGAAATTTAAAAACGGCTAACTGGTCAAAGTACATTTTGATGTACTTCTGTCAGTGCCTGTATAGATATAGTTTCATTAAGATAAGTAAAACTAATTATTTAAGTAAATAAACTTGTGGTGACACAGAGGGACCAAATATTATTGGATGAAACACAAACTAAGTTATTAAAGAGGTACATGCAAGTGCAAGTATGAAAATCAGTAATCCTGGACTCTGAAATACCTTTTTGTTTTACTTATTCATAAGATTGTGGAAAACTATCCACTTGCACGAGTTTCAATTCTATGCCACTGTCGACGTTTTTACAACGTTAAAAGTGTCTCTCTCAAACCAAACACTCGCTCTCTTTGTCCAGGCACCATCATGCCGCATGTTGGCTGGTTCTGATTGGCTACCTGCTGGATTATGCAGATGGAGCGGTTGCCAGGCGACTGGATGCCTGCTCGGCGCTGGGTAAGTGCAGTGTTTTGGTCAACAGCTCTTACCGAAAATAGAACTCCAGCCGCAGCGTTGGCACGGCTTCCAGCACAGTGCTTTGTCTGGACTTTCTAATTTAGCCTCGTTAAGTCTTCAACAAAAGGGGGTAGAGCAGTCAAAGGAAACTCTGGGAGTCTCTGAGAGAACAATCATGCATATTCTATTCCATGTAACTTAAGCCTTAGTAAATCAGTGTCCTTTGAGTAGTTTCTATACTTGGTGTCACTAGCAGGATTTAGGTATGAAAGTAAACAGCATGAGATTCCCCCCTTAAATACTATGCAAATACACAAATAGACCAGTGCTCTGTAGTGGGGGGCAGGGGGGCAGTGTGTCCGTGTGTCCTCACTCTGAGAACATGTCTCCCTCTATGTCCTCTGATAAACTACAGCAGCGGTCGGCAACTGGGTTAAACCACGGGCCAAAAGCGAGATCATTTAGATTATTAGATTATATTTGTTTCATCATATCGGACTGAGACACAGAACCCAGAGCTCAGCCGCTGATCTCTGACATGGCAACAACACTCACAGACTCCTCCTCCTCCTCTTTGGCCATTTGTCTTCAATGTAAAAGCACAATGTTCGTTTTGTTGCTGCGACGCTTTAAACTCTAAATGTAAGAAATGGTTCAGTTCCTCATTCAAACTTATGTATAAACCACACAACTACTTTGAAGAGCAATAAAGTGAATTCAGTTTCATGGGATGAAAAACATTCACGATAAAATCTTCACTGCAGATAAACCAGGTAGGATGAACACAGAGTTTTTTAATGTCACGCTAAATCTGAAGTAGCATCAACACAGAACAAGAGAACACAACATTACAAAAAAAATGTTTAGGTCTCAACCATAAAATGTTATGATTTAGTGCTTAAAACTGAATTGGATTTAAACCCATCTATTTTTTTATCCATTAATGTTTTTCCCTGTACGTTGTGACGCACTTTGTAACCTTGTTTTTTCCGATGAGAACAAATAAAGTTGTTTACAGGCAGGTTTAAAACCGGCTGTGCTCTTGTTCTATAGTCACCAGGACACAAATAGCTGCTTCCCGCTGCGGCTTCACATTTTCTCAAATTCCCAAAATAGCTCCCAGGTGAATCACAATTCATCGTCGGCTGCACATTTCAGGGGCTTTGTGTCCCGACGAGGTTTTTTCTGCATGACTTTGCAGGTGGATGTTGTTGCGCCCCCCCACGTATTTTGTCACATGAACAATCACTTTCTGATTAAGCAGCCTAATTCCACAGGATCACGCTCCAATTGTCTATTTTATCCCCGTTGCTTTGAGTTCTCTGCATATCTGACATTTTTTAAATTGTTGACCCCTGCGGCTCGTGGAATTCCACCTCGTTCGTTTGAGCCGTGGCCTGATTCATCCGTCCTCGTGCGCTGAAAACATGCTCCCTGCTCCTGGGGGATAAAGAGACAAGGCCGCGGAGAATGTTGTTTATTGAATGACTGACTGGCTGTCGGGCTGACGCGGTAATTTCCACTTGGAGATTTTTTTGCAGGTACGCACTCCACGCCACTGTCATGTGATGGTGACATCAGCAGGGACTATACAGAGGAGATGACAACGTACAATAAAACTTAGAAAAATCAATAAATTACTGACTGATACACTTGACTGGTGTCATATTCTCTAAATATAATCTTTAAGCAGATACACATGTATTTAAATGTTGTTTTTCATGCTCAGGTGCGAAGCTGGATGATTTTGCTGACTTCACGACCTTCGGAATCGCCACGTCACTGCTCCTGAGGACAACTGACGTGATGGACAACATCCTCTGCGTGTGCTACGTCCTGTCGGTGTTCGTCCGCCTCTGTTTCTACTCAACTGGTAAATTCCAAAATGTGGTGTTGCCATATAATCTATAGGCTACGTAAAGTATATTGTTTGAAGAATTTCATCCTATTAAAAAAGTGTGATCGTTGTGTCTATAATATTTAAAGGACTTACTGGGGATTTGTTTTTGTTTGCGAACTCAGGAATCCCCTTCATGTACCGCGGCCTGCCCTGCACATACGCCTCAGCCATCCTGTCCTGTGCCACAATGCTGTCGGGGGGAAACATGGCCGTGCTGCGCATCGTGGTAGTCGCCATGATCCTCTGCATGATCAATCAGAACTTCTACCCCCATGACAAAGTGCTGGAGTCACAGGCCTGGAAAAAAGTCGTTTACTTTGGAGGTACGGAACATTTTAGGAATGTAGATGGTTTTATGGGAATAGGTTTTTTACGTAACTGTCTCTGATACAGGTCAAGACTAAACTCTCTGAGCAAGTATTTGAAGAACTAGTCATTTGTGTTCACTACACAAAATGAGTTGACATAAATTGTCCTCTAGCGTCGTTTTCAGGTAAGTTTTTGACTCTGTGGTATCAAATATGTGGAAGATTCATCGGCCTCAGCTGAACTTTTCATTTTGGTCTAATTAGCTAATGTCAGTAAGTTGATTAAAAGGTTAAAGTAAGACGGTGAATGTGGCAAACACCAGCTTGTGGTGGTTAATATCGCTGTGAACATATTAGCATGCTGACATTAGCATTTAGCCCAAAGCACCACTGTGCACCAATATGCACATGGATGGATTATCATCTTATTCTTATGTTATCCTTATTTATAGATAAAGTTATATTCATAATAATAATAATACATACATGGTGTGTGTGTATATAGCACCTAAGTGTTCAAAGACACTTTACATTGGTAAAAAAGCAAAGAAATCAGTTAAAATCAAACAAAAAATATAAATTACACATTGTAGTAAAACTTAAAACTGGTTCTGAAGTGGAAGGTTTTGATTATACAGCTGATAATGAATATCTTATAACACCACGTGGTTTAATCTGCATATTTACAAAACATTCAAATAATTTCATAATCACTGATGATATGATTGATCCCAATTAACTTTTACTTTCTTTTTTTTTTTTTTCGATTCTCAGGAGTCATCATGTTGTTCTGCTCGTCATCCCCCCCCATGTGCGTGTACTACCTGCTCTGGTGTTTCTCCTACGTTTTGTTCCCGACTTCCCTTTGGAGCAGTAAAGTGTAGGGAAACGGGTTCTGGTCTTGTCCAAAACTCGCAGTAGGTTTACCTCCGGCCAATCTGGGCGAATTTAGTTGTCCCAGAATGTTGCTGCTCCCCACTGCCCTGGAGGATTCAAGCTGAACATGCTCATGCAGGCTAACACTTGCTCTATTTTACCTTTTATTTTTGATGAGACAGAACCTGGATGACAGGGAGTTGTGATGAGGGACAGGAGGGAAGGACATTTTTAAGTCACTTCTAAGGATTTAACCTTCATACACATGTTTTATGTCTTTGTTGCAGTGTCACTGAAGCTGAGGGGGGGTTGCCTGTTCCAAAATCAGAATTTTCATCAGGTTGTGTAATCTCCCTACTTCAGTGTTAATCCAATCTTTCCTCGATGGGTATATTTTCAAAGGAAATGATTGCAATACTTTTCTCCAACATTTTTGCCTCATATTTAGTTTTGCAGCCACACGAGGCATCACAACCACTAATACGATTTCCACGGCGTTGAGCGTAGAGTTAGGAATTAACTGTCCATGCGCTGCACTATGGAGATAAGACCTTTAATCCACCAGTCTTATTTCTCGGCAGCATTTTTTTTGAGATTCTAAACTCCATGCCCTGTCTCTCTTATCTATAACACAATAATGAACACACACACACACACAGCATCTGTAACATCTGTCAATGTTTGTATCAGGGTTGGGGTCAATTTGCTTTTAACGATATTCAGCTCATGGTGTGTCGTCAAACTCCGTATCGCACACCTTCACACAAGCTAACCTAAGATTACGGTCTTTGGACCACGGGAGAGATCCACGCTCTTCTGTTACTTCTGGACTCCAGCCCTTGTGCTTTTGTTAATCGCGTTCTTGTTTTCTTCCAAGTTGTGAGTCTGTCCAAGACATTGTGTGTTAGATTTCAGTGTTTTGCATGAGTTTGCCTGTTTTAAGAGGCAATGCAGTTTATATATCGAATCCACACTGGATCACCATTCCCCCCCCACCTGTATATTACCTCTCTGACCACAGCTGCATCACAGGTGTTTGACTGAGTGAAAAAACACCTGCAGCGTTAGGAAATTATTAATTACAGTAGAGTCTGAAATACATCATGAGTTGACACTGAAAACCCTAAATAACACGGCTGCAGAGGTTTTCCTCCACACGAGATTAAAGATCCAGTGTGATTTAGGTGAAAAGGAACTATTGGCAGAAATTATCCTAGTGATGTTTTCACTAGTGTTTCATCTAAATTGTACTAATTGTTGTTTCTTTTACCCTGCAACGTGCAACTTCACCACCAGATGTCACTAAACTCTACACAACCAACCTTTAAAGAGCAACAACACAAAGACTGTAAATCCTGCCTTTCCTGCCATCTAGTGGCTATGGATTACAAATTATAAAATGTTGTTGCATGACAGTCTGTGTGAACAGTGCAGCCGGACTGAAACTTTTAAAAAGTCACAGAGATCAGGCGAGGAAAGGAGAAGTGATTCTCTTTAACTTGGCCAGAACTCAGTCAGTCCTTTTTTTAAGCGAGGACAACTTTTTGGCTCGTGCCTCAGTCGGTGTATTTCTGCTTCCCTGCACATGTGTGCGACAAATGGGGGAGATTACATAGTTTTATATGGATTCTTTCAGAAGCCTGATGAAAAGCCTGATGTTCTCAACCCCCCCCATATTCAAACTACACCTACTCACAGCTGTCAGAATAAAGGGAAGGACATCATTCCCAATTTGATTTCTTGTGATTTTATTGATATGTAACTTGTATAAGCTCCAGACTCTTCTCAGACAGAGAAAAATGACCAGACGGAGCAAAATGTCCTGAATCAAGACCTAGATTTTAAAAACATCAATACAAAAGGTCATGACTCTGATTTCAGATGTGGGTTTAAACCAACCCTGGCTTAGTTCATGATAACGGTGCATACACAGACTGAAATTAAAATCTACTCTAGTTCATTCACTAGTGCATTCAGCTTTCCTGTGTGGGTGTTTTGGTTTTCAAACTGTAAAGTCATGGTGACGTATGCATGCCGAGAGCATAGGAGATACAAAGCCTGTACTTTGATTAAATGATGAAAGGAAAGAAAGGAGATCTCGATGAATGATCTGTGCTTTCAAGTCTGTACTTTTTTTGACAATAAAGGGGAAATTGAAATAACTTGTTTTCAGTGTTTTTATTTCAATTCATTATTGTTCATGCGCTGGAGGGTTTAAATTCAATGGAAGACATAATACTCGAGGGCAAAGATTATAGATGGATGACATGACAGCTCCCCAGAAGTGAAGCCGTCATCTCTATTGCCCCCTGGTGGCTGGATACATTCACGGTGAGGAACTCTTCCATGTTAGTTGATGGGTCACAGACCAAACTGAAAGGAAAAACCTCAAAGATGGTTATTTGATGCTATAAAACAGGGTGAAACATCCTGATTAACAATGATACTGGCTCAGGATTAGTCAAGGATGTGTTTCGGCTTGACCTCGATACTGCAGCTCCACATGATGACCAATGCTACACGGACTCTGGCTCCAAATGATGCCAAAAGCACAAGATGGTGCATATCTGGGACCATTTTTGTACACTGGGAGATGGTAGAGATGCCGTCGTCCATCTTTGTTTCAAGTCTATGTTGCATCCTGAGTAAAAAACACTATGCGTGTAGTCCTGCCTTTCTGTTATAGTCAAATACATCTATGACCTCAGGAACATGAAGAGGTTTGACGTCTGCAAAGAGCAGGGAGGACTCCAGCAGCTTGATGATGGCGGAGAACGCAGGTCGGTCTTTGAAGCTCCACATCCAGCAGTAGTTCATCAGATCATACCTAGAAGAATAAAGGGATGGTCTGACACTTGCATACAGACATTCATTTTCTGGAAAGATTTGAAAGTGTGGCCTGTCTTCACCAATATCCCAGAGAATACTTCATGGATCTTGATGAAAGGGATATTTAGGTGACTGATCTAGTTGATATAATGTGGTTTCATTGGCTTTTTGAGCTGCTGTACGTTTACAAATTTTGGCACAGACCATGAGAAATTTGGGATCTGGGATCACTTTCTTAAATATTGTGAGATAGGACCCTCTCTACTGAGCGCCACTCTGGTTATCCATGTTATGAGGAACCAATTATTTTCAGTAGTTTACTTACAAAGGTCCTCCACAATCCCCAGGCCTCTTCATTCGATAGGACGCCTGCAGCTTTGGAAGCACAGACTCAGGCTCCAGCTCGGGGTAGGGTGGAGAGCCTGAGATAGAATCAAGAAGATGTGACTTTAAAATACACTCATCTCAAAAGGCATAAATAAGAGTGAGATAATTTGTTGATTGATAACAGGACATGGTGATTTACCTAAAGTCACCAGCTCATACAATAGGATCCCAAATGACCACCTAGAGGGAGAAGAGAACATGAACTAATTCTGAATTCGATGACTTTTTTGTGTTTTGTTTTCTTCGGCAGAACATACACGTCACTCCTGTCGATGCTGAGCTGCGTTGTAATCCTCTCAGGAGCCTGCCATTTCAGAGGCACCTCTGCTGCCCTCGGCCTAAATGCTGAATCCATTTTGCGACCTTCAAACGCTACACCCAGTCCAGACACCCGGGCGGAGAGGCCTGGGCCAATTAAGATGTTCCTGGCAGCCACATCACCATGCACCAGCCTATGCTCTGACATCAGGTAATCCTGAGAGAGGAATAAATTGCGGACAAACACATCAATCTCTGGGTCATAGATTCATTAAAAATTCAAGATTGACAACAATTTTCCAGATGGGGAAAGACGATAAGCGCATCGAGACCTGCTCCGGCACAGAGTGACTTCTTCAGCAGAGCACGGCGTCTAAATTGAGCAAATTTTAGTCGAATTGTTTGTGGGAAATAATTGGTCTGCACAAAGTGACTCACCAAGCCAGCTGCAACCTGCTTTGCCACCAGAAACACAGACCTCTCGGAGAAGTTCTGCAATGGATCTGCCATTTGTGAGTTATTCTAGAGGGAGGAAACATTTCTTGTCATTTGCATGTATAATCTAATTTAAATTTGAGGTTATGTCCTAAACGCTTGTGTAGTGCTGTTACATTTCTGAGCGTCCAGAGGAAGAGAAGGAGGTTCCCTGGGCTGCAGGCGTCTAAGATCAGATACATGGGCGGACGCCTGGTCTGACAGAACAGCATCCGCACCACATTGTCATGTTTACACACTGTGGCATGGAACAGGAGCCACTTCACAAACTCCTTCGCCTCAGGGTGGTTGGGCCCGTCTGTATGGAGGTTCAGTGTGTAGAATTTAGTGACATCTAGTGGTGAAGTTGCATACTGCAGCTGAATACCCCTCCCCTTCCAAACATGAAAGAGAACCTGTGGTAGCCTTCAGTTTTCATAAAAACTCAAAAGGTTTAGTGTGTCCTGTCTGGGCTACTGTAAAAAACATGGCAGCCTCCGTAGAGAGGACCCGCTCCCGATGTAAATATAAAGTATTTGAATATAAAGGCCCATTCTAGGGTAAAGAAAACAACAAGTTAGATGATTACACACTAGTTAAAACATCACTAGGATTATTTTATATCCAATTTATAATAAAAAAACATCTCTTTCACCTAAATCTTACACACTGGACCTTTAAACGAATAACAGATAACCTCTTCACACAAAAAGGTTTTACTCTGATCACCCAGGTTCAGGCTTTACCCCGAAGAGACTTCACCACCACGGCCGAGGAAGGACCGTCTCTCCTCTTCAGCTGAGCTTTACAAACGGGGCCATAGCGGCCTGTCTGCCAGAACTCCAGTCCCTCCAGGACACAGTCCTCAGGGATCTCCCAGGGACACAAACCCTGCCGGACCTTTGGAGCGTAGACAGAAGCTGCACTGAGAGTTACACTCTGCCGGCCTGTTAGAAACACAAAGTCAATGCCGGGGAATTAGATAAATACGACCTAGGCATTGCTCTCAGGCATTAATTTAGAATAACTTGGTGTTTTACGAAGAGGCAAAGAGGTTTATACCATTTGAGGGGCTCTGTCCTCTCTGCTTGTTCTTGTGGAGACTGCAGAAAATCAGGATCACCACTAAAACCGTGCTGAGAGCCAACAGAGACGGGATGATGATCACAGCAAGTGGACCTGACGACTCCTCAGCTACACCACAGGAGAGAGAAGGAGCAGGTTCAGCACTTTCCAGAGCAGATTTCAATTTCAACCAGTTTGAGAAAAGTGAGGGGCGGGGGGACATCTCATATGCAGCCACAAGAGAGGAATCAGAATTTGGATCAGACGTTTTGCCTATTTGGAGCACGTGAAACTCACAGCACATGGGGAGCGAGGTGTCGTTGCCACACGACGTGTCCACATCCATGAGGAGCAGCTGACATTTCTCACATGTGAGAGAAATATTGGGTCATATCAACAGAAGGAATTCAAAGGTTTATCCCTGTGGACAGAAAGAAATGATTAAACAAGAACTGAAAAATCCATAATGTCACGAAGAGTAATGGCTCCAGATGACTTTAAGTTTTCCTACCTGACACCTAATGGCCTCTTGATGGATTGAGGTTACATTTCCAACCCTGTGATGCGTCATAAAAGTATTACCAGCAGCAGAGAGGTTGAACGACAACAAAGCTGTTGTCAACTGCTTTTATAAAATGAGCTCAGCTGTGTCTGTGTCTGAGGCCGCTGACCGCTGTGGTGCCCTGAGATGTTGACTGAAGGTTGATCATCTACCGGAGCGATAACAGAAACAGGTGCTGTGCTCACACCTCCTTCAGCCTCTACAGCTAAATGACAAAACTCGGATCATTATTACTAATAAAGAGCTGATTTCAGGTGGATTTTTCTGGGAAATCTGGCTCATTAGACAAAAGAAAATATGGAGTAAGAGAAGTAAACACAGTTTTTTTCCCCATCAAGATGCATGAGTGAAACACCCGATATAACTATAAAGAAAGTTATTCCTGGATCCGCCCCTTTGTCTGGGATCATTTAATGGGTTCTTCCTTGGTTCATGTTCCATCCTTCTACTGGTTACCAATAAAAACAGGTAAAACCAATAAAAACAGGTAAAACCAATAAAAACACAAGAGGGTAAAATGTGTGTAAAAGTAAAGTGTGTACATGAAAACTATACTACACCAATTTGTGCGTCACTGTGTCCTTTGTGAGGAAATCTTTATTGCAACTGGTGAAACGTGACAGATAAAGAAAATAAAGTTGTTGTATTTTTGGCACAAACATAAATCCTAGGGCCACATCTCTGGTGTTCCCATGTCAACATCGACCTCTGTTCTACATGTGACCACGTGGGGGATTTAGCTTTATTTATTTAGAAAGTAATAATAACAATAATAATAAACTTTATTTATGAAGCATACAAAAAAAACTTTTACAAAGTGAATCACAGATATAACAATAGAAAATACATGCAGTGCAATTACAAGTTTTGGAATAAAGTGCCATCTTCATCAGTCTGTGTTACAAACACAAGGGGGCAGGATTGTGCAAGAAATCCAGTCCAGCACTTCTCCTGACGCAGGAAACTACACAAGCACCAGGAATCTCCTGCAGCCTGTTGCATTAACGGTAAAAAACTAAACTTTTAACAGACCAAACAAACTGAAAACTCAAACTTTCCCCAGTTTACAACGACCACTTCCCACAGGGAAAACTCCGCCTTCCTAAAACACGCCGTGGTGGAAACAGAATCCAGCGCTTCCCAATCCCCCGGAGCCCCGCCCCTTCCCTCATCCTCATTGGTTCAATGCAAGGCTGCAAGGTCCCTCCCCCGGCCCCTGATTGGACAGAACACCCTGCAGTCAAGGAAGCAACACGGAAAAAGATCTTAAAAAAAAAAAAAAGTTATGGAGAGATGCCCGAGCGGATCTCGTCTGTTGCGGGTCGCTGCGTAGTTTCCAGCGGGAGAAACGCTCCCCACGCCGCCTCGGGACACGCGGGACGCGCGGTGCGCAGCGGGGGAACCAGGAGCCGGGGAACCGCCGCCGCGAGGGGGTCAGAGCCGCGGCCGCTCCGGGGGCAGAGCCGGGTTTGTTTCCCCGTTTCCAAGGACTGAGAGTCGCTGATGTCACCGCGGAGGAGGAGAAGGAGGCGGAGGGCAGGAGAGGAGGAGGAGGAGGAAGAGGAGGACAGGTGCGCAGAGTAAAGTTACCTCTGGTCGGAGCAGCAGCAGCAGGAGGAGGAGGAGCAGCAGGAGGAGCGACACTCCACTACTACATCTGGGTTTATTTCTGAACATCAGCTGTTGGAAGTTTTCTGGGGTTTTTTGTAAGGAACAGTTTGGAAGTGGATCATATTCCCACTGGATCCACTTGCTGCTCCACAACACGGAGGTCTGACGGAGGTGGAGGAGGAGGCTGGTGGTGGTTTTGTTGTTGTTGTTTGTGAGGACACACAACACAACACAACACAACACAACGCAACGCAACGCAACGCAACTGTGCTGAGGGACCGGAGCAGCACCGGAGGCTCCACTTTCCGCCTCAATGCGACACTGACGCAGCAGCTCTCGCATCCCCGCAGACAGGTGATGCTCGATGGGAGGACGCGTCTTCACCACAGGGAGTTAAACCGCGAGATAACAGAATAGCACCAGTTGTTGTTTTTATTCCTGGATATGGATTTTAACACACGAGCCCGGCGCCAACTTCTCCGATCTGCCACGATGGTTTCCCCGTGCGTCATTGCGCCCTAGGATCAAGAAAGCGGGTCTCGAGCCGAAGGACGACCGTTGTTGGACTTGTATTTTCGCGGGAGGAGGAGGAGGAGGTCGTTGTCGTTTCCCGGGAGCCAAGCGACCATGTCCAAGACGCTGAAGAAGAAGAAGCACTGGTCCGGCAAAGTGCAGGAGTGCACCGCGTCGTGGGGGGGATCCGGGGAGCTGGTCACCGTGGTGGAGGTGCGGGGCGGCGCGGAGCTGGGAGAGTTCCCGCACCTCGGACACGTAGTTGCGGAGGCGATGGTGTGTCACGCCGGGAGGTTTCCCTGCAGCGGGGACGTGCTGCTGGAGGTGAACGGGACCCCGGTGAGCGGACTCACCAACCGGGACACGCTGGCTGTCGTCCGCCACTTTCGGGAGCCGATCCGCCTGAAGACGGTGAAACCAGGTGAGTCCGAGGGACAACGACCCCCCGGCCACATCTGCATGTGTGGGATTAACAATGAGAGGAACTGGGACATGAAGGTGTGACTGGTTCCATGATTGAATGAGAGGAACTTGGGGTTCAGTCTCTCAGCTGTGTGTGTGTGTGTGTGTGTGTGTGTGTGTGTGTGTGTGTGTGTGTGTGTGGTGTAATACTCATGTTGTTTACACTATCACACTATGGGAACTAATCTCCCTTATGTTGATGTCAAGCAAATCATTAAGATTTTAAGTTGAAGGCATGTTTTAAGGGTTAGGTTAAACTTAAGGTTTAGGTTGAGATATGATTGGGGTTAGAATAAGTGTGTATGTGTCTGGCCCAGGTTTAACTTGTGTTATTTACACACTCACATTATCAGGACTTGTCTTCCTACAAAAAGCAAATCCACACAATTTAAGACATGTTTTAAGGTTCAGGTTCAGGTTTAGTTTAAGGTAAATGTTCGGGTTAGGCACGAGGTAACTATGGTTAAGGCTCCAGGAAATCAATTTAAGTCAATGTACCCAGTCACATTATGGAGATTTGTCTTCCTCATGGGGACATGAAGCAAGTCCCCGTCATGTAAATCATTCAACATTAAGGTGATGACTTGTTTGAAGGTTAAACTATGGATTAAGTTTAGGTTAAGGGTTAATGTTGTAGGTTAATCTTAAGGGCAAGTAGTAACCATGTTTAAGGTTAGAGTAAGTTTACAGGAAATCAATATAAGTCAATGTAACTTCCTCTTAAATCACTGAGACACCAGTGTGTGTGTGTGTGTGTGTGTGTGGTGTGTGTGTGTGTGTGTTCATATTTATATTTAGAAGCATATCCATGTCCCTTTTTAATTTCCAGCTGGCTTCAGCAGGTCTAAACTGTCTCAACCTCCTCTTCGTTCATTCGTTCATTCATGTGGAGACATACATTTTCCCTGCCGCGCTCACACTGTGATTCAGCACGCCGGCCCACGGTTCCCAGATGTGCGTGCACCGCAACATAACCCATGAATGGCTCGCAGCCCTTTGTCTGAACTCGGCCTGTAATCTTCTTTGCATGTGCGAGTATGTTTCCTGTCCGGCTCTGAGCTCGCGTATGCACTCACACAGTCCTCACATGTACATATAAAGTCCTTGTAATTCTGTGTTTGTATTAACTCTAGCTCGAAGCTTATTGATTGGATTTGCAATGTTTGTTATTACCTGATTTCCAAAACAAACTCTACCAGTCATGTGGGGCACTGGGGATGTGTGTGTGTGTGTGTGTGGATGAATTTGATAGAGCCACTGCTGAGTGTGGCACTTTGCAGACACTTAGCAGGGATTTGTTAATGGCTGCCTTGCAGGGCTCAGACTGTGTCGTTCTGCTTGCAGGACTGAGTCCAAGTCTAATTGAATCAATTAGACTCATATCCTTAAATCCCCAGGATGCTGTCCCGGCCCGGCCACACGCTCTGACACCTTCAGCTCCCTGGTTTACCTGTTGATCAGGATTTAAAATGAAGGGGTGAATATTAAGGTTTATTTTAAGTTTTAACGTTAAACGCTGTGATTCGGGTTCTTGTGTCACGTGAGAGCAAAAAAAAAATAAACATGGGAAGAGATGTAATCTAGTCTTTGCTCAAGCTTGTTAAAGGTGCATTGTGTCAGTTCTCTTGACTTTGTGTTATGTAATGTTGGTTGTACGCTAAGTGATGCCTGCGCTGCACCTCGACGTGTGCAGGCTGCTGCAGACCGTGGTCTCCTCTCGGGGCCTCGCTGTGTGTTTGTATCCTTGTCCCTGCTCTCATGATTAATTCATGCTTCATCCATCATTGATGGCCGCGCCGTGCCAAGATGAGGTGGCCGATGGGGGCGGATCAGATGTTAGCCGACCGCTGTGGATGTAAACTCGAGTTCGCCTGGATGGCGGAGCCTGGAGTGGGGATAAACGCTCCGTCTAGAGGTTAAGATTTCGCCGCCTGTTTTCCACAATAAGCGAAACATCCCATCATATCAGAGCAGCCCCCTGTCTTCCCTTTTTTTCCCCTCACTGCCTGATTTGTCTTTACTTTATCTTCCCCCTGCAGATGTTTACGCCTTATCACCCCATCTCGCCATTATTCCCCATTTCACTCCTGAACCCCTTCTCTCACCAGTAAACTCTATATTTTTTTCCACCACATATATTATCCTTGAAGTACATTTTGCACAAAACTCCACTTGCAGCTTCTAAATCAAACATGAGATTTTGCTTCTTCGTTACACTCGAGGCGTCTCGACACTTCCCCCTACATAAGTCGTGACAAAAACAACAGAAGATTGTCTTGAGTGCTCCTCTGGCTCCAGACCAGCCATCGGCCTCAGTAAACAGCTCCCACCTTTGCGAGCAGGCAATCGGCAGGATAACCTTGAGGGGACGATTGAGCGGAGAGGCGTAGCGATCGCAGGTATATTGCAGCTCAGAGACCGGTGAGTGGGCAGCTCATTGATTAATGCTGCAAACAGACTAGGAGCTTGCTTGGTTTTTGCCTCGTGGAGCTTAATGGACGGACTGTTTAGCTCTCAGGTCCCAGATCAGCCGTGATTCACAAATCAGCTCTGTAATGGAAAAAAGGTTTTCATTGAAAGTCTGAAAGAGATGATGAGGATAATACTGAGCTTTACATTTGACAGCGTTTACCCCAGAGATCACGTCAGTGCATGAATACCTTTCTGCAGGCAAGGTCATCGTTATTATTAAAACAAATGCTGAAAAATGGCTGTAATCACTGAAGGAATCACAATGGATTCCTACTGAAGGAGTGAAGTGTTTACAGGGTTTTATTTGAATGTATAGCAGCACTGGTGAGAAATCAGCTGCCATGTACTTTCACACAACCACACTCCATTTAATACCCAAGCAGAGGCTCTAGAAAACGAGCTGCTCCCTGTATTTTTTATTTTTCATTTAGGAAAGAGAATTATGCACAACTCAAAGTACCTGGGACATCTCGCTCGGGGCTTTTATTCCGATATACAGACTAAATTATTAAGTTTTCTTGATGCGCCTACATTCACACTCTCTCAGGCCTTTGGTTATTTACATCACACTGCAAATTTCCCATAATCCCTTCTGACAACCAGCTGAGGGTCTGCTTGAACTTGTTGCGTTCGGCTGTGGTTTGAACCGAGCAGCTGAGGAAAGTGAGAGTCGTATCCTGTTATTGTTTTTATAGGATACACATGTCTTGTTGGGTTTATTCAATGCAATTCAATTTTAATTGTAAAGCGCCAAATAATAACGTACATTATCTTGAGGCACTTTACATAATGAGGCAGAAACTTAACCGTTCCCACCAGGGCTGCAACTATCGAGCAATTAATGGATTCTTTTCTCAATAAATGAATAAACAAGTGTGTCTTATGATTCTCAAACATATCATAAAGCAATATTCTAAAATTACTCTGATGTATGACAAAGAAAATGATTCATTCCTAGCACCATGTGGTCATTTGTCAGCCCTTCCTCTCCAAACTAGGCTGTATCAGTTTCTCTCCGTCTCAGTGGCGGTGTCGTACTGACGTTAATAGTTCATGCGTTTGCCATCAGCGGCGCAGCGGAGCGATAAGCTCGCAGGCCGCGTTAATGTGGTTCCCCCCAACAGAGCAGTCAGGGCGTCGGTGACAGAGCCGCTCTAACGCAGCTGAGAGGAGCTGTCAGGATCTCTCTGGCTCTGCAGCTCCGTCTCCCATCGGTTAATGTAACTTCTGCTCCCAGCATCGCTTTTTTTAATCATATCATGCATCTACAGCGAAGTGCATTATTTACTGTAACCTTAGCTTGGATACAGACTTTAAAAAACAAAAAAACAAAACGTTGGACCACTGCATTGTGGGTTGCACGATCATCTCATACTCCTCCTGAAGCTCTAAACATGAAGGCCATTTGTATTCCGAGTGCAACTGGGGCATCACTAGAACCCTCCTCCTCCTCCTCCTCCTCCTCCTCCTCTGCGCTCTCGCTCTGCTGCATCCTCTCTTCACTTGAAGGTGTGTGTGCATCTTATAAGTATATGCGTCGCCGTACACCTGACGTGACATCCACCCGTCACCCTCTCCCACTGGCTGCTCTCCCGGCTCATTCCCCAAACCTGTCACACTTCTCCGCCCTGCCAGCCTGTCAGCGTGAGGGACGACGGAGTGGGAGCGGACGGGCACGCTGAAAGCCCCCAGACAGCAGCGGCTGCTCTGAATACCAAAACACAACTCCCCCCTGCTCGTTTTCATCCCTCCGTCCCTCCCTCTTTTACATCCCTCCGTCCCTCCCTGGAGCGGCCGTCTCCTTCTGCAACTCGCAACCTTCTCCCTCTCCTTGTCCACTCCAAGTTTACACCTCAGCCTCCTTCTGTGTTGCCTCCTCCTTTTGGTCTAGTGAAGAAATACATGATGTAAGAGGGCGAATGAAGACTCAGATCCCTGCGTCACTTCTACTGTCTTGGAACCAGCAGAGCTCCCAGATCTCTCCGCCCAGATGTTTGGTTTCGTGACATGTGCCTCCTCATTTATCCTTGTTAACACTGTCTGCGGAGCCGCACTGCGGTAATGAACAGGCCAGCCACAAAGATGGCGTTTTCATACGAGCCATGCCTCTTACTGGCAGGCACCATGACTTGGCAGGCATGTTTAGAAGCAGTGGAGATGAGTGTGTGCTGATTCACCGGCTTCTCTTTCTGCTCGCTGAGTGGTCGAGCTGCACCGTCAGCAGCTGCAGTGTCTCCAGGTTGCTGCTGGTGGAAACGGATGGTTTAGTTTCAAAGTACACACACACACACACACACACACACACACACACTATCTGAGATTTCTGCCCTCTTCTCTTTAGCTTGACTCCTAATGGGTCTCTCTCCAGCAGCAAGCCGTCCCTGCAGCTGTTTATTCCTTCTGAGATACGATGAGGTCAGCTTCTAAACAGAGCAGATACATAACCCAGACCAGAGCCTGGCACCTCCTCTGTCATGAGGAATGATGACCTCCAATGCTGCGCTATATAAATAAAACTCGTTCTTTTTGTGTTTTGGCCCATTTTCACTGAAAATTACACATTTGTTTAAACCGACTTTCCATTGTCTGCCTGTGAAGCGCATATCTCAAGAACGATTCATCTCATCGGCTTGGTACTTGGTGTGTGTGTTGTTAAGGGCCAAAGGAAGTGCAGTGTCTAATTTGGTGCGATTTCGACATGTGACACGACTTTGAATAAACAGACGACCGGCTCTCTGTAGCAGCGGCGGCTCATCAACGACAACCGCGAGTTCACGACAATGAACTGATTCAGTGCACTGAGTTGAGCGTAACCAAACCTGGGTGAACAGCTGTATGTGCAGCAGTGGTGCAGCTTCAGGGTTCTGCAGACTGAGTCCAGCAGAAGGTCTTTACTTGCTGCGGCTCGATTACTGCAGTTCACTTTTACAGTTTCAGAAAGAGAAGCTGCAACCGGCATCACCACAAACGGCCTATTCCAACAGGCAGGTTTGGAACAGACACTGCACTAGTGTACCTAAAAGTTCTTGCTGCAAAAGGACATGTGCATGAAGTTAAGTTAGTGTAGTTGCTCTGGCAGTTGCCATCTTAAACGTGTGTGTGAGAATGTAAAGCACTGACCAGCTCAGCGACAGTAAAAGTTGTTTTGTTAACTCTTACCTGGGTTCTTTCCCTCTTCTTGTCATCCATTAACATACTCGCTGCTTGGCTGCACTGATACTGATACTGACGTCCTGATAAGGGAATGTTTGTGCCCCCAGCCTGACAAACAGCAGGAGGGTAGAGCCGGACTGGACTCTGCTGCTATCACGCAACAAGTGGTTGTAAAGATGACGTGCTTTTAGTAGAACGGCTCCACCAGCTGAGGACTGTGTGGACGGACGGACCACAGGCTGATTGACTTTGAATTTTGTGCCTTTTCTGTTACCGCGAGGGAAGTGGAGATAGAGTGATGGAAATGAATCAATACACAGGTGCACATGTGGATAGAGGGATAGAGGGGGATAGATTATCTGATAGATGATTGAACCGAGCTCCCTCCAGATGCCCACTCCCCGCACTCTGCGGAGAGCCTATTTGGGGACTTTGTTTCTGGCTGGGTCTGTGTGAAGCTTCCCTGTGGTGCTGCTGCAGAGGCAATGAGAGGAGCAGAGAGAAGAGGCAGCTGGCACATTGCTGTCTTGGAAACTTCCCGCAGAAGGCTTCTCTCTTGAAGGATGAACTCGAACGGCAAAGAGAAATAGGGAAGAAAGAGGGAAAGGAGCAGAGGGAGGAATCGGATAAGTAGGAATAGGACAAAGATGAGAAGGAGTGGTTATACTCTCAGGGCTGTTGTTACCATTAATCACAATAATGGCATCGATTCTCTGTTGTGTCTGTCTGAAATGATGCTGCCGACTGTTCATCAAGCCAGCGCTGCCTATCTCAGAGTTACCGCACATGCAGTCGGCATTTCCAATCACGTCTGCACGTCTGTGTGAGCTGACTGCATATGTGCGTGCAAGCATGTGTGATAATGAAGAATTAAGGCCCATCTGAATTGGTTTTCACTTCTGCCATTTGAGGCCAAACACAATCACAGAGAGAGAGTTTCCTTCTCGGGACTTTTAGAAGCTGCCAGAAAATCTTCTCAGTAATTTAGTCTTTCTGACTCTTTCTCTTTTCTCTGGCAATGAAGGAAGACGTTTTGACTCCCTTGGATCTGATCTCGTGCAGATCTGAGGGGTTTATTTTGCAGGTGTGGCGATGAGACGAAGACAAATTGCCCGTCTGTTGAGTGTGTTCATACGTCTGATCCTCCAGTTGGGATCATCCTTTACACTCTGGGTGATAAATCAGTCGAGAAGACTCAATCCCAGAGTTCAGTCTCCTGGTTGGTTGGCTGTGGTGCTTGACACTTGGCCACGTTCCCGCGCTGATGAGCCTTCGTCGATACTCGTTCTGCCAGCGCGGCAGAACCCACTCAGCTGTTTAGTCGCGGCACTCCACCTCAAAGAATCGATTTCGGCCCACTCTCCTGGTGCCCGTGACAACATCTCATATCAAACGGATATGAAACCCACCACCCTCCTAACACACCCTCACAATAACCACCTACTCAGCCAGCTGCTGCTGTGGCCCCATCTGCTCCCAGAGCTGCTGCACTGCTGCCAAAACTCCACATTAGAACGGTGAGGGGAGGAGAGCATTTCATATTCAACCAGTGAAGCTTCCTCATTCCTTTTTCATATCTTCTCCTGTCCTGCTGTCATATATTTGACATGTTGACTTACGATGGGGTTTGGCTTGAGATATTAGTGAATGGTTTTAACCCATTAAGATGTAAGGTGCCGAATGAAACACCCTCTAAAACTTAAGTATTGTTTGAAAACAACCCCCTGAAACCTGAGGGTTTTGTCCTGATGCGGGACGCGGGAAGCAGCCATTTTCTCCCTGTGTTACTAATGCACCGTGTGTCCGCCCTCCGCCCTCCGTGCTGAGATGTCCTGCTCTGCGGAGACGACGAACCCTGAGTGTCCTCATTAGAATTCATGGACGCCGGGATCTCGGCCCGGCCAATTTAGCTTGCTTTGCTCCTGAGCTTCCCTAACAGGTTATCGATCGGGTCCAATCTCACCCCTGTTAAGTCAGCCGACACTTCCTGAGCCGCTGCATGTGCCCAAGGGCCTGATCTGTGTGAGAAGTCTAGGACACCGGGAGCATGTCTTGCTTACGGTGTATTTGACTTGCTTTTATTCATGATGTTTTGCGTCTGCATGGGGGAGGATGTTCGCTCACGGTGACCGCTGATTGGATTTGTTTTGACAGGCCTCCCTTCTCAGTATTCAGCTCGTGAAGGCTTTTTTTCTTCTTCTTGTTTTATGCTAATAAGCTGATCCCACATTACTGTCCGTGAAATGAGAGGAGGACTTGAACTTCCTGCACTCGTGAGTGTGTGTTTGGTTATCAGGTGTGTTTTACATGTCAAAACAAACACACACACACACACACACAGACAGACACATTTGCCACAGGCGCTTGCAGCCGCCGACCTGTCGCCGACTCTCTGAGGTCTTCGAGCAAATTGACTCAAGAGATCACATGCACAATGCTCAGTGTGTAAAGTGAGCAGCAGGATGCGTCGCTCTGCGGCTCTGACGTTGTACCGATGCAGCTGCTGAAGTCACTGGAGCCCGTCGTACAACAGCCAAGGCAGATTGTTTGTATATCTTCAGATACGATGAGCTGCTGCAAATATATTCAGCCCTTTGTTCGGTGCTCATTAAGCAGAGAGGTTTGCAGAGTGTGGAGCATCCTCACCTGCATCTCGGGTTATGAGAAGGTCATGTTGTGTTTATTTAGGGCAACATTTTTTGTCACCTATGCACCCTGGGGGCCGAATGAGCTCTGTACGTTTGTATTTCCTGTCCTCACAATCACCTTCGGCAGTTTGTTGTTTCCTCCTTCAAGTAGGTTATGTTTTCGCCCCTGTGCCTTTGTTTGTCAGCAGGATGACGCAAAAACTACAGAGCAGATTTCTGTAAAACTTGGCGGAAGGATGGGAGATGAGCCACAGGCAGTTGGCAAATCTATTTCTCGTGTATGATACAACACGCATAACAACATCCGTTTTGGTATCTTGTGGTAAAATTCATTCATGCGGGTTGCATTACAGGAAGTTTTGATAGTAAAACAAAAAGCTCAATTGATGTGGAGTTGGTAATATTTTAATATTTGTATTGATAATGAATTAGTTATTTAAATATTAAACTTAGTGCATTTACTTCAGTTTGTGCATCAGTACTTTTTGAACATTTTCAGCAACAACACAGTGATAAAACTGATTTGATAATTTTCACTGTCTCATCTCTAGTTTCAGCTGCTTCAGCTTCAGGAAGAAGAATTACTGAAGTTTTACAATCCAATCAGTGGAAAACGTTTGACTCCAGAATAACAGTTGTATGACATAATGAGTTGAGTACGGTTTCCTGATTGGAAACGTTCCCTGATATCTCTTTGACGAACACGTCCCACAGGAGGTCCCTCCTCGCTGTTTATCTGGGAATGGGGATCATCTGTGGAATGCAGTTATTTCGGTTTTGTTGAGCACAGTGTGAACGGCTCTGAAGCTCCTCCGGTGTATTGTTACCAACAGGTGCTTGTTCTGGCACAGATTTCACATTGTCTCCGTGTGGCCTCTCACGGTGAAACCTTCAAGCAGACAGTTGCTTCTGTCATCAGGTCTTTTCTCTGTTCATAAAAAGAGGCAACAAAAGAATACGGAGGAGGATCAATATAATCACAACATCAAATGTGTTGTTAGAAAATGTCTCTTTAATCCGGGGGTCTTTAATCTTTATTCTCAAAGACGTCTGTTTCGTCCCTCAGGTGCAGCTGTCCTTGGACCAGACATGTGTGTGATTGTGTGTGTGTGTGTTTTTGTGTGTGTGTACACTGCCTTTCTTTAATACGATGCATCAAAACCTCATCAAGCATCATTCAAGGCCCATCATTTGTATTCCAGTCATTCATCGTGTCTCTGGCACATGTCCTGTAAATGAAAAGTGGTTTCAAGGTGGCGCGGCAGTGAGGCCTCTTAACTTATTACGATTCCAGCCAAGCAGCGATCGCACTGACAGTCACTCTCGAGAGGTTGTAGTCACAGGGACTGGGAGATTCAGTCAGTGAACAGGAATGTGGTCCCACTGGTTATTTTGATGTAGATGCACAACCTGTTTTCTCCTAAAGGATGAGGAGTGTTAAACCCTTTGGAATGTTCTGGTGCTAAAAGGCCTTTTTAAATTGAATCTCCAATGTCTTCACTCCACAGATTAATTATTAAACTGATGAACCTCAGTTCTTTGGAGATCCAATAACTGAGCCAAACCCACATTGGCCGAGGAAAGACATGAAAACTTGAGTCAGAGATTTAGCAAATCTTAACTTGAAAGCTCTCAAATTAGTTTTTGGAGATGGAGGTTGCACTGAGATGGTTCTGGGGGGGGGGTCTGATAGTGTTCTATCAGACTTCCTCTTAAATTGGTCCAGGGCTTAGCGGAGCTGTGATGGGGGGGCACTGCTGCTGTCTGCGTGCCCAGGCTGCCTCAGAGCCCCCGTGTCAGGGGGCTCCTCATGAGCTGGCAGTGCAGCCCGGCTCACACCGATTCAACACCTCCGCTGACGGGCGGCGGAGAAGCAAACACACATGCAGGCTCAGGCATCGCACGCACATATGCACACAAACACACACGTTTGCACACGTGATGAATACAGTTCAGATTCTTCTTGACAGCCACCCACCCGCTCACTGACCTGCCTGACCCCTCACAGCAGTTTAGCACGAGACGGCTCCAGACTGGACATATGGGGGTGAGAGGAAATAGATCCTCTTGTCATGAAACACGCACACCGTCTTGTTTTCAATGCTGAACACACAATGTGCAGTGTCACGTGGGATGAGTGTTTTATGCCCATGTAAGGGACTGGTGCTCGTTCTGCAGATATAACTTAGTGGTGTCTGGGAAATGAAGTTGTTGCCTCTCGAGGATTAAAAAGGGCAGAAAGTCCAGTTTTTTCTCTGCAGAGTTATTTCCCAGTTTGGACGCAGCACAGGGATGAAACCGCAGATTCTTTAATCAGCGGTTTCATGGTCTCTAGCAGCGACAGGTTGTAGGTTTTGTTGTGTTTTGTTGTGTGTGTGTGTGATACTAAAACTGTATTTGTGTTGCACCTTTCAAAACACAGATACAAGGTTCTTTACAGGAAAAAACTGAAACACAGAGAAGTAAGAATACAGATTTTACAGATGAGAAAATAAAATGACTAATAAAATTATTAGAATAGTAATTAAGATCAGGTTCAGGATAATAAAAATAAAACTTTGTAAAGTAAATGTTTTAAAAAAGTTCAAGGATAATACAAATCCCAAATCCTGAGAAATTCACATTTATAAAATGCTGTCTTGAAGAGGGATTTAAAAGAGGATGAGGAGTTTTGGTAATTATCACATTATGACATAATGCGATTCAATGGTTCTGTTTCCCACATTTGAGTCTAATGATCTTGTAGTTTTTTCAGTGTGTCTATTGCCTCGATATGTTTTCTCACTGAGTTACAACCAACATCAGCTTAGTTGATTCATCACACTGTTCACTGATTTGAAATCCAAATGCCAGAAAAGGAAATTAACCAAAGGGAAAAACACTATATTAAACTCTGCAGCATCATTTTCACCAGTGGATCTTTGTCTTTGTGACTCGAAGGCTGACGCGGCTTCTCAGCGATGCAGCTGATGACTTACTCACTTCTGCTGTGAGTCACACATCCACTGAATAGCAGCGTGTGGATGAGAGGGATTCCTTCGTGATCACGAGCCCACGCTGACTTACAGGAATCTTACATCACCGACGCTGTCACGTGTGTGGTGGTGGTGGATCATTCAGTGGGTTACCGGAACCACACAAAAAGACACACACAGACACATGAGAGTTAAAGGACAACACATTATTTGTTCATGTTTTGGCCCATTAACCACATTAATAACTGCTCTTAAAGCATGTGAGTCATTTTTACATTTCACGTTGGGTTTTAAAAACACACTGCACAGACTTGATTGTTGTGAAAGGTACGATTTTTGTTGCTTTCATTGATTTTATTTAATTCAAAGTCAGGCACTCATCTCACGGTGTTGCAGCAGAGTAAAGAAAGTGAAGCAATTAGCGATCGTGTGCATTCTGAAAAGGGATGATGTCAACTTGTTTGTTTATTGCATTAAATAGGTTGAAGAGAATGAAACACAAAGCAATGGTTGCCTGAAAGCAGGAAAGGCTTTTAATTCCACAAATTAAAAGCTTCAATGTAAAATACATGACTTGTTAAAAGTAATGGTCTAAAACGAGGTAAATCATCAGTGTGGTCATTAAACGGGAAATGCAAATGTGAGTTATAACAGTTCGACCCTCGTGCTACATCCACATTACTACAATTAACGACATTTACAGCAGATGGCTAATTGCATCTTTTCAGTCACGATGTAGCCTTCACAGTTTTCGTCAAGGCTCCAGCCGTCATGTGACATGTATGTTTTCACGTGTGTTGGTATGAACGGGGACTAAATCACATGAGAAGCCAAAGCTCTTGTGTGGACGGAGATCGTTTGAGTTTCAAAATGCTGTTTTTCAAACGAACACATAACGGTGCCTCTGTCCTTGCAGGTCCTTGATACCTGTGATTCCTCTCCCTGCACCTCAGCCCCCTCTGATCTCACCGTGCTCTCTTTGTTTTCAGGCGTCTTGTTTGTTTACCCGGATTTATTGTCTGTTTTTTATCTCCGCTCCACAGCGAGCGCCGCCGCTACAGTATGCAAATATATGACCAGCTTTGGCAAACACCGGCGCGATCCCAAGTTTGCTTGAGTAAGTGATGATCGGGAGTCATCACGGCGGCTGGGAGAAGCGTGCGGACGAGGCAGGTTGTTAAAGGGCTGAGTCTGTGGTTTACAGATCTGTGTTGACTCGGCTGTTTTGACTCCTGCTGAGCTGATAAATGGAGCCTCACTGAATTTAACATACACACAGATACATAGAGACGCACATGCACCCTGATGTTTCCATAAAGCCTGATGTTTCTCAACTAATGATCCTGCTCGCTGCCCGAGTCGTTTCTATTATTGGTCCTATTCATCCATCATTGGCTGCTTGGTGATGCAGGGTGGTAGGGAGCCCAAGTGGCCCCGCTCCTCCCTCCTCTTAGCCCTCTGTCAAAACCACCTCCACCCACCCTTCCTCCTCGTCTTTCTCTTTTTATCTCCTCCGTCCTTCTGTTTTCCTTCTCGCGCTCATCTGCGGATGGTTTATGTGAGAGATGGGATAAAGTAGAGCAGGCTTTATTCTCTTCCTCTGCGTGGGTTATACTACTTTCCTCAAAGGAAAGAGGGGTTGTGGATCGGAAGGGGGGAACAATGCCCCTAATGGAGTGCATGTAAACATCATCAAAAGATGTGGTGTGCACTGAACCTGCAGTGGTTCCTCAAATGCTGCTTTTGATGTGGAATCAAGCAAAGACTGGCGTTGGACGAGACGACGCTCACCGACAACAAAGTTAAGGGGATTGTTTGGTTCACAGGGAGCAGCAGCAGGAAGCATACGCATCACTTTACCTCCTCAGTTTCATGTAAAACCCATCAGCGGCCGCCCCTTTGTCTCCAGAGGGAGCCGAGCCTATTAGCCGTGCACGCACAAACCCGCCACACTTGTTTGTTGGTTTCAGGGGAAGTTTCTAGGCAGCATTGTATTTCCAAGCGGAGCCTGTTTTTCCAGGTTGAAGGACGGGGAATGTTTGTTATTGCGTTTTGAATCTCTTTGCCGCGCAAGCAGATTGACAGTGGCGATAACAGCTGCCGAGATGCTGTTGTTTTCTGGCACTTGGCTGCCTGGAGTGCATATACCGCCTGTTGCTGCTCTTGACAACCAGCGTAGCTAATGACAAGTATCGAGGATGAAAGTACCATGTTGCCTAACTACCGACCAGTATCAGTTGCGCTGCTGTCATCTAATCCCTGAGAATGAGCATGTACTATTCTCTTCCTCCCTTTTTAAAGATTTAAAGAGGAAAAACTGGCAGCGCAGGTTTGAAATGACACACACATCCGTTGTAACTCCTCTCACCTGAGGACAGGTAAAACCGAATGGCAGATTGCAAGGAGACGTTTTAAGGGCTGAGCTCGAGACAAAGTTGGGTGCTGCTGGGCACGAGGACAAGTGTGCAGTGCACGTGCATTTTGTGCAAATTTGTGTTAAAGAATACGGGAGCAGGAGGAAGACAGTGCAGTGAGACCAATTAGCTTGTTCCTTGATCCCGGCCCAACTGGGGATCTCTGTGGGAGCAAGGCCTGACACAGACACACGCCTGCTGCAGCCCTAAAACTCTCACTTTGTGGCATTTTCTGTTTGCGAGTCGTTGTTGATCCTGCGAGTGTTCTTTTCTCTCTGCATATCTTTGATGTGCCTCAGATCCAGTGTTCGCTCTCCTTTTATTAAACCTGCTCCGAGCTGTCTTGTGCGGTCTATTTTGAGCCTTCCTTGCCAATCGCGTGGAATCAAAGGCCATTTGATGATACATTAATAATTTATTTCCTCTGCAATAGCACTGTTAGCTGCTGTACTTGAGTTATGATGAATCGTCTGCAGTGGCAAGTCATTCATAAAAAAAAAGAAACTGGTGGAGAGCCTATGAGGGGAAAAATTATGGAAATGTAAGCCGATAATAAAATCTCTGCTCCGAGACTTTAATGTTTGTGTAGGTAGCAACAGGGGTGAACGCTCTGGAAGTGCATGAGACATAAATGCGTTTTGGTGGAAAGGGGCCGCGCCTCGGGAAGCTCTGTAATGAGGACGGGAAGGCATTTTACATTCTCTGTTGCAGGCTACAGGCTGTTTCAAGTAGAATAACGGAGAGAGGAGAGGGGCACAATGAGGAGGAGGAAGGAGAGAAAAAGAGGAGGATTAGGAGGGGATGAGGTCTGAGCTATAAGCCCCATATACGCCCCATCTGGGAGGAGATGAGCCGCGCTGTCTGTAAGTTGCAGGGAGGGCTAAATTAAGTCATCAGCGGCAGCAGAGAATTACGACCAATTGCGGATAATGGCTCGTCGGAAATGTCACCACAATCACGCGTTGATTAGCCGCACTCCAGTCACTCAGCAGTGTCTGTATCTCACCGGGTCATTTAGCTGGAGAGGAATCGTCGCCGGACTCTGGACTGCAACTTGTGTGTGTGTGTGTGTGTGTGTGTGTGTGTGTGTGTGTGTGTGTGTGTGTGTGTGTGTGTGTGTGTGTGTGTGTGTGTGTGTGTGTGTTTGGTGTGTGTGTGTGTGTGTGTGTGTGTGTGTGTGTGTGTGTGTGTGTGTTCCTGCACACACAGAAACGCTGAGGTGATAGAGATCATGTTTACTGGGTCCTTTCTGAAAGCGTAATTGGAAATCAGTGTTCTGTAATATGGAGGGAATAAATGGCAGTGTTATATTTGTGTATTTAATATGTCTGCGTGTGTGGATTTTATTTGTTATCTTTAATGGGAGTTTCTGTGTGTGTGTGGGCGGGTGTGTGTCTGTGTGTGTGTGTGTCTGTGTGGGCGGGTGTGCATTCCTGTCTTTGTGTTTCTTTCTCTTATCAAAGTACCAGTGCTCTCTTGATTCAACCAGTCCACTGTTGATAAACTGTATGTTATGTTTCTGCCCCGACGTATTTATTACCGGGCACAATTGGCGGAAGATGGTAAATTACCAGTTTAATTGCTTTAAAAGGAAATAGTTGCTTGTAGCGCTTGGGCGCTATGACATGTATTTTTCCCTCAGATAACCCTCGACAAAGGACTCTCCCTCTCACACACACATTCTTGGGTTGTTTTGGATCTGGATGACATGGTCTAAGTAAATATTCCAGTGCAAATCCAAACTGAAACCATGTGTTTGCTCTCTGATGACAGCCTGCAGCCTTATTTCAACACTTCAACCTCTCCATCCACTGTTAACCCCAGAAAATGATTTCATTCAAATGGAGATATCTTATATATTTCATCATAATTTACTTCATGTTTAATAGTTCAACACTTCTCCCTGTGAGGAAACTCTCTTTGCTGGACAGTTTGCCCTCGAGTGCGGACCCTGCCCTGTTTGTCAGGCATCCAGCCTCATGTTTGATACGAATACCAAATGATTTTGGGATTAGCCTACGCTCGCACAGCATGGGGGCGGCATGTGATTCTTGCATTTAATGTGTCTGCCAATCACGACAGATTACCTCTGACCAGTGGAGCACAAGTTAAGCATGTGATGGTTTAAGTCTGGTGCTCCGGCGTTTGTCTGCTGGTCACAAGCGGGGAATTATTGGGCTTGAGCCGCAGCCCCACGTGGTGCGATTAAAAAAAATAGAAAAACAGTGGAAATATTCTCCAGCATCACTGCACTGTGGCCATATTCAGACCCGATTCTCTTTGAAATGCATCCAAGCTCTACAAAATCCCCCTGGTGCAATGAACCTGTTTGTTTGAAGTGGTTGCACTTTGAAATGCTTCATAAGAGAATTTGACTCCAGAGCTGTTTCTGTCAGAAATGCTAAGGTGGGGAGTTGAAAGGAAGCAGAACCTCTTTTAAGGCATTTCTCCAACAGGATGATGCGAGTCCTACTTATCCTGCAGGCAGGGCATGACACAGGCAGAGACACAGGCAGAGACACAGGCAGAGACACAGGCAGAGACACAGGCAGAGACACAGGCAGAGACACAGACAGAGACACAGGCGAATAATAAACAACGGGTTGTGGTTTTTTAAATTCAATTCTCCTTGCATGATGATGGCTTTGTTGCCTCCGTCCAGCTGTAAATACAATTCACCAAGATGCAGAACTGATGGATTTAAAAAGTCATTTATCCCCATTGGCCTTTCAAATGACTCATGATGATCTATGATGATTTATGAAGATGTACGTGCTGATGTATTTATTGATGTTATGTGGTTTGACTGCATGTTGCTGTGTGACTAATTGCCCCTCTGAGATTGTAAAGGTACCTTGAACCTAATGCCTAAAGGGGTGTCCGCCAACCAGAAGGTTGTTGGTTTGGTGCTTCTATTCCCTGTTCCATCCAATCTGCATGCTGAAGTGTCCTTGGGCAAGACATTGAACAACCTAATTGCCTCTGACGACTATGCCGACAGTGCATGAGTGGTGTGTGATAGAAAAAGTGCTGTGTATAGAATGCGACTTGTACTTTGAGTGATCATTAAGGCAAGAAGAGTGCTATATACTTACAGTTAGCATCTAACCGTGAATGTATGGGCTGCCCACATGTTAATCTCCAGCCCTTTTCATTACATTTATAAAATCTGCAAAAAGAAAAACGTAAAAAGAGACTCTCTTTTTTTATTTATTCTTTGATTTATCGTCTCCACTCTGCTCGGCTCTGCTCACAGCGCGAGCCAAGAGGTTTGGCTCCGGCACGGTGGCAGCCAAACAGTCACTGCTGCTGCGTCTGGGCCAAGATCGGTTCCCTCACACAGACTCTTCTGCCAACGCTTTGGGGTGTTATCATTCATTCAAAAATAATGGGCCGACTAAAAGAAATATCCCTCCCGAGAAATAGAGGTTCACGAGGGTCGGCTAATGGAGCCTATTGTTCTCCGGGTTCCACGTTCAGACTTCAGGGAGGGAAGAAGAGTGTGTGTGTGGTTGTGTGTGTCTGTGTCTGTGTGTGTGTCTGTGTCTGTGTGCGTGCATGCGCCTGGCCGAGCCTTGTCTTGGGGGTCAGGAAGAACAACAGGAGTGTGTTATGCTGCACTCTGCTGGAACCCAGCTGGGGCATTACTTAACCAGCCCCCCAACACACACACACACTTGAACATACACACACGCACATGCACACACACATACTTTTTGTAGTTCAGTGAGCACAGTGCCAAGTCATTGTGAAGTGAACTGTGGATTAGTGTGTGTGTGTGTCGGTAATAGCCCCTTCTGTGTTTCCCAGTGTGAATCGAAGCATTAATGTAGCGTGCATTATCTCAGCTCCCTGTCTGTGTTTGCGTCTCTCTCATCTCACTGCTTCATTGGCCTCTTTTACATTTTACCTAATAAACCCCAGAGAGAGAGAGAGAGAGAGGGAAGGATGATGTAATGAACGGCTGCGTTTTCGCCGTAATCGTACAATTACAGGTGTGTGCATGTGTGTTGATTAGACCTGTGACTTATCTTGCGTACGTTGGTGTTTGGTCGAGGCAGCTGCTCGCGAAGAAATGTCTCTCGATTCCAAGTTATTTAGTTTCTTTTCAAGCTCAGATTTTCAGTTTCCTCCAAGACCCACTGGTTTCAAGGGGCTTCTTCCCAGCATGCCTCAGTGCTGCCTCACTCTCTGCTCCCCGACCCGTGTCCCTGTGGAGGAAGGTTAAAAGTGAACGGGGAGCTGTGACTTTTTGAAATGGTAACCTCACAGTGTTGTATCCTCAAGGCTTGAAACTGAACATTTTGATCTGTTATCCTGAGATATTCGTGTGTGTGTGTGTGTGTGTGTGTGTGTGTGTGTGTGTGTGTAGTATGCCCACAGGCTAATTTTTGCCTGTGTGCATTTACAGAGCATGCAGCAACGTGCACACTTCTCTATATGGAGCAGTATTGATCTTTAGCCCTGTTCTTAAGTACTGACCAGCGTTGCAGTTGCTGGCCCCGCTGGTGAATGCTGCATAACGTTTTGACCTCCAGAATCCCTCGAGCTGCAGCTCTGCGGAAGGACACAGTAGTTGAAGTCTTTAACGTGATACAAAATGCACAACCCACCGCGGACCTCAGAAACACTGAGTGTTTACAATCATAAAAAAGCCGCTCTCTCCCATCCAGCTGCTGTCAGTGTGTGTGCATCTGCTCTGATATCTTTATCTACCTCTGCCCAGAGCTTCCCCGAGCTGTCAGCCTCCGAGCTCAGCCAAGCCAGGAACCTCCCGTCTTTGTGCTCCTACTGCTCACAGCAAGATAGCAGCAATCAACTCTGAAGCCTTCACTTGAACTCCTCTTTCTTTTCAAACTTCTGCACAGTTTGGATACTAACTTTACGCAGCGTTGTGGTCACTCTGTGCTGTGTGGAATCTGAGCTCCGAGCGAAACAGTCGGCGGGAGGGGCTCCGAGCGGTCCTGTAAGTCTAGCCTGTGAACAATAGTCCTTTTATATTTGTCCGAGCTCATTGTGCAGGTCGAGTGTCAACAAAAAAAAAACAGCATGGTCGGCTGCTGGAGAGCATTAACATCGACCACAGGCCTTGAGGCAGGGCTCTTCTTGTTTTTCTAAGTAGCACTAGCACCATGTTTTGCATTTGTCTAAACTCCCGTAGTTGCTAAGTGACCATTGAAAGAATGTTTGAAACATATAGTTGAAAGTTTAAATGCTTATTAGTTGGTTCATTATCGACATTGATCGCTAAAAATAGCTTCAAGAGCTGTAAGGGAAAAAAAGCCACTGTGTCTTATTGGTGATTTTTTTTTTATTATGCATGCAAATTGGGTGAAAGATTATTTATAAGGTAGTAAATTAAATGTGTTTAATTATAAAAAATAACATTGTCATAAGAAACAGTATGAAGATTGGAAGTACTGGACGTTAATTGTATTGAGAAACTACCCAATAAAGTGTGGGCTGGAAAAGGTTTATTTTTTCGCATATTCAGAATACGAGTTAAAAAAAATACAATACTGACTTTCAGCACTTTTCAACTTTAGCGTCAACTATGAACCTATAGATCAGCCAATTAATGATTTTCTAGCAAATATCCCCTGATTGAGAAACCATTGGCCAGACAGCGCGTCAGGAGCCCTCAACCCTGCCGAGCCAAATTGGTCCCCCGACGTAGTGATCGAACCGAAATCGATAAACCCGGCAGCAGATGCTTGTTTTGTTTCATTCTTTCCTACCTGAAGAAAGAGCTAAATGCGTTTCATTGATTCTTTAAAAGTGATTGTGTGAGATAAAGGCTTTTGCTACTTCATTAAAATAACCGCTGTGCTCGAATTTGACTCGGTGCGATCCAAACGACATTCACAGAGGGTTTGGTTTTCTGTATTAAATAAAAGTCATTTTCTTTTTTGCTCTCTGAAGTGGAAAAAAAAAAAAAATCCAGATAATGCTGCAACCTTCGAATCCTCAGCCCCGCGGCACAGGCTTCGCTTATCTTAACCCCCCGTGACCCTGCCCTCTTTAGCTCTTCTCTCAGCACGTCATCCTCATGAATCAGCCCACACTCCCGTGGAGCGGCAGTGCCCTCGGGGATTTAACCACAGGTGTTCATGACCACGAGAACAGCGACCTTGACCACCGGGGAAATGTCACCAGGGATTTGTGCGACCTCGCTGAGATAAAAAAAATAAATCAAATATTTGCGGTCTATAGATCCGTGGCCATGGGAGCTCTGTGTCCATGTAATCAAATAAAAAAAAACACACCCATCATCTTTTCTGGTTTGATGTTGAACTTATTTATGGATCTATACTTCATTCTCAAGGGTTGGGAAGATTTTCGATGCGAAGCCAGAAAACAACGAGGCTTTGATTCTTTTTATTTTAGCCCTTTAGAAACCTGATGTCAAATCAATAACGCCAGCAGTCGTCCTGTAGAGTTTATCAAGAGTGAAACAAGAGGCCCATTAGCTGCACATCCATCATCGCCACTGCCCCCCCCCGACACAGATATAAGATACCAGTCTTTGTGAAGGTCGCCACGCTCCAACTTCCTGACCTCAGGGTGGCAGCTCACAAACCGCATCATCGCCGCTCGCCGCTCTCTCCCCAAACCGTGCAATTTTGGTTCAGAGGCTGAGCTTCCATTACCTCCATGGCAGCCTGCTGTTTCGTAAAACTTGAGGAGATATTAGAGGGGAAAGTGGATGTAAAATGATGCAGCCGAGAGAGGAGAGGAAGAGGAAGTAGCCGACAGGTTAAAAGGAAGAGGAGGAGATGGTGGATTTGGGACGCTGGCTGACTGATAAGGATTTGGTCTGGTCCAATTTCTTTTCCCCCTTTTCTCCGAGCTTGCAAACTCTGAAATCAATAACACGGGGAGACAGCACAGGGATAATACACCAAGGGATGAAAAACATCTCGGTGCAGAATATGCAGGTGAAATCCGAGCTCTGCTGACGACTCGAGACGGGAAGGATGACGGTGTTTGTTTGTCTGTACAGCCGTCGCTCTATTCTTCCCTCAGAGCCATGTTATTTATGCTCAGCCCCTTCCATGGCAACACCACCTTTGGTCCTCCCACCCCCCTCTGCCCTGTTCTCCGGAGAAGGGACGATGTGTTCTGCTGCTGCTCAGACTGAAATTACTGGACCTATCATTTGCGCCAGATGGGTTGGGTGGGGGGCTGGGTGGGGGGCTGGGTGGGGGGGCGTTGTAAACCCTGAGCTGAAACCTCCCAATCGTGCTTTCTATTGATCTGTGTAGAGACGTATAGATGCTGCATTGCAATGCAACACAGCAGAGTGAGCACGTATGTCACTTTATCAGAGAAACTAATGCTGGTGGTTTCATTGTCTCTTCCCCCCCCTCATCATCTGTCGTCCTCTGGCTTTGGCAGCGGAGGTCTGGGGTCTGCAGCAGCATCAGGAGACACGGGCATATGTCCTACTCGTGATCTCTTTATTTAGGGGGGGTTTTTGGAAGGGAGGGACGCGCTTGGTTTTGGGTTGGGTCTCTAAGCCGAGGTTAATTGGCAGCAGGTGAGCGGGGACACACTGTGGGGACAGGGTGAGGAGGGTGAGGAGGGCAGGGGCCACTGTACGTTTCTGATTAGAAAAAGAAATGACCAGATGTGGTCCTGTTGCTACCTGTTGAGGAGGAGGAGGAGGGAGTTTGTAGTTGACACAGGTTTCCATGACACAGTCGTTGATAACAGCACCAGCCTGTTGCTTTATGTGTGTTTGCAGACTAGTGAATTATTGATGGATACTTAGAAACATATGGTTCGTTCAAAACTAGAAGAATAACGTTCAGTATCACTTGTACAGGGGATGTAAAGATGGATGTTGATGATGCCTTTAACACGTCTCAATTAAAATTAAAATGTGCGTTCAGCCGATAAATACTATTTAACAAAGTCAGTTACGTTTATCAATGCATTTTAAACATTTTATTATCAATCTGCAAAGGATTACTTATCTTGCATCTCTCTTCTGCAATCAAGTCGATTCCCGGCTGGCTAATAACGTTAGATTGATGTCTCAAGGCTGCAGCCGGTGAAGCGTGAGAACAAAAGATCTGTCAAGCGTGTCTGCGTGTGGTTAAAAGGACAGTCACCACAAACGCTGGGTTTCCAGAAAACATCCCACTGGATTTGTTTGGGATTAGGCCAATTTCCTGCAAAATGGCGGTAATCCCGGGAGGACGCAGGTTTTAAGTCTTTCCCAGGCTGCGGGGAGGACACAGTCTGATCAGCACTGTTCCCCCATCTGTGCCTCTGCATCATCCGTGGTTCGGCTCCAGCACGATGCTCACAGTGCCAACAGGAGCAGACGTAAAATGGGATGAATTTATAACAGAGACAACCTGCTTCCTCCTGTACGGTGTAATTCATTTGTCGCTTCCGTTTACTCAATAGCATCTAAACCAAATATGCCTTTTATATGAACCTGGTGAACCTGCAGTAAATGTACTGAGGGATTAAGTGACCAGGCCCAGTGATGCTCTCCGTCTGCACGTTGGCCAGATTATGATCGGGCTTGACTCCGAGCTCACTGTTTGGAAGTTGTGAAGGTCGATACAAATTCTTTTTTCTCTTTTGGTTCATTTCATGTCATCGAGGTCTCATTTCTCTTCCTAGTCCCCAGATTTATTTGTCCTATCCGTCTTCATCTCTTGATCTCTGCCTGTCTAACCATCCATACATCCCCCTATCCATTCTTTCCCCCATATAACCCCCATAATCCTTTGCTCTGTATGGCACCAGGCATCGGATCGATTGAGCATCCGTTTCTCTGTAGCTTCCCGCATCCGGGGCTTGTTTTCCCAACTTGGATCGATACCATGTCATAATAATCCCCCCCCCTTTTCTTCATCTGTCTCCCTGATGAAGCAGCAACTCTTCCGTAATACATCTCAGTCCTCGGGCATCTGCATTTTGCACCGTCGAGCAGCTGCACATGAATGGGCATCAGTTTCTCCCGAGTCATAGGCCGCCCGGGGGGGGGGGAGCATTGATCCACGTGGTGTTGACATAGTGTTACTTATTGAGACGTGATTCCAGGCTAAATGGGGTCGACCATAATGGGCCATTTGTACATGCTGTGGGAAATCGTCATGTAGAAATGCAGCATTGCAGAGGAGCACACGTGGGAGATGGTGTGTTATCAGTGGTGCTGCTGGGAAAAGATTTATGTCCCATCTGCTAACATGGATGAGGTGGAGTTTCTTGACCTGTACTGCTGTCAGCCACCAGGAGGCGATAAAGGTGCTATGTCATCCATCTTTATAACAGATGTACAAGTTCCTGTATGAACAGCTTTTACACTTTGTAACTGCCTGTAGCTCACGTAGCTCCTGTTGCTGATGTGTCCAGAGACACCCCCACACCTTCATCTCTCACCCTGAGTGCTGCACAGGGGACAAAGGACGGCGACATGGTATTGGACGGGTAATTGCTTCAGTATTGGTGCTTGTTCCTTCTCTCATTTTTCTGCCTTTTCAATCCGTCTCTTTATTATTTCTGCTTCCTTTCTCCACCTCACACTCCTCCTCCCTGACAACCTTTGACCCGCTCCTCTCACTTGCTATTCTCTCGCCTTCTCAACGACGTCTATGACATTCCTCGAATTACACTGTTTACCTGTCTCAGCTGCATGCCGCCTCCTTCACCTCCACGTCACACCCCCCGACTCCCGGCTGCTCGGCTGTTGTTGGCTTGTCTGTTGTTCAAGAGCTGTTGGAGAGAAATGCCACCTGGACCACCCTCTTTAATTTAAGACCTGATGAGGTAGAATTGAAAGTCCTTGCCTGTGAGTGTGTGATCTAGAGTGCCACCCTTTTGTGATGGGTGAATTCAGGCATGCATGAACCGTCCCGTGGTCGTAAAATCATTACTAACATTTAAGACATTAGAGACCGATCAATACTTCTTTATCCTACAACAGATCCATGCAGGCAACAGTTTAACAACACCGATATCAAATCAAACTCCAAAGTCCTCCCCAGAGAAGCTCTATTGCATTCTTGCCACATTCCATATTTCCTGAAAGGGCAAACAACATGGTTTTACTCTGCTGTGTTCCACTGTGGAGGTTTGCTGCTCAGATCAATATCTCATTAAATGGGATTGTTAGTCTCCATTCACTCCTCATACACAGACGAGCCATTGGAGTTTTGGGGTTGTTTAGTGTGGCGTAGAAAACGTTTGAACGCTCCTAAAGTTTTGGACATTTCGCGGAGTTGTATCACAGACTGTAAGTAAAGATGGACGATGTGTCTCGACTTCCACACGGATAGGAACGCTGGCATCTTGAGCCATTGACGACATTTGGAGTCAGATTCTGCTCAATAGGGATTGGGGGAGGGACTAGAGGTAGCAAGGTCCTGCCGATACATGGACTCAACCAATCATGAGATAAATAAACACATGAACATACATCACAACTGCCTAAAATGAGAGAAACCATGTTCGAGACGTGTATTTTGACCTTTTAGTTTGGTCCATTTCCCATTTTCCAAGACACTTTGGCATTTCTTTTTCGGAAGCCGTCACGTCGACCGTCTTTATAGTCAGTCAATGAGTTATACCAAAGGCTTAGACGTTTTCTGAAAGACAACAATTCACTTGGTTTATTTTTCTTATTACGCAAAAAAAAAACTGGGGTACACACACGTCCCTCGTGCCAGCCGGGCTTAATCGTGTCAGTGGGAAACATTTGATTAAACTTTCATATCTTGCAGCTTCAGATCTCATATTCAGGTTATAGTGATAGGTTAAGAACATTAGGGGCCCTTTTTAAGAACTGAAGACATTTTGTTGTTTTCGCAAACAGGAGCAGAACTCCCTCAGTGGAATCTAGAGTTTGTAGATCGATCCCAATTCAGATAATTTGAATTGAAGTCCACTGAGACAAGCTTGTGATGTTGGTCTTGGACTGACTGGGGATAGTTTTAGCTGAGTGTAGGTTGTGTGACGCACTTGGCATGCAGTTTTTAAGTTTAAAAATTCAGACAATAATGCATTTTCGGGTGCTCTCACTTGTAAATAGTTGTAATTGACACAGTGAAGCACAGATCCACACACCCTGGTTTTCACACAAACAAACTATAATCATTTTATGAAAAAAAAAATAATCTAGGATTAATTTTAGGTCTTTTTGCAGACGTACAAATTGTGCAAATCCCAGTTTCCCAGGGACATTTGATGAAATCTCCAACCATTGTTTTCACGGGGCCAGATCCAGGTGCCTCGGAGCTGCTCCCCCTCTCAGTTTTTCCCCTTCCTGGCTTTGTAAGAAGCTGTTTTGCTGTAGCAGGACTTTTCTCTGAGGAACACAACTGGTTCCTGGGGAGGAGGGGGTGGACGGCCGTCTTCTGCCTCGCTGGTTGTAGCCCGATGACTTCATGCTCACTTTGTGACTGTCAACAACTTGGGGAGGGTCAGAAAGTGACGTTGCTTTGTAGAAATGCCGGGGAGTTGCATCGCTACCCCAGGTGGATTGAAACGTGCTCAAACAAACACCCACACGTGCATATGCATTTGTTCCAACCTATAAATTGGCTTTCAGATCATTTGGTTTACTCTATTGAGCTGCTGAAGGTACCTCCAATTCTCCGTGTGAATTAACTTGCATTGTAACAGTGAAATGAGTCAAGTCAGAGCTAACGATGTGGACTAATGATGCCATCGAGGTTCAGCTCTCCTCCACCTCAGACTCTCACACAATAGGACCTTATTCTGCTGCCTGTCTCCGGCTGTGTGCTCTGCCGTGCACAGGCCACTGCACCCAGACCTAATCACTTCAGAGCTGCTCATCTGATCACAGGGCAGCACCAAACATTCACCTTCTTACCACAGGGTCAAAGGGGCTTTCTTCACTTCCATCCAGGGCCACATGCTGTAAGAATGATGAATCTCTGTGGTGGGAGGGTGTCCAGTGTCCATCGGCCGCCAATATGAGACACATCAGTTTCTCAGTATCTGCATTTATGTTGACATTCTACGAAAAACACATTTCATTTCTTATAAGTTCTATACATTGGGTTGTATTTGCCAATTCTTTTTATTTATGGTTATTTATAGTAGAGTTTAAACTAATATCAAGCCTCAATTACATTTCTTTGTCTTGAGGGTGTAATAACGACATCTTAGGAAACATTTTATAATACATATCAGCTGATATATATGGAAACCTTTCACTCCCTGATATTGGTATCTGCCTCAGAAATCCAAATCGGTCCGGCTCTAGTGTCCAGATCAAGGTGCAGCGATGGTCAAGCTGCTCGGGAAGTCCAGTGAGATAAGCTGCCAATTCATGTGCAATAAATGAATTGGAAGAATGAAGTGAAGACTAAACTGCAGCTTCCCCCAGAGAGAAGTAGAAAGCTCTGTCAGTGGGCAACAGCCTGTAACTTTCAGTCAGGCACACACACACGCACATAAAAATGTTTGGTTCAATTGTTTATCGAACAACTGGAACGTCGCTCAGGGCAGCGCCTCCCTCTGCCAAGGCCAAACAGTCCTACACGTCCGTCTGACCTTTACAAAATTTGCACCAAATTGCACAAACTCACATTCCCATTCTCGCCTCGTCTTTCCAGTAGTTATAACAGAACTGGGCTTGTCAGAACGGAGGATGTTTTCCAGGACTGTGCGGTACAGACCAGCTTCCTCATAAATGTCAGATGTTTCTTTACCTCAAGATTATTTTCTGAGAAATGCTCTGTCTCGCTCTGATAAGGGAATTGATTGAAAAATCTGCACCACCTTTAACCAGATCCACCAAAATGTAATGATTTCTTCCCTCGGCCAGGTCGCGTCCCTCCACAAAGTTTAGTGCAGATCAATTTTGTATGTTATGCATGATCCTTCTGGAAAAAAATAGGTTTGCACACTCATAATTTATTTCTTTGTCATTAAAATTCATGAATTATTCTCTGAGAAATCAACAAAAATATCCGAAACCCTCCACTTGATCCAGATTTGAACCAGAATGTAGTGGGTTCCTCCCTGACCCAAACTGTATCCAAAACAACAGAGCTAATAACACATGATCGTTGCTCCACATAATGTTTTGCAAAAACATCTGTTGTGATGGATCAAATCTCCCACGATGCACATTTCCATTCTTGCCTCATCTTTGCAGCAGTTGTAGCAGAACTGGGCTCGTCCGAATTGGAAGATGTCCTCCAGTTCTCTCCTGCACTCACCACCAACACCACTCCTGCCCTTTCCAGGAACTCCCCCACACCCCCCCACACCCCGACCCAGCCTGAGCGTTAATCACCAGCTGTGAGCACATTGTTGTGTCTTATCTCACTGGAGCACAAGGACTCGTCAGACTTTTTATTCGGGGAGCTCCTTTCTCCAACAGCGAAAATCAAATGAGAGTGACATTCTGTGAAAGGCCATGTTATAACATGAGATCAACAGCTGACACTTTGACAAAAGTCATTGTTTCCTAATTACATGCAGCTCTTTGCTGCTTTGTGCGACGCGTGCTGTTCTCGAGGCCGAGCACGGGGAATCTGCGTCCAGCACAAAGCGGCAGCGGGGCTCCACGTGCTTGACCTTGACTCCTGCTGTCGATACGTGTCCGAGCGAGTGAGCAGAACACAGGCGCCCATCCGTCACGCCCCACACTTGCAACATCTCAGCACTTAGATGTGCACTTGCATGAAAATGATGTGCGAGAGGAGGCTGAATCGTTGTTGACAGGCTGATTAGATCAAATGTGTGTCTGAACCGTGGGCAGCCGCCGGAGATGTATTTAAATGAACGTTTGGGGAGGTGAAGGAGCTCCACATTCATATGACGAGTGGGAGAACACTTTGTAAAGTGGATGTTGTTGTTATGAGTGAATGGTTCACAGGGGAGACCATAAATGTGTAACAATGAGCAAAGTATCCTGGTTGTAACGTGTCCTCTGCCCTCGTCCACTGACAGTCAGAGACACATCTTTTACGTTGCTTTCTCGTTTAACCACGACTTCAAATTCACCTCGTGGCCTGTGATTGTTTCTAAATTACTCTCATGTCCCTGTTGACAGTCACATCTTCAGCCTCTGCAGTGAATATAATACCAGAGGAGGCGTGCAAGTGACACAATCAGGTGTGTGCGCGCTCGCAGCACAAGATCACGACTCTCACATTAAGAAAATCACATGTGTGTATTTTTGACTCTTATTCCATTTTTCCTTCTTCTGTCAATACACCCCAGCACTATTTTCCTCTCACTAAGCCGTGGGGATTTTATTCAGCAGCATCTCCTCTGGGTTGTGTGAGTAGGACGACAAGGAGATTTGTGCTATTTGCAATTTTTGTTCTTAAAACAACATCCCAAAAAGAAAGACGCAGTGGCCTTGGCGGGAGAATGTGCTTCACAGAAGCGTCACAGACGATGAACACAGTTTGGAGATCCTCTCTCTGTTGAAATTGAAATCGTCACCTTTTCCTCTCACTGAAATGTTCATAGAAACGTGTCAGTGTGCGAACACAGTTACACCTGTGGGGTGTGAATGAGCCACAGTTGGACTTTGGCTTATATTTCAATGCTAGGTCCAATAGTCATTTCAGGAATTTAGTCGTTCAAGCAGTTTTTTATTATCATCAATGGAGTTTATCTCCTTTACATGAAAACCTCCTGATGACTCAATCCTTCCTCCTTTTATGTATTTCATATCTTCTCATGAAACCTCCTCTTAAACACAGAGGAAGGTAAAAGACCCGGGAGTCGGACCTGATTCTTATCAGGCGGTTTTGGGTCAGCCTCTCCCTCCCTACTCACCAGAGTTTGTTTTCAGCAGGGTGAATAGAGGATGTTAGTCAAATACACCCACTTCTGAACCAGACGGGGGAACAATAAGAACATTGTGCGGGAGTGGAGTTGCACTGGCTCCTCGACCAGCTCTTGTTTGCTCGGGTTCTGTAGACCGCTGAGATTGCTAATAAATCTCCTAGCGTGTAGCTTGTTACAGGAAGCACCAATGAAGAGGGAGAACTCGAGGGTAGATGCACTGGCAGGCGTCCACGTCTCCTCTCATTGGTGGGCTTTTGTGTTTACCTCCACCCTGGAAGTTTGACTCATACTCCTCTCAGGGAGGGGGCGCCCTGCCAGCATGTGTTTCCACCTCAGAGAATCAGTCAATTTAATTTAGGCTTTGTAACCTTGAAATCGCCATTCATCTTTCCTCCTGTATGGATTTTTTTTTTTTGGACTGGTTGCCACCCTCTCGTTCTCTCCACGACACCGGCAGCGCTGGTGGCAGCCAGGCGCGGTGAAATACAGACTGCAATTGGATGAAGTGCAAGGCTCCCCAATGGACCTGAGCGGGGTGAAAGGATTGGGAGCCCCATGCCAGGCAATCTCTGCGATAATGGAATGTGGCCGCTCAACAGCGTTCATAAATATTCAGATGAGGGGAAACGAGGCGGCCCAAGAGATTGTTTGGCGCGGGCCGTCGATGGCATGCTCGGGAAGGAACAACAACAGCGCTGGTGTGTTGGTGTGCTGTAGGGAAGAGGCCAGGGGCTCGTTCTGCCCTGTAACGAGAGTCAGGAATGCAGAGCCGGTATTGTGCTCGTTTGTTTGATTTTAAACATGAGCCTCGTTGAGTTGATCTCCGCTATCTGAACGGGTAAAGACAAACATCCCACTGGCTCCGAGACGTGATGTACGCGAGCGGGTTGAGGCCTCGCTTCACCTCAACAATTAGCATATGCTGCAGTTTCCCCTCAAAGTGGAAGCCAGCGCTGCAATTAACGTGGCAGTGGCTAGCCACATGTGGGATAAGAAATGCTGTCCTTGTGGGTCATGGTTAAATGCTGATGCCCTAATGACTCAAAGGACTGCAGGATAAGAGCTGCTGTTAATAGAAGCAGTCATACCGAGTTGATATTTGTGCTAATATATGTCGTCTCGGCCCAGTTCCAAGGGGCTCAGTGTGCTGTTGCTGAGCAAACACCATCTTTATCTAATATTAGCGGCACAGTTAGCGCTGGCATCAAACATGTGCAAAGCATCTTCCTTTAATATTGATGATATATGACTAATGGAACTGAAATTGAAATATAAATGTAACATAGTGGAAGATTAAATCTTCCCTGTGGGTAAACTGTAGCCTGAATAAAAAGAAAAATATAATGACTTCCTTTTTCTGACAGCTAGCTCCATATAATTTAAAACAACAAAGTGGAAAAGCAAAGGACGCTACGAGTATATCTGCCTCTTTGACCGCAGTGCCACAAAGCAGCTGACCTTATATAACTCTCCTGTTTTTGTCACAGATAAACCGATGTAGACGTTTGATTTAGTTTGTTTTGCAGATGATGGAACGATTCTGCACTTCTTTATTTATCTCTCTTATTTATTTATATATATATATATATACTCGGTGCCAAGGACGAACTATTTCTCGTTCAGCGAGGTGCAGCTGTTGCAATTCAGATCATGAGCAGAAGAAACGAGAGCATGAAAATGTGAAGCAACGTGACCTTTCAATCCTGTTTTCAATGTCTCGATGTAAATAAAACTGACTGGATGAAAATCACTTAGTTAATCAACATCATGAGTGACAGACTTATTGCAAGTCAGCATTTTAACTTCTTCCGTCAATTATTCTCAACATCTACTGGATGGAACTGATGTAAAGTTGTGTACAGATATCCACATTGTCCAAAATGTTGTATCCTAATGACCTTGATGGTCTCCTGACTTTTCCTCTTGCTTGAATACTGAAGTGACTGATTCATTTAGGACCAAATACCTGCAAAGCTCATTTCCATCCGTCTCAGCTGTACTTTGTGTTTATTGCCAATTACTAAATGTCATGCTGTCACATAGCTGCAAGTATGGCTGCAGATTCTGAGAGTGGAGCCCTGTGATCAAAATATCGATCTGTGCACATTGGCTCTGCTTACAACCTTCTAATGTACAGCAGGAGCACAGAAATCTGTTTTATGGGTGGTTTACATAAGGTGAATAAACCTTGTGTCACAAAACAAGGGTGTGTGTGTGGGTGTGTGTGTGTGTGTGTGTGTGCGTGTGCGCGTGTGTCTTATGAATAATGTGCATTTGTCTCTGTATTGATCCGTTGGCTTCTCTCTGTACTGCTGCTGGTTGCCCTTGCCAACAACTTGACCTCCCGCTAATTCTATGCGATTCATGGGACCTCAGATATTCCGAAAACACACTGTGGCCCGGAGGCACCTAATGTTTAATGGTATTATTGCATATTCAGTTGTCATGTGGAATCAGAAGTGGAGTTTGAGGCAGTTCTGTGCTCCTGAATGAAGGAAGTGCCTTCGCTGAACTAGCGGCTAAGAGTTGTGGTCTTCATCACAAGGAGTACGTGTGTGTGTGCATGTTTGTGTGAGTGTGCGATTGTGTGCATGTGGTTACGTGAGCTGAGGAGGGGGATATTCTGAACGATATTTTTTGTAGACCTCTGTGGTGTGGCCGTTCCTCTGAACCCTCGGTTATTATAGGTTCGGTGAAACAGCCTCAACAGCCTCTGCGTCTTGAATATCCAAAATTCCTTCCAAGGCAAACCATTGCTTAATCTCTGAGCAAGCAACTATTTCATGGAGGAGCTCAAAAGAAGAATCCACCCAGGCCAGATAAAAAAAAAAAAAACCTCATTCCATTTTCTTATTTTGTCAGAAATGCTTCCCACTGTGGGACGAGCGTCAGTCTGTGCTGGCACCTAGATAAAGGGGATCAGCTGGCGGAGGAGAGGCGTCCATGTCCAATCTCTGCTTTGCTGTCCCCAACAGTGCTTCTTTTTTATTAACTTACTATATCTACTCAGCCGGCTGCAGGCAGAGCAAAGGATTGAGGAGGTGTGTGTGTGTGTGTGTGTGTGTGTGTGTGTGTGTGTGTGTGTGTGTGTGTGTGTGTGTGTGTGTGTGTGTGTGTGTGTGTGTGTGTGTGTGTGTGTGTGTGTGTGTGTGTGTGTGTGTGTGTGTGTGTGTGTGTGAAAGAGAGAACAAGCGGCCAAGTGAGCCAACATGCCGCTCTCTCTCAAGGACGCCCGACTCCATCGACCGAGGACCCCGTCGGTCAGACTGAAAATGAGCGTGTGTGTGTCCGACAACGGCAGAAGGCGATGGAGCCTTTGGGTCCTCCTCTGTGTTATTTTTAGTTCCTAGCCACTATAACTGGGCAAATCCAAAGGCTTATACCATCAGGGGGCCTCAATTAGGAGGGGAGGGGAGGGGGGGGAAAGAGGCAAAAGCAGCTCTTTGGCTGAGCTGTGGCTAACGTTGCATAATGACGGGTCAGTGTTCACTTATTAATGACGGCTATCAAACCGGGCATTAAAAACCCACTCCAAAAATGAACTGGCTCATGCACCTTTGACCCTTGTCGTCAGGATTATGTCACTGTGTCCCTGCAAAACACGTTAATATCTCAGTATTAACAGTATTTCCCTGTTTATTTAAACAGTGACTGGTGGCACTGAGGTGACGACTCAGGCTACATCGTCAGGCTTCGATCACATGACACAGAAGAAAACAACCGACATCAGCCTCGGCTACAAGTGTAAAACATAGATAAACAATTCAAAGCGTTGCTGATCCTGTTGTCTTCGCCAATTGTTAAATTCTGCATTTTACGATACTTGCTTACATAGGAGATGAGCTATTATTCAAGCAATTTCTACATGTGCACACCAGCCCATTTGTACGTGAGTGGTCATGTGATGCATTTACAGGCGCGCTCGTGTGAACGGGGATTAAAACTGATACACAGCCAGAGATTGTTTTAGTTTGATAATACTGTTTTCAAACTCAAACGTTATGGACGTAGCCTCCGCTGATGATCTCTCGAGTTTCTCCGCCTCACAAAAGCTCAGGAAGGATTCCGACAACTCGCGGAGACACTGAAGAAGTTCAAACCGAATCTTTTCTTCGGCGGTGTTATGACTTCTTAAGATACCAGTAATGAGAAATCTTCGCATTGCAGATAAAGACTTTGATTTATGTTTGGAAGAGAAGTGGGCGAGGGGGAAAGGGCACGAAAGAGAGAGGAAAAATAAAAAATCCAACCCTTTCACTGCAGTGGACAAGAACCAGATAAGTGGGGGGATGAGAAAGCCGGGGACAGGGATGAGGGTAAGAGGAAGAAAGGCACATCGTAGGGGGCGGCGAGGGCTCTCAGGGCTTTTGCTCACAGCTCGAGCCGAATGACAGCCAATCAGATAGCGTCGCGTCCTTGGTGAACTCGCCTGCCAGCGCTGTCACAGAGCAAAAGACGCTACTGCATGTGTGCAGGAATGCAAGGTTTGCATTCCTTCATGCACACACCGCGCTCTGTAGCCTACTCAGCGGTGGGATGGTGACATAATTGGGCATCTAAATAAAACCACAAAGTCACTTTTCACACAGCTATCATCACATGAGCCGTCTTTAGCGTCAGGCATCCACTTCACGACGATATTCAAAGAGAAGCACTTCGAGATCAGTCCGCTCGCCTCTCTCTCCCCCACGAGTGCTTGATATTGACGGGGCCGAGAAAACAGTCTAATGGTGTGTTTAATTCCAAAATGGTTTCTGTAATTAAACTGCGCCTCGACACTTATTAGCTCGAGCTGGTGATAACACAACCAGCCCACATTCCTTCTGCAGTTCCTTTTAGCTAATTAACCGAATGGACTGATAAACAAGGAGCCGGTTGCTGTCAGTCTTGCCGCTTGTTCATTAACCAATGTGCGAACCAGGCTCCTCCATATTTCGGACTAATGACCGGCTAAACAGGGCACTTGGCTCATATGGCTGTAATATATCTGACAACGCAATCACAGCACAGCAGTTTGTTTCTTGACTTCACCCACTTACACACTGAAAACAGTTTACTCACAAACAATTAGGTTGTGATGCTTCACCAGCCTTTAACTCCAGCGTTGATGGGATTGTGTTGTTAGTGAATTGTCGGTATCTACTGAACAAAATACTTTCAGATTTTGTTACCATCATACTATCATATTAGAGTCTCAGCTGTGTGCACATTCATTTTTATTTATTATATATTTCACATTTATTGAATTGAATAGAAAGAATAACACTTAGGAGAGCACATACCTCAGCCAAGGCCGAGTAATCCTAGTTCTCATGGTGGATGTATAAAGGCAAAAGTGGTCTAAATAACCGTAACTATTTATGTATCATCCTGGATCTGCCTTTTAATCTGCATCGGCACCAAAAGTCCAGGCTCCGTTCCTCCACCTAGTTTAGTGCAGATGGGTTTAGTAGTTTTTTCATGAACCTGATAAACAAACAGAACAGAACCATCCCTGGTGGAGGTAAAACAAAGTCAAGCACAGGTCTCTCTCTCCACCTCACAAACTTTTTCTTTATATCGCTGCTCTTTTATTCTGTTTCATGCGAGCCTATTGGCTCTCTGTCCACATCTCTGTCTTACCATACCCCTCTCTCTCTCCCCCTCCTCATTTCCCTCGTATCTCTTACCTCTCCTCTTAGCCATTCAGCTCAGCGTGTGACCTTTAAACCGTTTGTCTCTGGAGACGCTCCATCTCCAGGCCCTCTCCACTTACACATCAACCTGAAAGCACAGGGCTGCGCTTTCTGTTCTCAGCTGAGCATTAACATTGCAGCACTGCGCCTGGCTGACGCATCCGGCTGCTTCGGATTGAAAAACTTCCTGCGTGTGTGTGTGTGTTTGGTGATGAATGATTCCTCCCCTCTCTCTCTCTCTTTCTCTTTCAGTTAATAAACCAGAGTAAATTTCCCAGCAGTTCCTGTTGCATTCAAATTAAGTTATTTGTTATTTTTCCTGTACTTAGAAAAGGAGACTCACTCCATGTTGCCCACTCTTTTTTTTTCTTGGAGCTCGGGCAGAGCAGTGGGGGGTCCACCAGGATGCTGCTGAAAACAAGTGCACGCCGCTGAATGGGGGTGAAATATGACTGCATTGTTGAGGCGTCACCCACAGCCCTTCTCCTGGAGAAATCCTTCATGTTTTCCATCCCCTCTCTGAACCTCTTTGCAGGCTTCCAGGTTCTGAAGATTTGCAACAACTATAAATAATTACCTCGGCTAATGGGGGTTATGTTTTCACCCCGTTTGTCAGCAGGATTAACAGAAAAACCATTAAACAGATATCCACGAAACCTGGTGGAAGGATGGGATCTGGGCCAAGAAAGAACCCATTTCATTTGGGGGCAGACATTGCGAGATACAGGGCATTTTAGTTTTTACATTTCCACAGATCTCTATATAATCGATATATAAAATCTGGATCTAGTCAATTGGGTCTGTGGGCCTTTGGTGGATGTCTGCACCCTATAAGTGCCATTGTAATAACATACCACAGTGCTTAGAAAGCTGCAGAGGTGATAGCACTCCTCTGATTCGTATATGTCCGACCAAATGTTTCACCCACATGAAGAGTGTTGTGTTTGTGGAGGCTGCGTTGTAAGCAGAGCGCCTTTTGTTCCGAGCTAAAGAAACTGCCAAACACCACAAAACAAAACACTGAGCTCTGAACAAGAAGCTTAGCAGCTGGGATCTCATTGTATCCTGAAGGCAAAAACAAACTATGACTAAAGTGAATCATTCTGATGCAGGGCTTCATGAGGGAAATCCCTCTGTTCAGAGACCAAATCAGCTTATCTGGTCCCACCAGCCCAGAACTGAGGTGTGTAATGATGTGAGGTAATGGCTGGTATTCATCAGCAGCTAGTTAGCATACTGTAGCTAAGTAAAGACACAAGATGAGGGCAGGCACTAAGGTGACGGAGCTATTAGCCCCTCTGGCCCCTATTAAATCCAGGTATTACTTCACAGACCCATATGAATGCATTCCCATCATGCTCTACACACGCTTCCTGTAAGCCCACCCCTCCTAAGCATGTACGTGTATTTAAGGGTGTAGAACACGTGTTAATATGCACTGTTACGCCGCGCTGTGTGGTTTGCAGCAGCGTGTGTCGTGCACTGACTCAGACGAGCGCATCGTCGTGCTGCCAGATTCACAGAGGTCATGTTTCATGAATGAGAATGAGCGTGTATGCAAGGGGCTGTTTTCAGAACTTGTCTTTCAGCCTCGTTAAGCGAAACAGCCCATCACACTCAACGTTTATCTTAATGACACGGACAAGATATCGTAAATGCAGCTCGGAGCAATCTGATTCCTGTCCTTCTCTCCCCCCCCCCTGGTATCTGGGGGCTGATGTTTGTTTCGCACTGACGTATCTGGAATGTGTGGAGAATTTCACACCGCTGCAGTTGCTTGCGTGTCGTGACTCTTTCGGTTTCATGTGAAGAGCGGAGAGGCACCCGGGGGCCCATGCTTCACGTCCTCGGGCTCTTGTTGACGAGGGCGGCCCCGCTGAGAGAGGTCAAGGTTCAGCGCAACAGCGTGGTAATGAAACTTGGCCGGCTCAGGTTTCAGCTGGTTGACGACCACTGTTGACAATAACACAGACATTCCATCAGAAGAGTTCACCAGTACCACAACACACCGTGTCCTGGTTCCTAACTGAACAGTTTGATTTCCAATGAAAGGATATATTATGAATAGTCCATGTTCTTACATGGAGATTACAGAGGATCATCCCAGCTGGAGTGTACATAACTGTACATTTTAGCTGTGTGCTCACAGCCTGTCTGCCCCCTGCTGCACAGCCACTGCCATAGGTCCCTCTTCCCTTCACTGCAACAAGAGGCAGGTCTATAAACTTTAAATTAGTGTGTTTTTACAGCAGTGAATCAACTCCTGATACTTTAATTAATATTCCACGAGCTTTTTATGAAAGTTAGTTGTTAAATAGAAGCAGTCCCCACCCCCCTTTATAGAGAACATAGGCTGTTCTTAGTGGAAGGTGGATTGCAAAACTGCCAACACACTTTTCAGAGAAATAAAAAAATATTGCTGAATATGGCTTTTGTTCGCCACTTGTACATTCATCTACGTCCTTTAGCAAACACACCCACCAGCGATAAACGTCAAGAGATAACAGAGCGTTTGATATTGAAAAAGATTTATGAATTCCACGAGAGCTGCCGCAGAATTGGAAACTGATCCCTTAAGCTCGTACAACCACAACAGACCCCGAACTGAGAACAGACAGGTGGATGTCACGTTGATCTCCAGATCAGTGGTTTGACTGCACATAATGTTGGACATCCACACCTCGCGGGCTGGTTGCATCAGCTGTGTAGGAGTTCTAACGTAGCCTGGTTATGAAATAGTTGGAAAGTCTTATAGCTGCTGCACTGCAGAAGTGGAGGAATAGAAGATTAGTTAACATAAACATAAGTTTTGCCAATTTTGACCATTAGGTCAATGTAAATCATAGAATTTGACATGTTTCTGTAACATTTCTATTAGAACTTGGTCAATAGAGGTTTTGGGAACAGATGCTGATGTAAGGGAGTTAAAACGATTCTGATACATAGACTGATATAAAGTTTATATAAAAATTGTCAATCATTCCTAAGATGAACATTTATTATTAATGACTAGAAATAAAACGCAAATAAAACTAAATATAAAGATCTTAAATTAAAAAATTCGAAATTTTCTATCTTCTATGTAATAATATTAATAATGAATTCTATGTAAATTCTTCCAATGCAGCAATAGAACTCAGATTCTGCATCATGATCACACATTCAAGCATTGTAATGATTTAGTTCAACAATGAGGTTGATAGGGTTTTATTTAGCAGAAGTGCAAACTCCAAGCTAACTACATGCAACGCCTCGAGGGATTTAATGTCCAAATCTGGCCTCAAACTTCTATTTAAATGCGGCAACACATCCCAGAAGCAAAACAGACCCAGATGGCTGTGATTAGAAGGAGCTGGACCTCTAAAACTGAGGCCGAAAGGATGATCAAAGTCCTGGAGGAGGAGGAGGAGGAGGAGAAGGAGGTCAGCTTGTTCTAATATCAAGAATCTTTAGATCAGCTTTCGAGAGCAAACCAGAAAAACAGGTGGGATGTGCTACTGTGTCACACTGTGTTCGGGGACAGGTTGTCGCAGTCATAGATAGGCATGCGTCTCATTATCTTTACTAGCAGATGCTCACAGGTCCATCTGTGTTTTAACAACGCTTCCGTAGCGACGGCGCTCCGCTGTGCGCCCAGTCGTCCGTGAGGAGACGGCGCTGAAGCGAGTCAAAAATGATTAAATGTAATTAACCTAATTAGATGGCTAGTGGGTGAGTGATCGGCACCTTCCGCTCTTTTAACCCTGGCTTTGTTTCATCAATCAATAAAGATGCACTAAAGTTTAGTGACACACAAACACAAACAATGCTTCTTTTCATTTTCTTTATTTTATTAAGCCCCTGCAATCGGCGTATCTTCTCCTGACATCCATTAACGATGACCCCGAACATCATCCTGCTTTGTCCGGCTGTGTAGAGAGGCAACGACAGGACAGATGGACCAGTCCAGATAGCACTTCCATCACATCCAGCACAAAAGGCCGGGGCAGTAAAGGCTATCTGCTCACTGCGACCCTGTTGGGCTGGACGCCCTGGACTGCGAGGCCCAGGCAGCTTGTCAATATGCTGAGTCACTGGAAAGATCAGGGCTGACAGGTTTTTGAGGGGGGGCCCCGAGCGGAGGGGCCCCGAGCAGGGAGGAGGACGAAGGTTAGAGAGCCACTCGATTATAGTTTTCATGAAGACATTCGCGGGTGCCTGGGAAAGGGTGACGGGGCGTGAGCATCAACATCTGGTCAGTCAGTGCGTGTCCAGTACTTTCTCCACTTCCTGCTCGTTGTGTTTGGATTCTCTTTTGCGCCAAATAACATTTAAGAAGCGACACACGTCAGTTGATGTTGTTTTTAGTTTGCTGCTGTGATTGTAGATTCGCCGATTTAATGTCTGTTTAGTCGTTTTGTGTCTCTGCACTAACTTTGGTCTCATCAATCATCGTCATTTTATTCTTTGTTGTCGTTTTGTTTGTACTTTTTCTTTGTACTTGTTGCATGTCTTTTTGATATTGTTTTGTGTCATTTTGTAGTTTGAAGTTGTTTCATGCATCTTTATTATTCTTTTGTGTCTCATTGAACTCATTTTTCAAACAGAGGCGGTGGCCAAGGGGCACCCTGACCTCGTGGGCCCCTCGGCCTGTGCTTGATTTGCCCTTTTTGCTAATATGAATACGTCAGAGCTCAAGATGGAGACCAGTTATAATCTAAAGGGGTTGAAGTCATCTTTACTTTGCAGTCAAAATAGTTTGTCATTGGTTCGGGGTCCGTAGAGACAAACTGTCCCTCACACCTTGAAATCACAAAGATCCGTCTGTGTTCTTTTGCATTTAACTTCAACTCTTTCTCAACACTTTCCCTCAGAGGGGTTCAAGCTTCTACTTATTCCTGATGGTTCATTTGAGCATAATCACACCGACTAGCAGCCACACGGGATCGGTGAGAATTAATGAGTGTGAGGGACGGCCAGCAGATGGATGGGGCACTAAGGGCCCTGCTAGGAGTCTGCAGAGAGCGCCTGCTGGTTAGGAAAAAAAAAAATCCTCTCCCTCCTGAGTCGGTCTCAGTGAGAGTAATGACAAGGAGAGGCTGTCTGCAGGCTGACTGATTGTTCCGAGCTGTCCACACCTCCCAGAACGTCGACAGAAACCCTCAGGGCTCTGAGAATGCTGGCATCTAATATCTATCTCACTAGTGGGACCCAAGAAAAACCACACTGCATAATGAAACATGACAGATATTAGGATTAAAACCTGTCTGATGCAGACAGGGGTCACCACCCACGGGCTGAGCGAGTTAGAGAGCGCACTTTCTGTATTGTCTGTGACTTTCCGTGGGTATTCTCTAAGAAAGTCCAGGTCCCTGGCGTCATCTCTCTGTTTTCACACAGGAAGGGATTGAAAACAAGCAGATCCTCTCGTCTAATAGGGAAACAAACCTGGCTACACTCTTGTCTCAAATAAACGGAAGTCAAGTCGTCTGACCTTCCTTTGTTCCTGCAGACAATCCCTATAATTATCACCTCCTTTTTAATTAAGCAGTTATCTATATACCAGGAACACAGAAATATTGTATGGTGTAGAAAATCGTGCAGATGTGCTGTCACAGCTCTTTGAAATGTGGGGATTCTGTCGGTTACAGCAGAGAAGAGACTGGTTTGAGTGTCAGAGAGTCGCTGTGCAGAAGCTCTGCAACTGTGTGTGTGTGTGTGTGTGAGTGTGTGTGTGTGTGTGTGTCATTGTGTGGTCGTGGAGACACCTACTGCTGTTGGAACCACAGAGGCAGTTTGGCAGGTGTAGGTCCAAACGACCGTCAGCTGTTGTCACCGTGGTAGCGTCACAACCGATAAACAGTCACAAAAGTGTAGTTCAGATGAAAATGATGTGTGAGAACAGACTACTCATGTGACAAAGACTATATATATACTACTACTAATGCGTGCTTGAGTACAGTGATGCGCTCTGTGTTATATGGAGCCTGGGATGTGTTGCTCTTCTTCACTGATCTTCTCTAAGTGACTCCACCGCGTTAAATTGAGCATCTCAAGGTGACTGTTTGGGTTCAGTCCGATGTCATAAAAATCTTTTATTCACTCCCACATAGCCTGAATTGATTTTGATGCAGCAGATTACACAGGGCACCTTCTATTACTGTACCTGCACGTTCCAGTGTGGAGGGGAAGCAGCAGGGACAGGGCTGGTTTTAATATGGCCAACAAACAAAACCATTCAACTGGTTTTGTTTTTATTCAGAGTTTTTAAGGTTTATGGTTTAACTGGTAAATATCAAACCTTAATTTAATGTCTATGTCACAGGGGTTTGCCCGAGGTAATGAGGCAGGCTGAGTCAGAAACTGCCTTAAAGGTCAAAACACACTTTATCTTTCCGCATTTTACCTAATTCTAGTTTTTATTTCTGTAATGTGTTGTCATGCTTAAATATCTATCACACGTTTAGTGTTTTTATTCCTTTATTTTATCTTTAATGGCCTTTTTATGGAGGCTGTTTTTATGTGTGTTTTTTCATTCATGAAGTAGGCAGTTTTTAGAAAGGGTAATATTATAAGGACATCTTAGGAATCATTGATTTATTTTTATCCTGTACATACACGTCAGCTACCCAATCTTAGCATCGGCATCAGACCCCAAACATCCACATTAGATGGAGTCCAAATGCCAAAGCCAAATAATGTATTACACTAAAATAGGTAACGATCTTAATAAATGTTATTTGATGACTAACTTTATTTCTCTCTCTTCTTCCATGTGGATCCTCGTCTTTCCATCGATTCCAAAATGTCAGGTGAGAGCAACATGTTCTTTTTCACCTGTTGGAAACATGTTACGTCTGTATTCATGTCAGCTGAGGCCTTTAGAACGGAGTAAAGTTTAAATCCAGTCTGCAGATGATTTGTCCTCTTAACAGATCTGCCTGGTTTCTTCTTTAGTCACTTCTAGCCTGTGTTCTTCTAGGTCACTGATCCAAAGATAAACTGTCTTAGCAGTAATGGGAGTGTTTTCATTCTTTTTACTGCACAGACAGAACCTACTTGGGCTCAGTTGTCGCATGGTATTGTTTATTTTCTTGCCTCCTTGCCCCTTAAAAGCTTTTTCTAAGTAGGTTAACACAGCGCGCCGGCCTCTCCGGGCTGCAGTGGTGTGCTGGAAATGGTTATTTCCTTCCGGTAATGTCCTGTTGGTTTTTTCTGCAGCAATACACCAACAGCGGTGACCAGCTGCTGCTGTTTGTCGAAGAGGAAAGTTTAACATAAATCTCCCTGCAACATCGTAGTCCGTTGCTCAGGAGAATCAGGGAGATCTCTGCTCACTTTGACCTTGTCCACAACCAATCACATAAGCTGCTTTCAGACATTAACTGGACTCTGCAGATCCTCCGTATTTCCTCTGGAGGAGGTATAGTATAAAGTCCATAGAAATCTAGGAGCAGTCGGAGTCTCGCTGTGCTGTGCATGTGTGAAAGTAAAACTCTGGGTAAACTCTGCAGCCAATTCTCCAGGTTTTACCCAGAGGTCATGTCTGAAAACGGCTCTACAGAGACCGACCCACTGCAGACCTCAGAGACCGGGGGGCCTTATAGCCTGCTCCTCTCATCCACCCACTTATTACTGCACTGTGCAGGAGCTGGGCGCCTGCTTTCAAGGACAGTCAGAAGTTAACCTGGCCTCTCTGCTTGCAGACAGTCTGTGTGATTGGCCTCGAGTGCAACAGCTACAGCCTCTCCACTGTGTATTAAGTACAGCCACTCCAGCATCAATCATCCTGCTGTATCCGGGCAGGGGAAATTAGGCCATGTGGTTATATATATATTACATCAACTCTTGGTAATCTTATGTATGAATGGGAGGAGGTGTATTTGCTGTATGACAGTGGTTCATCATGGTGGTTTCTGTGTCGCAGTGAACTCATCGCTGGTGGTTGAAATGAGCAGGTGGAGACTTCACTGTCTCAGCTGTTGTTTTCTGAGCTTTAAGAGTGAATCTAATCCTCCAAGAGCTTTTTAAATATTCTGATAGAAGTGCTGTTATGATGATGTGGAATCAGAGAACAGCTCATTGTTCTGGGGCTGCGTTGCACAGGTTTTGTATTTCAATGCCACGAAGGAATCCTTTCTTTGGTAGCCAAAGGCCAAAGGTCAAGGTCACGGTGGCCTCAAGTGTGTTGATTTTTTTCTTGAACATGATATTTTAGGATTTGTTAATGTCTGATGTGAAAACAGCTGATCGCCCTCCACGTTGGCAGTGATGGAGCCCGATGGAATGTGTAACTGACAGTGGGATCAAATTCTGGGCACGAGACTGGAGAGATATGGACTAACCTGCACTTCGCTTTTTAAAATCAGTGCTCACTACACAGTGGGGAAACTAACTGACCCCTGTGCTACCTGTGAATGCAACATTTAACGTACTAGAGGCTATTTATTCAGCTTGTATCTTGCACTAATGAGTTGTTGCTCTTTTTAATCCCTGCCCTGTGCACATCTAACCTGAGCAGTTAATGTAGAATTATTATTAATTCTACTGTATATTCTGAATATAAAAAGATGCAGTGGTTAGAATTCTTATGTCGTATTGCCGATGTTCATTTTGACACGGGCAGAGACGTGTGTATAGTGTGATAAAGCTTTTGCAGCTCTTTCCGACCTTTTGCATCATCGCCCTTGATTTGATGTTATTCCAGATCAGTGTATTTCGCGCTGAGGATTTAAGGAACGTCAAACTTGCCCCAGTTGAAACGCAACATTATTCTTATTTTTAAACATCATTGCCAAGTTTGTACACCGGATGAAGCTCTGCACACATAACAGCAGCTGTGCACTATTCACTCCCTGCAGAGTGAAGGACTGTGCACGGCGCTGCTTTTAATTCTGGACAGAACGACCGGCGCAGTGTATCTGCTCAGTCACCAGGGTTGAAATCCCCAGAGGGCGTCTGAATGATTGATGATTGACTCGACTCAATTTTTTCTCGTGTCTCTGAAACGACTGTGAGCCCCGAATGCAGCGTAGTGATGAAAAACCACTGAAGCCATTCTGACGTCAGGACTCTGTGTTAACCAAAAAGCGTTTCTGTTTCTGGGAATTCACCGACGACTTTCTCACGTAGAAAGTCGGCTCTGACTTCTGGACTTTGACGTCCCCTCTCGGTCTGTGTTCCCTCACACAGCTTCGCAGCAGCGTGAACTTCTTCCTCTGCATCACCACATCTAATATTTACATGCTATATGAAAGTGGGTTATATGCCGTGTTGAATATATTCAGTGTTGTCGGGCAGGACACATCGTGATAAAGCATAGAAGATGCAAATCTTTGATAATCTCAGCTCCCCACCTCCACTGTGTCTTTTCTATTCTTCTTCATTATTATTCTCATTCAAAAGGACCCTACAGCAAGCTGCAGCCAATATGTGCGGGCGCTCCGACATTTATCCTGGCAGAATTCAATTATTGTTTCCCCTTTTTGCCTTTTCTCTCTCACTCTCATTCATCTGAAACCTTGAAACCGCTTTTATCATTTTTCATAACAATGTCCCCGTATCATAAATCTGAACCTGGGTTCATTTCACACCATCCTCGGCATGATTTTCCCAGGGGCGAGAGGGGAGGACAGTGGTGGCATCAATCAGAGGCTGGTTGTTCGCTTGGCTCGACCTCAGAAAACGACAATGTTCAGGAGAGAGCGCGACGCCGCTGCCCCTTCAGATGCTGGTGTTTACAACCTGCGTCTGCCTTTCTTTTAACGCAGCCTTTATTTTATCTCCTTTGTGCTTTATCAATCTGAAGGACCCTTCTCTTTGTCGGTGTCTTATCTGGCCCAGGGGTCATAAAAGAAACCGTTATCTCTGTTGACAATGCGATAGCTTCATTTCCCTGCGAGACCTCATAGGTCTGGGTCCTCGTTCTGACGGTTTCCTCAGTCTTTCACTGTGAAGATGGTTGTTTTGAGTTCTCTGACTTGACGTGTTTGTTAGTTCTGTCCTTGGGGGAGGTGCTGTTTATCACCTATACTGCAGCCAGCCACCAGGAGGCGATTGAGATACTTTGGCTTCACTTGTGGGAGGCGTCATGTCGTCCATCTTTATTTGGCTGACAGTCAGTCATATCTTGGCCACTATTGGAGCGTGTACCATGGGTTTGTTAGGATAAGTAAAGTATTTTTTAACACTCATAATACTGGAATGTCTTGCAATAATTTAAAATGACTCATCCCCATGCTCCCTTCTCCTTAACATGATATTGGACCTTATTTCCCCCCCTAGAGATAAACCTTTGACACATAATTTAATGGGAAACTATTTCACAAGTCTTCAAAAATGTGTCTCTGGCCGAGGGTTTCCTGAATCATTCCTCGGGTCGGGTCTTTCCAGTCATCTTGAGTTCAAATATTTAACATTATATTCATCAGTTGTTTCGACTGGGGTAACTTGATTTATACTAATTCTGACCAAATTATACAGAAATGTAGGTAGTTCCAAAGACCTTGCCAACATTTCTCCGTCAGAGTTGCCATCCTGTTTGTCTGTACCTGCTTTTTACTTAACATTTTCTAAATATATTAAGGCATTTGAATGAAATGAGTAGAAATATGGTTTTATCCTCCACCCTTGTTTTATCATTCCTCTTCAGTTCTCCAGAAAGGACGAGGTGAAGGGGTCACTTACATCATTTGGCTGCCTGAGAAGTAATAATAATAAAACAGTGAAATAAACCACACACTCCATCGTCCTCCCGTTGTCCCTGGAAGACCTAGTTAGTAAAAGTCATGCTGAGATAATGACGCTGGACAACCTACAGGCAGTAAAGTTTCATTTTGTTTGTGTTTTCAAAGTGTTTTCGATGTAAAGACGGCGTGAGAAGTCAAAGCAGACCCCGAGGACCGGAGACAATTAGTTAAAAAGCCATTTAAACAACAATGAGCGATGCCTAAATCCGAGCCAAGTTGTGTGATGGAAACTGGACAGCTGCGTAATGGCGGCTCCTTCGCCGCCTCTGCTATGCTAATTGAAAATGAATTTATTCCTCTGAATTAACCGGAGCCCGCTCCCGGCTTTTCTGTCCTGAATGTTTAGAAGATTGGCCGGGGACTGTTTAACTCTGTGCATCCACTTAACCAGAGAGATGATTTGAAAATAAAAAACCACATCGTCATGGGTTGGTGTTGACTTGATTAAGTGCCAAGTCTTTGAAGTGCCAAAGTATGATTTCTGCACATGAGTGGCAGAGAAGCTTCAGAGGAGCAGAGCAAAAATGTTGGTCATTTCAAGGGAGCAAATTTATTTTATAATTGCTTCTCTCTGTTCTTCCTTCTTCACCGTGGATTGAAATGAGGCGAGCGGTCGTCCTCGCGTGACCTTGGACGAATTTTCACGACAAACATTTTCTCACCAAAGTCTGTCCGCCCCTCCGCCCTCCTCCTCCTCGTCATCCTCTGCTCGCTACAGTATGTTAACCAGGGCGAGCTGGTGCGAGGTGTGGAGCGGAGCAGATGTCATTATGCACGCTTCTGTAGATTAGTTAATCACAGGCACCACCTGGGTGCGCTGATTGCTATTAATCCACTATTGTAATTGAAAATTAGGGGTGGCACCACAAAACGCATGCTGTCTCTCCATCGGCCCTAATTGATTCCTTATGCCAGCTTCCTGACAGACTTGTGATTCACACTGGGAGTGTAGTGATACGACATCAGCCGCGAGGCGTCGAGCTATGGATATGCTAATTCATGAGTGGCATGAATGGGATGGCGGCTATCTCTTACTACAGTCGAGCGTTTTGATCTCTGAAGATGCAGTCGGCAGCATTTGCAGTCAAGCAGTGTAGTTAAATACTCTTTCCTTCATGGGAACAAAACTCGCCTCCACAGTTCAACCATGAATATGAATCCGTGTGAAATTGATGAGTAATAGTGACTCAAGATTTAATATTTTACAGCTTTTTAGCAGCCCTCGCTAAATGCACAGTCACGTTTTTGACATTTGGCTTCCAATTGTCATCAAAGTTATTGTTTTTGTTTTTCAAGGAATCGCCCGAACTCCTCTCAGACAGCGACCCCTGCATGAGCTCCCTGCTGAGCGATGCCCCGCCCCCTCCTCATCCCCGCCGCCAGCTCTCTGCTCCTTCTCCCATTGATAATCCTGCTCGGAGATATTCTCAGGGAAAGAGGATTATCGTGCAAAGTGGCATAAATTTCCCCGGCAGCGGTATCTCACAGTTAATTAAATTTATCATTGTCTTTGGAAAGGGCTGGCGTCTTCATTCTCCTCGCTCTCGCTGGGACGTGTGCTCTAATATAGGGACGTCCTGTCTGAGTAATTAAGCCTAATGGATTCCCCTCACCTGGGGATTCATGTTCTTAATCTGCTCATCCGTGCGTGTGTTTGTGTGTGTGTGTCCCTGTGTGTGTCCCTGTGTGTGCTCCTAGAGACAGTAGACAGTAATCTGTATGTATTTTTTTATGTATTCTTCTTTTATCATTTGTGTTATGTGCACAAAAGAAGACGGGATAACAACTTGTTGCTCCTGTTGTGGGCGCACAAAACCGCACACAGCACAGTATAGTTTGTACCATTTTGTTAAGTAATGTATGTTTCAAAAGTGCAAACACATGCAGACACACACACAACTCGAAAAACATGTAATTTTGCTGCAGAATGACATCTCTATGGAGACAGTGGCACCGTTAAGTGGCATAAAGAAAATTCAAATGCCAACAAATCATTCACAGCTTTGCCTCTTTCATCTGGCAAAAAATAAGTTACTCTCGGAAAAGATATTATCTTTCTCCAAAAGATGGAATTGAACCTATCATAAAAAAACACGTGTATAATAATTAGCGTTTTCCACTCAGGGAGCTTTTAAAGGGAAACAAACTACTTCAACACAACAACAAGTTTGTTCAGGTCTGAAGATTAAAGATAACAAAAAAATCGAAAGCCAACATAGATATGTTTTGGAATTGGATGAAACAAATTAGTCAAGTACGAGAATAAATGAGCCGTACTCTCGTCTCTGAGATCCTGGAGATGCTGAAACGTTTCCTCTACACCAGGGTTTGAGTGACACCAGCACAAATGAACCGTACTAACCAGCAAACACATCTGAGTTTGTTTTAACCAAACCCAACAGGTTGGGGGTTAAATCCCTCTTATGCCGTCACAGGCCTCATTTCTAACAACCTGCCAACGTGGCTGGAAGGTTTGGTAACTGTAACGTTAAGCAACTAAAGCACCCGTGTCTGGTGCCAATGGTAATTTTACACCCTCACAGGAAGTTGCCCTCAGTCCATGTTTGCCATTAGACACAGAAGTAAAGATCTAAAAACTAACTGAGTGGTGCTGTGAGTCCCTGAAGGCCTGCTCCTCATCGAGCTTTGATTTCTGCCCCAAACAATCCTAAAAGCAAAAATAAGGAAAAACAGATTAATCGTCGAACTCCTTCATCTTTTCTCGTGTGTTTAGAAATATATCCCAGATTTTTTAAAACTCAGATTTCCTGTGTTTGTCCGTCTCTCCCTGCCGCCACTCTGCTCCCTTCTCTTCTCCTTCCACTTGTTTTTTTTTAAAGCATTTACACACAAATGAGAGCAGAGTTGTTTCGTTGCAGAGCAGGAAGACGCTGTTCCACGTTAAGAGACGACAACGCTTTCAGCTGTCAGGAGAAAACTCGAGGTGTGTGTGTGTGTGTGTGTGTGTGTGTGTGTGTGTGTGTGTGTGTGTGTGTGTGTGTGTGTGTGTGTGTGTGTGTGTGTGTGTGTGTGTGTGTGTGTGTGTGTGTGTGTGTGTGTGTGTGTGTGTGTGTGTGTGTGTGTGTGTGTGTGTGGAGCACAAAGGAGGCGAGGAATGTTTGTCTCTGAATTCATGGAGCGCACCTCCAAACTCTGAGAAATGGGCACCGGAGTTCCCGTGCTACATATGGAGCCGTATTGAATCTGCATGAATGCAATACACAAACATTTTATCTTTCATCTTACTCTCTCGCTGCTTCTCGTTGTCCTCCCTTCCTCCCACTCTAACGTTGTGATAAGAATGTGTTTTGTTTACTGCATTTTGTGTCACGTTTAGTTCAGTGAAGAACCCTTTACATTTTGGTGCAGATCCATATCAGGGGGCGGATCCAGGAGATTTAGCGAGACAGGGTATTTTCCATTTGCATTTGTTTTTGTTATTGATCTGGAAGGAAAACCAGGCACATCAAGGGACTGGTATCTATGGTTGATCGAATTCAAGCGGACTGTCGGGCCTAGTCAGAGGTTTGCACTCGACTGAGAGCCAATCTGGTTTCCCGACACTACAGCACATCTCCGGTGTATCAGAAAACAATTATAACACAAACAATTATCGCGGAGTGTGTCAGTGGGAGCGAGCCAATATGTCTGTGCTCAGGGTTGATCGTGTCCTCGAGCAATTAAGGACATTTCAATATGTCTCTGCACTAACATCGAGGTGCCACATCATTAGTCTGTCGAGGTGGCGTTTGGGTATTTTGGGTTCGATGCCGGTGAACTGAAATAGACTCACTCGCAGATGTGACTCACCCCTGAGCCTCATTCTCTGCTCATGATTTGAAACCACCCTGCTCTTTAAGGGTAACCTCTCAGCGGGGGGGCAGAGGCAGTGACGAATCATTTTGTTTGTGTGTGTGTGTGTGACTGAATGCCAGTATAAATGAGAGCAAGTCTCAGTGAGTCAGCTGGAACCGACACACATGGAACGGATCACTCGAACAAAATCCCAACAACCCCCCCCCACGATGGAAAGCTGCAGCGAGCTATCTCTCTGACATCATACTAATAACAAAGACCGAGGGATCAACAGGGAGAAGCCTCGCCTCTATTAAATCAGTTCTGACGGGATCAGTCCCAGAGCAACGCAACACCATGACTCACCTCCCCGGGCTGGGTGTCGTTACTGCCACGCTCGCTGCGTGCACGGCTCATTCGCCTAATTTTTTCAAGATGCTAATAAGAGCAAAAGACGTTGCTCGTGCCTTTGCTGCTGGATCATCGTGACATTTTGCTGTGTGCACTTTCCTTCTTTCTGGATCACTGCACCACACAGGAAGTGGTTTGAATACAAATGGGCAGAGTTTCACTCATGCATCTACGTGTCGTTGCCGCCGTCTGACACTTAAACACGTACAGGCAGATGCACTCCGGCTACACGCTGCAGTGTTTGTATGTGGGGTGTTGGCTCCCCTCAGTCGAACCTCATTCTGTCCGTCTCATAACAGCGACGAGCTCACAGCTGTTCATTTTAATTCGCTCCACTTCAGCCCCCCGCCTCCCTTCCCCAGCTCCCATCCATCAGTCCATCGGTCATGTGGAAGAATTATTTATTAAACGTAACTAACGTCTGCTGTGTGCAACTGAAAGAATACAAATTTCCAGTCATCAGAGAGGGAGAGAGCTTCGAAAACAGCTTGAGGTAAATATTCATTCGACGTTCAGCGGTTGCAGGGAGGTTTTCCCTCGGATTCTCTTCATATCTGCTCCTTGGCGTCTGGCTGCTAAAGCCTTTTCATCTGCGGCGAGTGACTGATGTTGCTGCCCTGTCCTCCCTGGGCATCTGCCCAGCTTATTGAGCAGCGCCTTGTGTGTGCCTTCAAAGACTTGGAGATAAATCATGGACTAAATGTCAGTATCCAGTGGCCAAACAATGTCCGTAGGCCTCTCTGAGCTCGAGTCATGTACTGTACCTATCCTTGTGCGTGTGATCTCAGAAATGTGTGGAGCACAAGGCCACAGCCACACCACCACGTTTTCATTTGAGAACGTATCAGCTCACACGGCTGGAGGTCACAGTACTCCAGAGTGTTAGAGCTGCAAAAACTGAGAAGTTTGGAAAAGCTACTGGCTTTAGTTTAAAAACTTAGTTTAAAAACTCTGGGGCTGCGTTTCAGTCTATGACATAGACCTAACGACTTGCTTCTTGGGTATTTTCAGTGAAGACGTAGCCTTCGCTAAGACGTCTGTCTCATATTAAATGATCCCCTTCTGGAAGAAAACAACCAGTGTAGAACACAACATGGATCATCGATTACAAGCATCGCTGACCCTGTTGTCTTTGCCAACAGCTGTTGTGCATTTTACAATGATACAACTACCAAACATGCATTGTCGAGTGTACGTGAGTGGTCATGTGATATATGTTTTAAAGCGAATTGGAGTCGACTGGGATTAGAACTGGAATGGAGCCAAATGCTCGTGTGGACAGAGATTATTTTGGTTTCAAACTAAAACATAGTGTAGATGTAGCCTGAGTCTAACACACAGCGACATCTCCCAGTAAGAGGGATGTTATGTGGGCATAAGGCTGAGCTGTCTGAGGTCCAGCTCGCTGACTCATCTCTCTGATAGTGAAGTATCCTGTTAGGCAGCCAGGAGCTCCACCACATGATGGATGGATGTAATGTAAGAGAGTGGGTTCTTTTCATGCCCACCATCCCTGCCCGACTTGGTGGAGATGGACGATAGGAATGTGCTCTTCACCATTTGTGTGAAATATAGCGGAAACACCTTTCCCTCCACCTGGAATTGTAATTTGATTGCTGCTCCCAGTGGTGACAGCAAAGGGAAGAAGAGTGACCTCTGTGGTGATGGAATGTTGAATACCTGCAGAGGTTATAATGGTTTAAGTATATTGAGTTTTAGTGTTTTCTTGGTGGCTTTGATGGAGTTTGCACATGTTGTTTCTTGGATTATTCATCTTTTTTTCATCACCTCAAGGACGTCTCATTTATTTTTGGTTAAAGATTGAGTGTGAAACTTCATTCTTTATTTTGGAAACAGCAGTTTATAAAATGATCTCATCTCAAGGTCGAGTCATTAGCTCTCCTGGAGCCTTTTCCTCATATTACACAATCTTCTTCAGCAGATTGATTTCTCTTCTGGAAGGTTATAGAAGATGGGAATATGAACATCAACAATTTCAGTGACAACTGGGCAAAGTCCGTCACCTGAGAATGATTGTGTGATATGAGCAAAAGCACTAGAATAGATGCATGTTTTTTTATTTTCATTGATTCTCCCAGAGAATAATTCATGGATCTTGAAAAAAAAAGGCTTATTTATGGGACTGATATCCATGAATGTGCAATATGGTGCAGATCCGGATAAATTTAACCTTCATTCCTAGTTTGGTAGACTAAAAGCATGTGTACAGTCCTGTATATCCTGTGGGTATATTCCTATATTAGTTAAATAATTATTAATTATTAATCCAAAAGAGCCCATGAAGCCACAAATTTGCTGAGTCAGTCTAAAAACATCTGTCAGAATTGAAACATAAGCAAGTCTGTGTATTATAAAAGAACACTGACCACTAGTAGCTGGTGTTTTCATTAGTGAATAGCTGCAATAATTAATCCTCTAATCAATTATTCAACTTACTGTTTCAACACGGATGTATGCAAATAGAGTCCTGGTGTGTGCCCATGTCAGCAGGGGGGCTATTTGAAGAAGTGTGTGAGTCAAGGATGGAGGCAGCATCTGGGTCGGCCCAGCAACAAGAGATGCACACATCAAATCAGCCACTGCAGCTCCTCGGGCTGCGCTTTCAAATACACAAGGCCTTCTGCTCGGTCTTGTACATTATTAGCAGATGTCGCCTAAAACACCACTGCTGACTTCTCATGTGTCGAGAGCAAACGCGTCACACACTCTCTGTCCCATGTAAATCTCTCTTGTTACATGGGCGTTTTCAGAACTTACATGCATTCTTCTTCTTTTTTTGTGTTGAATATATGTTAGAAATGTCTGTGTGTCCGTGTATATGGATGCATCTGTGTGCATGTGTGTAAGAAAGAGATAGGGAGGCAAAAAAAGGTTAGAGAGACTCTGGTGTCCCCTGGGGTTCTCTGTGATGCATCGGGCGACATATTGTCAGTGACAGGCCAAGTTATTGAGGCTAAGGGTGCATTACTTCACTTGCTCTGCAGAGCCGTAATCCACGGGGCTGCAGAAGCTGCTCTGGAGTTTTCTGTTAGGGAGAAATCAAACTGTGGCACAGTTGGGGGGGAGGGGGTCTTCTTGCAACTTAAGGAAAACTGGGACTCGCCCTTTTTCTTTTATTATTTTCCACGTTACGTCTGATGTTGATATGATCGTGTCTTTAAAGACGTAGTGTCTTTTATGTTTGAATCCTTCCATGTGGTTCCTCTTCCCTCTGATCATTTACTGATCTCTCACCACGTCACTTCTTCCGTCCTCTCTGATTGACAGTGAAACCTTTTGTCTCCTTCTCCGTATGACAGGAGGTAAAGATCCCTCCTCATCATGGAGATGAGGCCAAAAAGATAGTTCCGCTCTTTGATCCCTCCCTCGTTCAGTCTCTGTGTGTGAGTGCACATGCACTCGTGCTGCGTTTGTGGATATTTGTGTTTGTCCATGTGTGAGTGACAGTCGGAGGTCTCAAACTACAGCAATGGCAAACAGCAGCAGGCTTCTGATGATGCACAGGGGCAGAAGGGAGCTCCGTCTTCCTCCTGCTTCTCTCCAGACGTCGTCCACACAGAAGATCTGCTAAATGAACTGTGGGGGGAAAAGGAGGAAATCGGCTCAGAGGCTGAAGTGCACACACACACAGCCATACTCCTCCCAACCTAAACTCTGCTGCATTATGATTGTATGTTTTTATCCAATCATTTCATCTGGTCTGTTTGCTTCAGGAGGCTTCTAACCTCGGAGGTTTGAAGCTCTGCAGTTTAGAGCAGATCAGAGCTGCTGGGATAGTGGTGCCTAGAGATGAGAGAGAAACTGGTAGCCTTAAAAAAAGGTGAACAAGCCTAAAGATACCTTGTTAAAAATATTGCTCTTTTCATCCTCCCTCACATGGTTTCTCTATTTCTCTCTCTGCTTTTCCTGCTGCCTGCTCTTAATACTGTAAATGCATGTTAGAGCACTGCCCTCAGCATGAGCAGACAACAGAGGTTTCCATGGCTTTTTAAAGCCTGTCCTGGTTTATTAGAGTCTGAATGGCAACTTGTGCACTGTGGGATTAGTGCATGCTTCTGTACTTAACTGTACACTGCAGCAGAACATACTACAGAAGGAATGAAGTGAATAAAGCTGCAACCAGACATGAAATATTCTCCTGAAATCTGTATTTCTGGCTGTGTCTGAGAATCAGGAATGTTTCGCTCCAGAGCCAGAAACTCTGCAGTGGCAAGCGAGTGGACACGTTGATGACGTTTGTAACGTTTGTAACGTGCAACAGACTCAAAACTGTTGCACGTTCCAAACATCCAGGATGAAAAAGAGGATCAATATAAGTAGAAGACGCCAACTTGGAAAGACAGTAAGATTCAAAAGCTTTTAGCAATTAAGGCTTTTGTCAGCTCAGCTATATTTTCTGGTTATCAAGAAAGACAACATAAGGTATCCACCTTGTAGATATTTCACTGGATAAGGAAACACTTTTACCTGCTGGTGGCACAAGAGTTGAAATCAAGGGGAAACCAGAATCAGTGAGTTTTCTGCTTTGGTCCCTATAGCAGTGGATGGAGCGTCCACTGAGCTGCACTGGAGGCAGCAGACTGCAGAGAAGATAGCAGAGCTTGGGGAAGCAGTCGGACACGGACACTGGGCAAAGGAGAGGTTAACGTCATGATCTGTCAGTCTGCTCCACATCACAGGATACAGACAGGAGAGGGGAGAAGGCCCCCCCCCCCGCTCAGGATGTCTGCAGCCACAGCTCAGGATCCAACCGGGACCGAGCAAACAAAGGAGGCTCGACCCAAGCTTTATTCTATTATTGAAGGAGACGTGTCATGTTTTTTTCAGTGTCCGTGGTGAAGGGCGCTCCTCTCTCCCTCAGAATACACTGAAGCTCCTGAAACGGTTCATCAGGAACCTTCTGCACCGGCCCACATTTTCATAATGCGGTTAGTCTGGCACGGCCCCCTAACAAACCAGGTTAGCTCGGCAGCTGTGGCTCACAAGGTCCGAATTGTCCACTAACCACAGGGTCGGCGGTTCGATCCCAAGCACTCACTGTCTGCAAGGTAACTTGTGCAAAATGACCAAATTGCCCCTGACAGCTGTGCTGACATGAATAGAAAAGCGCCGTGTGAATGTGTGTGTGAATGGGTGAATGTGACTTGTACTGTAAAGAGCTTTGAGTGGTCGATAAGTGCAGAAAAGCACATATACTGTCCATCTACCATTTAAAGGGACAGCTGAGCCCGACATGTCCTATGTGCATTGAGTTGACTTGAATTGAAGGAGCTTCTGAACAGAGGAGCTGCAGCATTGATGAGGAAGTGATGTGTTTGAAATGATTTCCTTTAAAAGAATAAACGCTAGATACTTGATATTAACACAGTGACTGGGGAGAACATGGTACCTTGAACGAATGTGATCCCCCCCCCCTGTGTTGGTAATCATTTATTCTACCCACCTACACGTTGGCTAGTTACTTGTATACACACATACTCCCATGTATCAACAGAATGGGTGAGTGCTGTTAAATAAGCCAAGAACACACCGAGCCAGATTCATCTCAAACATGTAACTAATGGATATTTAGTGCAGTCGGCCAACAATAGCAGGCAAACCATCCGCAGCCAAGGATATATACCTGTGATCGCTGAGTGCAGTGGGGCACCAGCTCTGTCTATGGCAAAATGCACTGATGATTATCACGACGAGGGTAATAAGCTCGCAACATTAAGCCAGGACGCAATGCAGAGCAAGACCATTCCTCTCAATTGTACGCTTAAAGAGTTGATGGTGCTGTTGTGCCAGGGGTGCCGGGATAAGGCCACAGTTCTGGTGGCCCAGCGAGCTCAAAATAGCAACATCAAGAGTCACGTCTCCTCTAGAACGTCATCCCTCGCTGTGTTATATATAGGAACTTGATCCTCATGGCTTATGATATTTGCAAATGTAAAAAAAATCTTTATTGAAAATTGCTGTAGAGAAAAGGTTTTTCTGTGAATTACAATAGCAAGGATGCAGTTGGAGAGAGGGAGTTTATTGGCTGAGAAGGTGTTCAGACTGGTCATTAGCTACTTTATTGCCGAAACACCCAGCCTGTGCAGACTGACCTTATATTGACATACGGTCTCACTAATTGGATTTCAAGAGCGATGCATCTAACCTGGAAGGTGATCGGTCCCATTGATTTCCTTCATGTTACATTTTTCATCCTAAAGCTCACCTCCGTCCTTAATTAATCTCTGGGGCTCTGCAGCCACTAATTGACTTCACACTGACTCCTTTTTGCCGACTAATTACAGCCCTTAGCTTTAACAGTGGCCCTAATAGCAACAGAGCTTGTCTTAGATGGGAAAACACTCTGCGCCTTTCCCGTTTCAAGGACACGTGTTTAAGGTGCAGGCGACCTTAAACACGTGTGGGGGGTGCAGGCGACTTCGGACCACCTGCACTTTCGGTGAACACCAGCAGGGGTTTGTGGGATGAGACCACTGGCGGCGGGACCGTTGCTTCTCTGGAGAAAATACAAGTCATGACAGAATTGTTGAGCTCATTTGCCTCTACCATTTACAGAGTGTCCCTGCGATGCCAATAAACTGTTCCCTCTGTCTACCTGTCACACAGAAGGAGGCACCGCATTATGTACCAAGTTGTCAAATGAGTCTAACGAGGTGGTAATCAGCAGATGTCGGGGGCTTTCTCGCTGTTTTTTTGGAGACAATTTCCTCATTAGACGCCGACTGACACCCCTGCTGGTAACACCTCTGCATTGCTTCCGCTCACATTTAGGAAAAAGCAGGGTACCTTTTGAAAGCCTGGTGTTATTTAACTGCCTGTTTACTGTCTGCCGCAGTAAATATCTGTGCTGCGATTGTTTTGGCCCCGGTGAAGTGAGGACATGCCGCTGTGCCAAGAAATGAGCTGAGCTGCAAGGATTTAGGGAAGGACGGGTGATTTTGCTTTCTGCAGAAGGTTCTTGTGCCCAATTCGTGAGGCACTAAGATTGATGGTTTCCCCTCAGCTTGGAGTGTGCAGGCTTATTTGCCAAAAAGTTGCTGCATTAGCCATTGACGGATTGTCAGGAAGTTGGAGCTCATGAGCACGAATAGGGACATGTTTTTATGGATGGTGTTGTTGGTGTGTTGGTCCACTTCTAGATGGGATTCCTATAAAACATCTAAATATTTATGCTTCCCAGAGGATGAAGCCTATTGGCTGTGGAGTTTCCTAGAGTTTCTTCTCCAACTCCAGTTTCTCATTTGTCTGTGTGACATTTAGCATTTAGCTCGAAGCATCAAGTTTGTTACCTCTGCAAAGCAAATTGTGTTTTCTTCCCTGTCTGTTGGTTTGTTGGTTTGATTGAAAGACGGATTACGCAAACAACAATTACCAATCACCATGAAACTTAGTGGAAGGACGTGGTGTGGTTTAACATTGTGAGATGAGACATTTAGTGGCATTTTCACTGATTTCCCAGGGAACTATTAATGGCTCTTGGTTGAAAAAACAATCAGGCACATTTAGGGAACTTATATCTGTGAGTGTGTGTGAATTTAATGCGGCTTGATTGACTTTAAGGGGACCATTGGGCCTTGTTGGAGATATGCGCTCTACAGAGAAAATGCTGCTCTGTGCTAATAAACCTGTTTTAATAGGACTGAAGGTCTTATCCGCTCTTTTGTCTGATAAACAACTTGTTTCTCAGTAAAAGAGTTTTTGCAAAGCACCTGAGTAGTTTTGACACGAGCAGCTGAAACTAACAGATGGTGAAGTGAGCTGAGAGAAGCTGTTTCCCATCGGAGACACCAAAACGTAAGTGTCCTGGGAACAGTGGAGGGATGACGGGCAGCAGCATGTGCTTTGTTTTCATTTGTGTGCATGTGGGATAGAAATACAGAAATAAAGTTCTGGTTGCGTTAGAACATCCCATACTGCATGTTTCTTTTCTATTCTGCAGATCTTTCATTGTTGAGTAAAGTAAATCCTCTCCTCCTCCGTATGTGTAGACGCTGAATACTAAAAGCAGCTTTATACGGCACCAGAGCGAGGGTTTGTTTTTTTATTTGCCTTTATCTTCACTGATCTAAGAAGCAGAAGGCGAGGGGGCTGCCGCGGAGTCAGCGACAAGTAGCTGCACACATCACTTGAAAGCAGAGGTGGGAGAAAACAGAGGGTTAAGTGGATAGCGGTGGAGGAAAGAAGAAGAAGAGGGTGGGGGGTGGGGGGGCGCAGGGATGGCAGATAGCTGCTCAGCCGGTGATGTCTAACATAGGTGTGAGTGCGCCTGTGGGTATCTGCCACGGCTGATGAACCTCCGCAGAGGCAAACAGTCAGAGGCACAGTCAGAGATGGAGCAATAGAATAATGACGAAAGGCCAGGAGGAGAGAGGTGGAGTGAGTTTCCACCTGTGTTCCCATGCATCATCATTACACCCCCCCCACCCCTTTCTCCACTCTTCCCTCGCTCTATCCCTCTGTTTTTAATGATTCTCCATCCCCGAGCGCAGGCCCTCCCCTCTTCTTTTTTCTCCCCCTTGTGTGAGAGAGCGTCTAATAGTTAGATGACAAGGCACAAAGGCTTCCATTGTGCCCCGCATGCCTCGTACTATACCAGCCTGGCAGGGGCATTGATGCGCCGCCTTGTAACCTAGTGGGAAGCCGAGAGTCGCTGCTCCCCTCCCGCTCTCCCTTTTCTCTCCGTCTCTGGAGATATGATGCAGCACGCTAACACAACCTGACAGCCGGGCCACAAAGACGACCCTGTTGGAAGCACTTGAGTGGGAGTTTGCTTTGGGCAGGGGAGGTGATTTGCATGTGTTTGTGTGTGTGTGTGTGTGAGTGTGTATGACGAGAGAGAGAGAGAGAGAGAAATATTTTGGTGACCCAGTGAAGTGTCCTTTTCCCTGCAACCTGTAACGATTATTTCCCCTTCATTGTCTTTCATTGAAACCAGCACATCCTTCAGGGCAGTAAATCGATACTTTAGGAAATGGTACCGGTGCCAGAACCGAGGCTGTTTGGGTTTTTCTTGATGAATATTAATCTATTTACTTCCACCTTATTATTCCAACTTCCGATGCTGTACGTATGTGTGGTGATGTTTCTGTAGCCTGTAAAAAGAGCAGCTGTTTCATTACCGGCGCTGTGGTCCGGGTGGTACCGGCTGTGAAGGATTTACAGAATCACTCCCACCCCCTCTAACATGGGAACCATCCTGACATGGTTGGAGCGAATGGCGATGTGCTGTAAATTTGCCTGTGTGTGTTTTTTCCTGTGTCTCACAGCTTCTGGGAACGAGGACCGCAGGCTCGTGGTTTTTTTTTTCGAAAGTTCCGACCCGTAGCCAGACCCGGCTTTTGTTTCCTTTTGACATAAATTCCTCGCATTCATTGTGCCAGTAAAAAAAAGTTACATAATGTAGAGACGTGCTTCTCTTGGCCGGGGCCCTCGCTTGTACCTCTGCCCGTGCTGCAGTTACTGTTTCAGCTTGAGCAAAGCAGCAGGCTGCATGCAGAGTGGGGGAGAAGCCTGGAATTAGCTTGTGTGTGTGTGTGTGTGTGTGTGTGCATGAAGAGCAAAAACCCAAAGTACTCAATAACGATAAAACACTCCAATCGCCTTTAATGAAAAATATTTTCAGCAGCACTTTTGGCAGATGTTAAAGGGAAGGGGGGGAGGGGGAATCAACTCCCTTAAACAGCCATCATGATGCTGCTGATACAGTCCCAGCGGTAGTCAACGAATTCCCTCAGGGGCTGAAAGAGAGAACGTCATTTCATTTACAACATTTTTGAATTAGGTCGTCAACGGCTTTTTCATTCCCCGGCAGCCGAAATGGAAATGAGCTTCGTAAAGAAATATTGTTGGAGTGTCGGTGTAGAAGTCTCATTGAGGGTGGGATGCGTAGGATGCTCGGCTCTTTAAAACTTTCATCACGTTCACTGTGGGAATATTTATCTTTGTTGCTGTATGATTACTTTTTTTTAGTCAGATTCTGCCATTTTACTAAGTCTGTATGCTGTCAATCATTTAAACAACGAGAGAGAGAGAGAGAGAGAGAGAGAGAGAGAGAGAGAGAGAGAGAGAGAGAGAGAGAGAGAGAGAGAGAGAGAGAGAGAGAGAGAGAGAGAGAGAGAGAGAGAGAGAGAGAGAGAGAGACTATAATGATGAAGTTGAATGATTGAGGTGTCGAACATAAAGTTTCCTTAAACTTCGACGTGTCTCAAACCGACTGATGTTGCTGAAAGGAGAAATTCTGCTCATATTCAGGTTCACAATTTTGATTTGTTGAATTACTTGTCAAGGATCAGAAAACACATCACTCTCCTCAAAGGGTCCATTGCTGCAGCTCCTCTTTTCAGCCTGTGTCTGAAACACTTGGTTTTAGCTGCCGTCTCTTTAAGGCCCCCCCCCCCCCCTGATAAAGCCCCAGTAATGTAACAACAACAAGTGACAACAACAAAAAGAAGTGCAGCACATAGTAGCGTTGCATGAATGTTTGCATGAGAGGGTGAATGCAACTTGGAGGTCAAAGTGCTCGGAGTGGTCGATAAGACTGGAGAGGTATTTTATAAGCCGGTCCGGGAGCTTCAGTGTTTTCTGAGGGGGAGTGAAGCTCCTTTCACTTTGGACTTTTTAACCTTGCAGAACTTCTACGCACACGAAACAATCCTGTGACACACTGGAGAAAAGGGAAAAACTGAAAAAGCATCACGTGTCTCCATTGACGCAGATCTCAACTGGAGTCTGACGTTACTCACAGACTGGCTTCTGCTGTAAAATTTGATTTGTCAATATTATTTTGATCTGGAGAAGATCTACGGGATTGTGACACTTGCGTCAGAGACGCCGATTCGAGCTGTGATTCAGAAAACATGAGAGAACGTGTGACTGGATCTTGATGAGGCATGTTGTTGTTGTTGTAGCAGCAGCAGCAGCTCTGATAACTGGCTTGTTTTTCATGTCGACTGCAGCTTTGAGGAGAGAGCTCTGGCTATTGATGCCCGCGGTGTAACTGACATCGCATTCAAATCTCATCCGAGGAACGGGGCTCCCTCTCCACTCACAGCTGGAGTCTTCGCAGAGGAAGAGTCCAAACACCAGGGAACTCTCTCTGTTCCTTCCTTCTCTCTTTATCTCTCTCCTTCCTCTGTCTGATATTCTGTCGCTCCAAGGAGAATGGTATATTTCCCTCCTCTTTGAGATGACTCTGCAGCCTGTGCACTTCCTCAGACTTTGCTTGTGCTGCTGTTCTTCTCGAGATGCGGCACTCCCTAAGTGTTGTGTTCCTCTTTGTCATGGAATTAACACAACTATAGTGCAGCGCTTGTTGTAAACCTGCCTGTTTGTTTGGGCTGTTGTTGATGCTGGTTGCAGCTTTTCTGTCTTAAACTTTTAAAAGTGCCCTGCAGTTTATTCAAAGTTTATCAAATTTGAACATATCACGTGTCCAAATCGCATTAAATTCAACGCTGCACTTTCGTTTTCAAGCCACAATCAGACACAGACAAACAGATTTCATTACATAGAAGCCCAATTTATGTTTGATGTATGCCAGCTTCAAAACGCCATCTCTGCCACCTCAGAAGTAATGACTTTCCAGACAAGGACCATGTTAATGTGTTGTTGTTGGTCGGACGAGTGTGTGGCGAAGGGTTTTGTTAATTTAAAATGTCTTTCTAATTATCTCAGAATCAAATGTTCAGCGGCTGTTTTGCAAACGAGCACCATGAAGATTTCCTTCGATGAGATTTAACTGTCGCCCTGACCCAGATTTCTCTTTTTCTCTCTTGCAGGTAAAGTGTTGAATACTGATTTGCGTCACTACCTCAGTCTGCAGTTTCAGAAGGGCTCCCTGGACCACAAGCTCCAGCAGGTGATCAGGGACAACCTGTACCTGCGCACCATCCCCTGTGAGTAGCCTCCACGGCCTCGCCTCTCTCTCTCTGGGCTCCACTCGCTGTCCTCTGACCCCCAGAGCCTCACCTCTTCTTACCCGAAGAACAACTTGCACCGTCCTACATTTTACTCGCCTTCGTTTCCCTTTTAACTTACTTTCCATTCAATTCCCTTCTCCTGCTCCTCTGTTCACCAGATAATATGAATTCATGATTCATGTCGGCAGCGAAACTTTGCTCTTCACTTCATAATCTCGGCATAATTAGAAAAAGCAGCCGGTCTTAGTCTTAATGTCGCAGGAAAAACCTGAGTAGACTTTGATATGGAAAGCTAGCTTTATCTGCCATGAGTAAAATATGCTTCACGACTACAGGGCTTGTAGAAGCTGTGTTGAAATCCAGTGGAATTACACAGTTTCTCAGTTTTTATTTAACTTAGACTGAAAATATAAAGTATTGAATTCAGAGGGACATTTAATCTCCAGTCGCTGATGAGAGTCAGACCTTGGTTATCCTAGTTATATACATATATATTATAGGAGTGACAGAATGATGGTAAATCTTTTCATTCTCGTTCCACTTTCCACACCCGTGTTTTTCTCTTTATGAGCCTCCTGCACTGTTTCTTTTAAAGCAGAAGAATAAATAACCGGGGCCGAACAATTTTGTTTTTATACCCGACTGATTTTAAAACAGACACCAAGGCCAACAGGCGGAACTGAAAGAGCAGCTGCAATTCTCTCGGCTGCACCGCTGAGCCGAGGAAGGTTTTTCTTTTTTCTACCTTCGCCCCAGACATATTGTTTATTGTCTGTGAAACTCTCACTTTCCATTTGAGAAGCCCTTACTTCTCACATTTTGCATTGACGGTCAGTCATTTTAATGAAATACTTTGGAGTTTCATTTAATTCTGGCATTGAGATATATTTGATTGATGATTTTTATTATTGTCTCATGCATATTATGTGGCCAGCCCTGAAACATCATTATTTACAAAAAGAAAAAGAACTGAAAAAAGCCAAATGTAAGCAGAAACCAGATTAGCAGCATTAATAACCAAACTAATCAAAAAAATAACATCCTGATGTTTTTTACAAGATTTAAAAACAAAGGTAGCAGACTTCTTTAAAGCATTAAAATTAAAAGACATAAATACATTTAATTCTGTCATTGTCGGTGCATTTATTGACTTTTGAAAAGACATTTCACCTGATATATGTTTTTAATAAGGACGATACAGACAAAATGTGATTCCTAAAGATTTACAGTGACATGGGTCTCGATATGGATCTGTGGGGCTGATGGTGATACTGATATTAGGGAGTAAAAAGTTAAATATTGATATAGCGACTGATGTTTAAAACAGTTTAACCATAAACTTTATTATAAATATCTATAAATGAAAAGGAAAACAGAAATGCAACCAAATATATAGTAAATAGTAAATTATAAACATAATTTCACCTTTTTCTTCATTGTTTATTCTGTAAAATAAAAGTTTAAATGTTGGTGCATATCTGCTGATACCAATATGTCCGTTAAAGGCTCACATCAGCTGATTTCTTTTCAATTTGTCGGGCTCTCGTTAAAACCAGTAACATATCAGTGTCATTGTTTTGCACAGTTTCCTCCCATCATCTCAAAAACAGTTGTTAAAGCATTACATATTATGGTCTATTTTGTAACATCTAAGTCCCTTTCAGCCATTCCCCATGCAAGATTCAAAAACTTGCCCCCTGCACATCCCATGCGAGTCGCGGCCGTCTGGCCTCAGCAGCTCAGCATATGTGCCCTGTCCACTCCAGTGTGCCAGTGGCTTATCACAGCAGGCTGAGCCACAGTGACCCTGCGAGGAGCCTGAATGGCGACTGCAACACGATGCCTGCCGCTCATTACAGCGGCCCGAGTGGCATCTAAGAGTGAGAGAAGCATGACTTCAGTCCTGGCTTCATTAAGCGTCACTCTCGCCTCCAACAAAAGACGACGCCAGGGGTCCAGGGCAACACAAAATCCTCAAAGCTTGGTCACATCCCGACCCAGGCTGCCTCTCTCCTTCCCTGGGCATTAGTATCCGTCACGGCGTTGCAATCAGCTCCACGGGTCTCATTACAGGATAAATAACAAGATAATTGTGGAAATGTAAAAAAAAACTGCTGCAGGTTTTAAATCATAAGCACTAAAAGTAAATTGTAAAAAAAAATGCCTCTAGCATGAGATAAAGACTTGCCTCATGGATTTCATATAAATATCTAATTTATCCACAGTGGCCTTTAAATCTCATAAATAAAGGCCAGTGAGGCTCAAGAAACTAATGGAGGAGTTACAAGGTCCAAGACGGCAAGTGCCAGTGATTCGATTCTGAGTTTCTCAAGGTCGCAAACATCACGCTTCTTATTGTACATTGTGACATAATCAGTCCATGTTGCAGAGGATATATATGTAGAATATAGATATATACGGCAACAAGCGTTTCAGCTTTTAATTGACGTACACACACATTCGCACAACTATGAATGCACACAACAGCGTAGGCCCCGTGCGTAGGCTACATGCGTAGGCCCCGTGCGTAGGCTACATGCGTACCTACGACAGGGCTTCAGCGCACGACCATGAGCTTTTTGTCTTTCACAACTCTCTCACCTCTCTAGAGTTATTTTACTGCAACGATTGTGACATCAGATGATAAACATTCACTGTGGAGAGAAATAAAACTGTGAAGGTGGGAAAACTGACGCGACTCGTCCGAGAGCCGTCAGGTAAAGTAGCTGAACAAACAACACAAAGCTAAATAACCACATTTCCCTAATCCTTCTTCCAAAAACAAGCTCGTCTTTCCTTCCTTTGTGGCCAAAGCGTGGTCTCCTCTGACTGCTCCGTTCGACACAATAAAAGATGGTGTCTGCTACAGACTGAGCTGTTTCAGATGTGACGGCTCACACTGACGTCAGGATGGATGTTGACACAGAGAGAAACTAGGAAAGGGGGTGTGGGTATTGGTTCCTATTAAATTCCCCCCCGTGCCTGCAGTGCAGCCGGAGAACATTTCAGCCGAGGTTCTGTAAAAGCTCTGATTACATGTAAGGTGACGGTTAGTAGAGGCTGCATGTTTTTTAAGGTCTCACAGAGAACATCAACAATGCAAAACATGACACTGTCTTAAAGCAGTTGCAGCAGTTATGGCAGATTATTATTTAATGGCCGGGAGTAGAAATTGCGGTGCAGCTCCTCGCTCCTGGAACAGCAGCGTGTTTTTAAAAGGGAGGAAAAGAGAAGAAGTTAATATTTTAGGAGAAAATAAAAAGTTAAAACCCTTATAGCTTATAGTACAACAGCCGCTTTGAGAATCCCCTCGGACGCAGAGAACGACTGACCTTGACCGAAGCTGCCGGCGTGAAGGAGACAATATGCTGTAAAACATGTTGGTGATTTTTACTCCGGTGACCTTGGAGAGTTATGGCTGATTTTTATGATCCCTCTCAATCCTTGATACAAGTGGTACGGCTGTAATCTGCAATGTTATCAGAAAGAACTCAAACCCAAAAGTTAATCATGTGAATCACAAATTCATTGTTTGGTTTATTGGCTGTTGTGGATTTCCCAGAAAACATCTGGTCATTATTTCTAGTTGAGCAACATTAGAGTCACAAGCCACCGTTAAATTAAACTGCATTATGTTGCCGTGGAAACGAAACTGCGTGAGATTCAATGGAAAAAAAATAAACTCACACAGTGAATAGATGCAGGTATAAAAATAGTGCAGTTATTCAATAAATGTGCAGACGGTCAACATGTAGTCCATTCAACACAGCTCCTGAAAGCCATGTTCTCTAATCCCCTTCACTTTGTTATTTATTATTTAATATTTACATTAATATAGTTTTTAATTGCCTCCTTGGGGATAAAGGTTGTGCGCTTGTACACAGAATTAAAAGTAAATGTGTGCGATTAAAGTTCTGTTCATTGTCATCATCATCAGTTACACTTCCCCTGTGCTCTGACAGCTGTGCTGCCGTGCGGAGGATATTCTCCCTCTGTTTCATATTTGAATAATGAATTTGCAGCTTTGTGGCCCCGGCTCTGTTGCCTATTCATGATGCAGATAGAGATTCTCCCCTGTGTGCTGTGTTTGGACTGGAATCACATCCCTGTGGGCATGTCGGAGACAGTGTCACTTTCAGCTCCTCCATCAGTGAATGGCTCATTCCACTCGTTTGGTTTGTTCCGTCCCTCCGACTTAAACTGTGTCGTTATCGGCAGGTACCACTCGGCAGACCAGAGAGGGGGAGGTTCCTGGTGTGGACTACAATTTCATCAGTGTGGGGGAGTTCCGCGAGCTGGAGGAGAGTGGACTGCTGCTGGAGAGCGGCACCTACGATGGTAAGTCTCAAAACTTTATGTGTAAGGAAAGTGCACAGACCAGTTATATGAAGGTGGGAAAACAAATGTTAAAAAATGAATTGGAGATGGTATTAATTACCCAATTGGCTCCAGCCCCCCTGCAATGTTGATTGATTGATTGATTGATTGATTGATTGATTGATTGATTGATTGATTGATTGATTGCCCTCTAAAAACATGTTCAATATATTTTATAACTCCCTGGAATAACTTTCACTATATTATACTTGGGGCTGGATATTAAAGAGGGATTCTGGTATTTTTCACGCTGGGCCCATAATTAATAGATGTGGGCGTGTAAATGACTAATGACTTAATGACACTGTTAACATCGGTCCAGTAGATCGTCTCTGCAGTGATATCTAATGGGGCAACTGTGACAGTCCAATAAATGTCCATTAATGGTGCTTTTTTTTTCAATAAAGAAAGTTTTTATTCTAGGTCTTCACTAAGACTGTACCTGTTTCAAAGTAAAAGCACTCCTCCATACCTGTCAACTCAATCCGTTCATCTTTTTAAGGCTTTTATTGTGAAATATTTGCAGGACCGGAAGATGCACAGCTTCAGACCCTAGAGTCCTGACATTAAGTTGAGGATATAGACCTACTTTTATTCAAGGTAATACTGTGGTCATACCAGAAACCTCACATAGCATCATCAGACATGCAGCAGACACGCAGCAGATCAGTGATGCACCCAGTGTGACCCCGGGCATTAGAGATTAACTAGACAAAAATAAAGGTTGAATTAAAACCATAACAGAAAAGTTAATTTCCAAAGAACGAGGAGTGACCATGAATAACTGAATATTATGTTACAGCGACATTTCAACATCTCAGACCTGCAGCTCAGGTTGACCCCCGATGCCATTAGGTCTCTTATGATTCTGCGGAGCCGTGTGTCGCGTAGGTCGCCAGGGGAAGTCAACACATCGCCCGTGTCATCAAACTGACACCGTAAATGTGACAGGACTGGAGATAATGTGTCCTCGGGGGGGGTTCTCGTGCCCGAAAGAACTTCGCCCTGGTTCTTTTACGTGCAGCATCAGACACGTAAGAGCTCTCCCTCGTCTGCCCTCTGTCCCACATCCTGTGCTGAGAGACCGGCCCTCCAACCCCGAGCCTGGGAACCGGTCGGCTGGATGAATAATGGATCTGCGCTGCCCTCAGCTGCTTAATGCAACTCAGGCCAGTGTGTATTGGAGGCACAGTTTCATAAACCCCCAGAGAGTTAATCATGAATGACTTTTGAACCACTCAGAGTTTTGAGCCCTTGAGTCTCCGCAGATAAATAAAAAATCTCACACACAGACACACGTGTACAGACAGATGCTCGGATGCAGGAAAAGAGCGGCAGCCTATTTAATGAAGGATTACATCATCTAAAAAAATCTACGACACATGGTTGTGGTGCAAAAAATACATTTTTGAGGAAATACTGAGTTAGAGCTTTATATCACATAGACTCTTTATTTTATTGCGTCATGGGTTCGATGTCCCCCATTGTTTTAATTGTGTTTTCATTGTTTCCCTCGTGTGGGACGAGCGCTGAACTAAACTGAACTTTAAGAATCAAGAGCTCAGGGAAAACCCAGTTCCTTCCTGCAGCTCGTCATCATGTATCTCACTCCACCACGACATGCCTTCAGCTTCTTCAGCGCACATTAGATTCCTCCGTCTGAACGAGTCCTTACTCCACCGTACATTTATCTGGTTGAACGGAAACATCGACCTGGGCAGCCATTTTCACCGCTGTGGCTAATCCTCGGCTCGACGCGATTCCCTCTCCCGGCGCTCTGCTGGAGCCAATAACTGAGCCCATGAGCGTTTCCAGCGAGCGGTTGTCATATCGCTCACCAATAAAAGGACGTCATGTCAGAAGAGCAGAGAAAATCCTCTGCGTTTTTTTGTAAATCGCATCTCGAAATACGACAGTAACATTTTTAGCTCACGACCGTCCGAAGAAGGTCTGAGCAGCAAAGTTTGGCTCAACCATCGCCGGATTGGTCGAGGACGTTTAACCAGGACAAAAACAAAAAGATTGCTTCACCAGGTTTTGTTTTGCAGAGAAATGAAAGTGTCGGGGTGTGAGTAATACTTGTTGCCCCGGCTGTGTGGAAACTCTCAAAAATGTGATTTGTTTTGTCCGAGCGTGTGTGACTGTGTGTGACTGTGTGTGTGTGTGTGTGTGCATGTATGTGAATTAGGGCATATCCAATTTTCTACCCCTCACTGTGGAGGAACCAGCGGAGGAAACAGTCACATGAATCATTCATGACGGAGACAGGGGGCAGAAATGGGCGAGAGCGAATTTCAAGAAAAGCAGGTGTTGAAAATCCCAGTGAGCAGCAGAAGAACAGCCGGACTCAGGACTCGGTTATTGTGTTAACTGGGATGTTTTACTGCCGAACCCAATTTGTGCTGATCATTTCTTTTCTGTCTTCTCCTTATGCCAGACAATTTCATTATACTCTACGACATGTTGTCTTTTCTAGTTATTTGTGGAACTACATCGGCTCCATTTGATGGATGCACAAGTTAGTTTTCCTTCTTCAGATCTAATTTCTTTCACCAATCAATCAATTATTTGTAGAGCACCGATCAGACACACTAGTGTTATTCAAATTGGCCGATGGGCCGAGAATAGACGATAAAAAAAAACGCTGACGATGAAAAACCAAAGATAACAATAAAAACTATTTTATAAAACTACAATAAATAGGAGAAATACAAGTCAATGAAATGGGCTGAAGGCTCCATCCACACTACAACGTTTTCATGTGAAAATGCGTCATCGCTTCTATACCGTCTGTTTGATTCTTATCAGTCCCGACTCGACTACCTGTGGTTGATGTGAAGTGTTTCTACGGCCCTGAAGAGCTCCACCTTGTTCAAGAAAAGAAATCCCTCCTCTTCCTTTTCACCATTGTTGTTCCTCGTTTGCAGTATTTTCTGTACCTAAGCAACCAACTGCAAGTAGACAATCTGCTTCCTGTTTACACCGGCACGCACATGCCCAGTGTACGTGGATGTGAGCTGCACTCACATAATAGATGCAGCCTGAGTCCGTTCTCTTTTATGTAACCTGTATCCTCGTATTCAGGGGATTTCTGTCACACAGACGTGTCACTCACTATAAACAACAGTTCACTGTGTCGTTCTGTAATAGCTGTGAAGATACTGACATAGCAAACCGCCTGTGTCTGTGTGTCTCGTGGTCAGTGGCGTCCTCTCAGTGGAACAGAGGTGATCTGGATCCACAACGTGAGTCTAGTTGGATATGTGGGTTAAAATACTCTGTAAAATGCAGCCTTGAGAATCCGGGAACGTTACACAGCGTGAACTCGTCTCTTTTCTCCCCGATGCATCGAGCATCAATAAACTGCTTCTGCTTAAGATGTGCGCGGGAGATTTTCCATCACAGGCGTGGGAAACATAACCTTGATTAAATGTTGATTAAAGGATGCAGAGGAAATAACACAGACATGCACACAAACAGTAAAGCACGGAAGGAAAAAGAAAATCTTTCATAGATGAGATAACGGTTCTTTCATTGCCTCTTAAGCTTTCTGTTTGTCGGGTGGTCGGACGAAGTTGATGAAATCCCTCTCGGATTTTACTGGGAAAGCGATAACCACGCGCTGTCCTCTTGTTTTACTGGACCACGATGCCTACAACCATTTTATAACCGCGTCCTTTTTGGCTTTGTGAAGTTCTGAGGCGGAGAAAGATAGAAACGGGGCGTCGGGCCAGAAATCCCAGAGGAGAGCGGGTGCAAAGGTGCGTGTGTTTGCAGCAGCTGCCCTGTAGGAAGTGGCCAGAAAGAGGCGTCGGTGATTAAGAAGCACCTCAGCCTTTTTGGACTGCGCTGCTGATAACACATGAATTAGATTAGTGTTGTTTGCGCACAGGTCCAAGAAATAGAAGCTGAGACTTAAAGTGGAAGAGCAATAAATGGAGTGATAACGTAGGAGGGATTAGGATGGATGACAGCAGCTCAATATATAAAATAAGGATGAGAGTAAAGATTGGAACGGTGTGTAATTTATAGTGGGTGTCACTGCACAGACTGAGGGAGATGAACATAAACTGGAAAGGAAGTTTATTTATGTGAGGGAGGTCATCCAGTGGATTGTGAAGCTGTGCACCACACACACACACACACACACACACACACACACACACACACACACACACACACACACACACACACACACACACACACACACACACACACACACACACACACACACACACACGTGCCGAGGGAGTAGAGGAATGAAGGGTTGACAAGGTTGGCTTGTGAAGTGTGGGCATCCATGCCAAGCAGCGCCCCGAGCTCTGTGCCGAGGCTGGAGCACAAGATGGGCTTCACCCGCCTGTGGCCCTGCGAGGCAGCGAGGAGGTCTGGGCAGACTGGGCACTGCCCAAGAGTGGAGGCCCGTCCTCAATGATTAATGAGGGTCTGCGACTGTCGGGGGAGGGGGGGCAAGTTCAGAGAGCCAGAGAGATAAACGCGGAGTGAGGACGGGGCCGGAGAGGGTGGAGATCATGAGGGCTGAGCCAGAGCATAAACCCCTTGGAGAGATTTTCCCAAGCTTTTCACAACATAAGGGATGTCTCCAGTTTCCATTTGTGTTTGAAAACATGGCCACAAAAACCGTTGGCTTGCATTTCACATGGCTGAACGAGCGTGAACGCATGAATCTGGGCTCTCTGCTGTTTTCGTCGTAGCTCAGGAGGAGTTTATTATTTTTTTTAAACGATGCAGTGACGTGTGGAGAGGTTATGTCTCACTGCGGATGAAACTGGAGTCACAGTTGTACTCACATTTTATTCAGATTCTCACGATTTGGAGATGAGACACGATGACAGCTGCTGACTAAAACAGATGGCGTGACACACACACACACACACACACACACACACACACACACACACACACACACACACACACATTCTTTCTCAGCCATAAACACAGCCTCCGTGGGGTCTCTGCGGGCACAGAAGCCTTTAACGAGAAACGAGTAAAAAAAATAAAAGAAATGTTCCCAGTGACTTGGAGCTACTTCTTACTGGCAGCCATCACGACTGAGCATGTGTAAAAGGAGCGAGTGGCTGTGTAATTCACTGACACTGCCAAGCAAGCGTTGGAAACGGTCTTCGCTTTGCACTGTCCACCCACCACTTTCACAAAGCTGCAAAAAGAAAAAGGAGCTTTAATGTAGTAACACTGTGCTGAAATCATCAGCCCAGCGTGTGCACTGTTCTTGATGCTTTCACCTTCAACACGACTGGTGCTTGTCGTTTTGCCACCGTGTGAAAAAGGAGTTAAGTTACATAAACGCGGATGACGGCACCAAATGTTGAATTTTCCACCCGGGGAACATTTGTATCTTGACTTGAGAAGCGTTAAACTGTAATAGTAAATCGTCTGAGGATGGAAAAAACAAAGCTCATGATTTAATGTGCTCAAGCTCTACGTTGTATTAGCTCATCCAGACCAGTGTTTTGGTCCAAGAAGTCAAAGTATGTTTGCTTAAAATGCTGAAAAAGCAGAAACGTGCTGCCTTTGTATGTCATTGTCACATTGATCATTCTGAAACGTCCCAAAGAAAAAAGGAGGAGTCGGCATATGGACACGTAGGTGGCTTGGAAGACGTTGACATTTTGGTTTGGCCGTTTTGCAGAAAGAAAGCAAACAACATTTGAGGCTACGATATTATGAAATGTTTGAGGGAGGGGAAAAAGGGAGAAACTACTTATGACTCTGCTTCAACTGTGCCTGACCACAACCGATCAAAATATCTGATATATGTCAGAAATTCATTCATTTGATTCCACCCCCGTGTACACAACAAATGACGAAGCTGAAATAAGTCGTGTGAGTCAGAAATAGCATCATAATCGGGCTGAAATCACACACGTGCCCAGCTCGACACGAATCTGGCCTCTTAAAAGGTCGAACAGCAAACCAACAGAGATGTATATTAAACAGTTTTCCAGTTTTTGTGTCTCATAAATGCTCAAGTAGTTGAAATGTTTGTGAGTGGGGGCGACCTGCGGCACATCATGGAATCCCTGGGTCAGAAGAATTGATCCATCGTTGGGAAACAGCTTGTGGGAAGATTTATTCCTTCCTAGATCTGACTGTGATATTTACTCTCATCTGATCTGCGGCTTGTTGTTTCGTTAAGAACAGCAGCAGCTCTGATTTGTGGATTCACACCCCAACAGGTGTCTATGTTAGCCACACACACACACAGAGTCATGGGGAGCTGAAAGCATGGTGGCTCCCAGGCTTTTTTATTCTTCCTCCTTTCCTCTTCCCCCCCGATAATGAACAGCCCATTAATCCAAGGGTGGTAATTACGCTGGAAGTATGTGGTGGTCACTCTGACATCGTTAGGGTATCATTCAGTATTTGTCCTGGCCTCCCAAAACGAGAAGTCTTTGTCCTGATAATTAAACATTGGACTTGTTAATGAGGCAGAAACACCGAATCCATCAGGACCATGTGGAGCTCAGATCTGTGTTTTCTCTCCCTCTCTCTCTCAGACCATTAGTTGTTAGAGAAAGCGTAAAAGGAGCAGATTCCATCTTAACAACGAGAGAGACACTACAGTTGTTGTCAGGCAGCTACAGCTACATAACATCAGGAAGATTAATGGGTCAAACTCGCTTATAACTTCTGGTGATACAATTTTCTTGCCTTGTGAGTGCATCGTCTTCGGGAACATCTCCAGAGAATCCTTTTCAAATTAGGTACAAATGATCATTAACACTCACGGATGAACTAATTAGAATTTGAAACACAAAGGTCAAAGGTCACAGTGACCTGAAAATACATGTAGACTGAAACTGCAGTGGTTGGAAGAGGCATCAAGCACAGGGCAGGAGTTGTAGTTCAGTAAGTGGTGGAGGTGTTTGGCTTAATGTCGCCAAACATTTGATCTGATTTGGGAAAAAATTGCACAGTTGGCTCCGTTTTGAAGTGAAAACAGAGACTAAAAAGTTGTGTAAAACATAGTTGTGACAGAGTGAACCCTGCAGGGATACAGGGAAGAATCCACAGAATAGGGAAACATTCTGGATGCAGATGTGGTGCAGTCAGTTAAGAGGCCGGCTTGTTTAACAGCAAACCCCAAACCTCGTACTCCACCGTGACCTACTTGTTCTGTTCAGTTTGGATTTCTCTTTTTGCAAACATCATGTATCCAGTCAACAGAGGGACTGTAACTTCTAGCACAGGCTCACGTTTGAGTAAGAGCTTATGGTTCTGTATAGTTTAACCTTGACTTAATAACCTGCCTTCTTTATCAGAATGAATTGAAAATGTCGCAAAACAGTGATTAAACACTGAACTCGATAATAACCAGCAGAGTCGATCCACAGGAGCTAACACAAAGCAGAGTGTACTTACAGCAAAGTGAATTCAAAATCACTTTATCTACTATTAAGGACTGCGTCAGCCAAGGTGTTGAATATCTCTCCAGATTCTATGATGTAGGCAGAAAAAGACCGAATGAAATGTTTGATCAGGATCAATCATGACGCATCAGCCGATCCTGACTTTGACAGTTTCTGATAAAACGTGGCCTAATTACCACATTTCAAAATAAAAGACGGTAAATCCAGCGTCCGTGTGATCCGTCTTTATTCTTTTCATTTTCTGCCGCCCCATCACGTGTTAAGAAAGATATTCTTTAGTTGCCCATTCACTTATTTATTCATCTCGCATCTATTAGAATCACAAATGTTCACCTGTTTGATGGAGCCCGTTTGTGAATAATTAAACCTAATTCCTATTTGTACGGCCAGTTGGAAATCTTTGATATGATAAAACATAGGATGCACATCAAAAGAAAGACGGGACTTCTTCGTCGTCACATCAGAATATGAATACAAACGATAATTCAGCCTCGACACTATCGTGCAGACACACGGGGAGCGCCGAGCCTCGTAGCCACAGAGTATAGACGCTAAATTAAACTGTGTTTTTGTTAAAATAACTTGAAACTAAACGAGGAAACCACATGAGACTCAAGCAACGCAGCTCATTTAATGAAGTGAAGCAGAAAGTCCCGAATCCTCCAAGACACAACTCATTTAAAAACAAGGAGCCTCTGGTTGTTTGAGTTCTTTCGTTTTTTTTAAAGATTGTGTGTTTTATATCTGCGCGGGATGAAGTTCTGCTTTTCATATTGTGGCTACAGAGTAATTACAACCCTCATCTCACTGCGTTTCCTTTATTGCGGCCACTGTCCTCCACCCCCTCGCTCACGTGCACTCAACAGAGGCTGCGTGCACGTCGGTGTGATCTTCAGGAGCAAATTACCGCTTCTAATTGAACTCCCTCAATTTGCATTCCGTCAGTGAGCGTGCCATTAATTACAAACCTAGTCGGGGATTTAATGGTTTAAACAAGGTGCTGATATTAAAACACGGATTCCTGTAATTATGATGCATGCTTCGACGTGACTCTAAATGTGTGTGTGTGTTCTTCAGCGGGTTTTAATTACATTTGATGAGGTAATGTAGTAGTGTTGACAAGTTCCACTTTCCTCTCATCCTAACTTTGGATTTAAAGGCCAATCAGTGCCAATACACATTTTAATAATTCAAACAATAAGAAAGCCAGATTTTTCATGTTTCAATTCCATCGTCACAAAGTTTTCTCTCTTTTTCCGCTCGCTCTCTGCTGCCTCTGGTTCTTCCTCCTTTCTTGTTTCTCCCCCCTCTTCCTCCCAGTCGGCTCCCTCATCCCTGCTGAGATGTTTAACTGTTACAGTTTTCAGCTCCTCAGACGCAGCTCGGTCTCAACCACGCTGCAATCACACACACAAACACACACACACACACACACACGCTGCCGTTTCCCACGTGCACAGCACAACCAGTGAATCAATATTTGTACCATACCTTCCCAACTCTTCTCCCACCTCTCGCGCTTTTAAGTTTTGATCCTTTCTCCTGTTCCTTATATCCTCCCCGCGCGGAGAGAGAAGGCACCGAGTGGTAAAGTGGGTCACCCCTCTCCTATAGTTGTGGGAAGACTCGCTCCGCGGAGTGAGGCTGGCTGTTGCCTGAGGCGCCGACATGACAGCAGAGGCAAACCGATGGACTTAAAGGGGGAAATCAAGTGCTTGAGCGGCTACCTCGGTATAAATGTTGTAGTCACAGGCCTGTTGGGGACTGCTGCGTTACTCAGTCGTAAGGAAACGTGTGTAGAAACATACAATTTGAAACACATATCGGACATAAACACATTACATAAATCGTATGAATTGCATGTTTGATAAACAACTAGAACCTCCACCGACGGCCCTAACTCGGAATGTGGAAGAAAGTGATAAAACATTCCTGGATTCGCCCTCTTGTCCCAATTTACGCCAAGATTTGTTATAGTATCTGAAAAAGGCCTACCCCCAAACTGCACCCACTTATATCAATCCCCGAAATATGCCTGATTTTTTTCATCAACATCTTCACATTATTGTTTGTAAAATCAAAATGCAGAATGGTAAAGGAAATCCTGGATCTGCCCCATTTTTCTGGATGTTTCATAGAAATCTGTTCAGTAGTTTTTGCTTCATCTTGCTTACAAACAAACAAACCGTGAAACAAATGGATGGGGGTGAAAACATAACCTCCTTTTTGTAAGGTAATGAAATAAAACAATGAATTTGGCACAAGGATTTCTCGCAGATGGGAAAACCGGCGAGGGATCAAATCTTTGTTGTTACTTCACAAGCTCTCACTCAAAGGTTTGATCAGCAGGTTTAAATCTGGGGAGACGACACGACCCTCTCCTCATGTTGGAGGAGGCGTCTGATTCCCAACTGTGTGGGTCAGTAACCGCAATTAATAGCTGAGGGAGAGAAAAAAAACACTTTCCATTACGACTGTTCCAAAACCTTGAGACTTATGACGGTAGAAGTCTGGCATCGTTTGGTTCCAACCTGTTCGGCTCTGCCAGATTTGATTTGTAGCTCACAGCCAGACTCCCCTGTGCCTTTTTAAAGAAATTCTTACAACTGTTGCAGTTGGAGTGATATGATCTCTTCTGGATTTGTTATCAACACTGTAGTTTTATGCTTCTTTTACTGTCCTATATGGTGTCCTAACTTTGTGTGTTTTATTGAATTCCCATAATCATAGGTAGAACAATCCTTAAAAAACAGTTTGTCCTGCAGTTTTTCTTATTGAGGGTCATTTAAGTGTAAGTTATTTATGATTTGCTGGGGTAATGTGATGAATTTCGTCACAGAACTCCTCCACGTGTTCAGTAAAACATATTCACAGGTTGGTTTTATCCCTCTCTTCGTTCCAGGAAACTTCTACGGGACCCCGAAGCCCCCTGCGGAGCCCAGCCCCGTGCAGCCGGACCTGGTGGACCAGGTTCTGTTCGACGAGGAGTTCGACACCGAGGTCCAGCGAAAACGCACGACCTCCGTCAGTAAGATGGACAGAAAGGACAGCGCGGCACCAGAGGAGGAGGAGGAAGAAGAGAGGTCTCCTGTGGTCAACGGCCTGGCTGGTGAGAGACGCTCTTTCATCTCACAGCTCTCACGGCTCATCGTGATGCAGCCGTGCTTTTCTCCAGTTTAAACCACCAGGCATTATTTTCTGTGCTCAATTTATTTATCTATTTATTTATTTATTTGTTCCTGCAGTTCATTATGTTAATGTGAAAATGCAAAACAGCCAGATCTCTCTCCTCTCCTTCATTCTTCTCTCCAAACAAACATTCTCAGGATTAGCATGCGAGTTCAGCACTAAATCACGGCCCCGGCAAAGTCGAGACGCAGCCAAAGTCAGTGCGAGATCAATGGAAGCAAACCCTCGGTTACAGGGACAGACGTTGTCCTTGTTTGATTCATCCTGTGATGTCCTCACGTGGCTCACAGGACAAACACAATCACTCCTCAATGTCCTTAAAACTGCTTCATGACTAAGAAGCACTTCAAAATAAAATGCTAATACGAAGTCAGAGAACATATTACATAACAACAATCCATATGAAATATTCGTCACTTTATTTTCAGCACCGTTCACCCGTCGTAAAACCAGTCGACTGAACAGCGCAGCAGCTTCTGGCTCTTTGCAGCTCCAGATGGAGCACCACCCCCCCTCCTCTAACTAACCCCAGCTCACACACCACCAGCCGGGTGCAGGAGAGTCTGGATCATTAGCCAAATGAGCAGCTCAGCACAAAATGAACCAAAAACAGCTACTGTCCCGTGCACATTGAACTGCATCAGCAAATTTGTTATTGTTGAGGATGTGTTGAGTAAATATCATGTGTGGCTGTGCAGAACAAGTATTCAACATAAATGCAGGAAGAATTTAAAGAAAGTTTCTTAACCGACACCAGCACCTGATAAATTTACAGAGCAATGCAACTGTAAGACAATTTGAGTTTCCAGAGGACTTTCTACACGCTGTCGGTGTCACGCACTGTAAATCTGAGCCGAACATGCAGGCCAACGAAGCCTCCAGACACCTGGAGCGTCCAGGCCGACCGAAACCATAAATCACTTCATATTTATCTTGGGACTGAGGCTCAGATATTGGAATAAAAAATTGGCGCGGACGCAGTTTGAGTTGCATCCGAAGGCAGAAGAGAGAAACATTGTCGGAGATGAGAAATAATCTCTGCTGGCTGTAATGTGATGATGGTCGGGTGGAGCCCAGCCAAGACAACTCACCCATGCTGGACAGATGTCGCTCCTAATCCCTCACTTCACAAATTGTCTCCTCGCAAACGCACTTTATTAAACCTTTGTCGTCATGTGCGTGGATTGGATTGCTGAAGCGGTACAGATGTGCAACAAAAGGAAGCGGGCCGCAGACACATGACTTCGCCTTGAAGGTAGTTTAATAATGGTCGTGCATTACTGTGAAGCCCGCATGCCCCCCCCACGTTCACAGCAGACCCGTGTTTGTATTTCTCTGCGAGGCCTGAATGCGGTGATGAATCCCCCCCATGAAAATAAAAGAGGCCCCAATTTCAGCACAAAAAGCTATAGACGTCTTCCAGTCAACAGCTGTCACTTTCCATCTCCACCATTCAGTTGCTCCAGCCGAACAGACTGAGCGTTCAATGCCATGATGAAGCTAGGTCATGAAAACCTGCACACACACACACACACACACACATTAATATTAGGCAAATACACACGTGTGATACTAATAGAGTTGTGATGTGGTGCTCGTGGCTGAAGCTGAAGCATTGGTCAGCTCTGCCCTTGCCTCGGAGGCAGTTCCCAGTACATCGCTGCTGACATGCAAATCCTATGGCAATTGCTGTGCTTCCGTCCTCTCTCTGTGTACTCTCTCTCGCTCTCTCTCTCCCTCTCTCTCTCTCTCTCTCTCTCTTCCCCTTCCTCTCTTGTGGATGTAACCGTCCACCCAGTGAACAGAGGAACGAGCAGCTCAAGCGGCGGCGGCGGCAGCAGCAGCAGCAGCAGCAGCAGCAGCAGCAGCGGGGAGAGATGCGAGGAGCCCAGAGGAGCTCCAATGGCGCCACACTCTCACCCCCTGTCTCCTTCTCCTTCTACCATCTCCCGTACCCTTACTCACAAACCCTTCTCTCTCTCTCTCCATGCCCGTGTCCCTCATTCCATGCCTGGCCCCAGAGCACAAGGACAAGGCGGAGTGGAGGAAGTCGGTGCCCAGCTACAACCAGTCGGCGGGCGCCATGGACATGCGTGTGTGGAACACACAGGATGAAAGTCAGGAGCCCTTGCCTAAAAACTGGGAGATGGCCTACACAGAGACGGGCATGGTCTATTTCATAGAGTAAGTAGCCTTTCTGCTGCTACTTGCTGTTACTCTCCCATTACATCAGCACTGTGCTAATCCCACTCTCGGTACTTTCTCCAGTTTATGTCTTTTCGAGCCAAACGTGTTGAGAGGTCTGGCAGCGAGTCCTCTCTCCTCACCATCCATCACCTCTGTGCTGCATGAAACCTGCTGCTGGACATGGAAACTATCTGTAGGCGCTCGTGTTGTTTTCCCGATGAAGCCTCGCTTTTATTTCACCGGTGTTTGATGTGGGGTTTGTTGGCCGGTGCTAAAAGCAGCAGGGCCTGCGTTGTTTACCTGGCCCCGTCAGCGTGGCAAGCAGTCAATGCTGAGGCGCTGAGAGAGCCAGGTGCTGCTGCTCGCTACCAAATCAATAGCTCATACTGCCAGCGAGAGAAACACCGGCTAAATGGAGTTCGCCACTCCTGACCCGCTCGCTCACTTCGTCCCTTATGATCTCCGCAGCCGCTCGCTCTTTGCCTTCTCCGGTCCATGTTCTCCTCATTGTCCTTCCTTCAATCCCTGTTCACGCTGTCCCAATATCCCCATATGTCTCTGTCTCTCTTTGTTAAATCTCATTAATGTTTTAAAAGCGTATTTAATAGAACATTTGATCCCAGAGGTGCAGAAGTTGGACACATTTTCCTGTTTCCAGGGAGCTGTTAGCTCTGTTTGTTTGCTGGAGTTGGTGGAATAGCTCCTGGGTAAAGTGGCTCCTGAGAGTCGCCCAGTACTAATTGTCACAGTATCTTAATTATTTTTAGATGATTTTTATTAATTTTTTTACTGCGCCTCAAGCTCTGTCTCCTTCTTTGTATTCCAGTCACAACAGCAAGACCACAACCTGGCTGGACCCTCGCCTCGCCAAGAGAGCCAAGCCTCCAGAGAAATGCGAGGAAGGAGGTGAGACTGCAGATAGTTCTGCAGCAGTAACATTTGCACGGGCACCTGTACCCCTCGCTCTCACTTATGTACTCTGCTCCCACACACACAGACACACACACACACACACAGTTCCACTTCATCCCAACTCCCTGCTGCATAGAGCAGTGTGTGCATGAGCCGCATGCCTCCCTCTCTGAAGGGGGGCTCTGGCTAACAGACGGAGATTGAACAAACGAGCGGGCGCCGTCACAGTCACGCTGGTGACACAGCACAAACCTTTCGGTCTCTAGTCGGCCCCTCTCTCCAACTAATGGCTTCTGGTACACATGCAGGGAGCTCATCAGTGCAGCATGTCTCAAAAGGCAATTTTCTATGGCCCCTCTTGCGTAAAGATCTCCTCTGCGCCGCGTGTGTTTGTCACACAGCGGCACAAACTCAAGATGTTGCGCCCACACACACACACACACACACACACACACACACACACACACACACACACACACACACACACACACACACACACACACACACAGACACACACATACACACACACATATATAGCAGAGAGAGAGGGTATTATTTTCCAGTGAGCTTGTACAACAACTCAGCATTTACTCCCTCTCCCCCTGCCTCCTCCATGTTGTGTGTTAAGCCCTAAACACATAGTAAGACATAAAGCAGACCAGCTGCAGGTGTTGGTAGTCGTGCTGTGAAGCTGCCAGGCAAAGCACCATGCCTCATTGCGTGTGTCCAATTGTTCATGTAGCGTCTCAGCAGTAACTGAAGTGATCTGAGTCGGCCTTTTCCCCGTTTGCTCTCCCCCCCCACAGAGCTGCCCTATGGCTGGGAGAAGATTGAGGACCCCCAGTATGGAACATACTACGTGGAGTGAGTAAACTTCTCCCCCCCGAGCCTGAAGCGCTGCATCTGTCAACTGTGTTGGGTGGAGAGGAAATGGTTTATATGTGAATACATTTAGTCTCTTTGTGACTTGAGTGAAGTTACAGGGCTTCACTCTGCGTCTCTGTGGAGCCTCTGACGCTGCGTCTGCATGTTTGATTTCACTAAGGCCCCGTTCAGACCTGGTATCAACATCTGTCCAGAAAGATCTGATCACAAATGGTCTCCTTTTAAGTTGGTCTGTCCACAACTGGCGGTAAAATTCAACCCTGATTGTTTCTCCTGTGTCCGTGTGTGATTGGATCTCACCTCCTAGCTCAACATGCAAATAATCACAACTGTCGTTTGTGTTTACGAAGAACAAAAGATGTCACTTTTTCCCAGGTCGGAGTTTCCATATGTGTCCGATGTCAATGTTTGTGTGTCTGTATGTCAAGATAGTACAATTTTAAGTTTCACATTAACTTTTCTACATGAATAAGAGTAAATAAGTACTTGCTTTTAAAAATGCTTCAAGTATTAAAAGTAAAAGTACTTGCAGAGTGGAACCTATTCCCTGCTGACACAGTCTACTTCATTATTACAGCTGAGAAGGAGGCGGGGTCCCCTCTTATTATTGATTGCTTTTAATTTTTAAAAACTAAATGTGAGCATGTAACACAATACTTTGTAAAATGCTGTTGAGAAGTACAAATATTTGCTGATATATGTAGTGGAGTAAAAGTGAAAAATACATGAAAATCAATCTACTTAAGTAAAGTACAGTAGTGAAGTAAATGTACAGATCACTCCGGACCGATGTTGATACCAGGTCTTTTTTATTGCTGTGTTGTTATTATATCCACATGTTCATGCAACTTAAACTTTTATCACTAAATTCCCGATGCATAGAATCATCCCACGTGTTGTTGTTGAATCCAAAGGGACGTGTGGACCGTGTGACGTGTGCACGTCACGCTGTTGTTCACACTGTAGTTTTCCCACAGTCCTGCAGAAAGCAATTATGTCACAGCACAGATAACAGTGGTGGGTTACAGCTTTGTGTACGTGTGCGTATGAGAAAGAGCGGAGACAGTGAGCACAGCAGACAATGAGGGTTTAGGGTCCCTGAGAGGGAAACCGGGGCGAGATTCCATTCTGACCAGGAGTGTAAACAAGAGCACAGTGTTTCATTTTAGTCTCATTACCGTGGACAAAGAGGGGGAGACCTGCAGGCCCGGTGGGGGGGGGGATCGACGCGCCTGTTTATGCAAGAGGGTCATTGAGAGGCTGCCTCTCCTCCGCCTCCGTCTCTTTGTCTGGCAACATTTTTTGTTGTGAGCAAAGAAGCGAATGCGACGATGTGACACAAAGTCTCATTATTTCCTCAGCTGCCGCCCAAAAGAACATGAGGTGTGGCAATTAGGGAGCGAGAGAGTGAGGCAGCGACCGGCGAGTAAATCAGAGAGAGCGGAAAGGAAAGTGAGGGGAATGTTTATCTCCTCAGACCGACTGCGGAGGGTATTTGTGCATGAGTCATGCACAGCAGGAGCACGCTGTCGTTTTTTTTTGTTGAACGCACACACACACACACACACACACACACACGTACACACACGTACAGTTTGTAATGTGCAGCGTCAGTGCATTATGTCTTCCCACTGCGCTGTCATGACGGGGATTTACAACTGGTAAAGCTCATTACGCAGATGAGCTACCTCTCCCCATTACCATATCACCACGGAGGGACATTTCTCTGGGTGGCAGGGGATGTGTCGGCGCACAACAGGTGCCGACCTGCGGATCGCTAATTGTTTTTAGATTGAGTTCTGAGTTGAATCCCCAAAAGTAAAGCTGCGAGGCTCATTATCTAAAGAAACCTGTGGAAGGGACGAAGGCCGCCTGTGGTAGTGTTATATGATAAAGGGCTCATGGACGTTAACATCTGTCCTCATTGAATTTTGTGATCCAGAGGTTTACGATTCACTGAGCAACATTTTTATCCCATTAGAGCAACGTGGAAATAAATTGCAACTCATCCCCTTCGTCCGATTCTCTTTGGATTAACTGTGCATGTCCATTTAATGTTTAATCTCCGAGGTAGGGACATTTATAACCGTCATTTCGCCCCGGCCATACACTGAGGCCTGGTTTATGTGGTGTCTGCATGTTCTTCCTCTGCCGTCTGTGGGTTTTCTGCAGGTGCTCCAGCTTGACATGCAGGTTGGGGTTTATTCGAAGCTCTGAATTTCCCATGGGTGTAAATGCTCTTGATATGTCAGCCCCCTGTGGTTGGCTGACGACCCGTCCGAGGTGTCAGTCACCTCTTGCCAATCAGCTGTGATTGGCTCCAGCCCGTCCTGCGACCCTCAGAGGAGAAGTGGTATAGATGATAGATGGGTTGTTGGATACATGCTCTCAATTCCTGTGTATGTGTTAGTGTTTCTGGCACTGGCAGATTTGGGTTAGTCATGTACTGTAGGTGCTGCCTCCCCAGCTTGGTGATGCGCTCGTAGTCAAATCACAAGTTTGCATGACAGGCAGGGAACAGTGGGGACGAGCTGTAGGACCACAGGCAAACACAAAAGCAGAAACATCAGCCGGCAGCTCTGACTGTGAGTCATCAACTGAGAGCGAATACAAATAGTAGAACGTGTGAGAATGAGAAGTAGGACAATGGAAAAACAGGAGAAACAGGTCAGCTTTTACGATTTTCACTTTCTTCATCTAATGGTGTGATTTCACTTGTGCAGCCACATCAACCAGAAGACCCAGTTTGAGAATCCAGTGATGGAAGCAAAGAGGAAGCTGAGTGAGGACACGCCCATCGCCGTCCCGCCGCCGGCAGCCACGCCCTCAGGTAACTGCACCTGCAACCAGCTCCCCCGACACGGCACACGTGTTATTTATTCCTCTATTCCTGAATTTTATGTAAACATGAGAAACTGTCAATTCATCAAAAATAAGAATTTACTGCTAGGATAGTGATTTTTAAAACTTTTCAACATACCTATTCTAATTGTGTTTTTTTTTTAAAGCAGATCCTGAGTCAGTTCTGTGATATTTAAATTAAACAGGCTTGTTTAGGTGGAGGGCCGGGGCTCTAGTTGTTCATCGGAAATGGACAGGAAGTGAGGTCATTAGCGCTAAATTACATCCTGGAATGTAAATGAGAGAGAGAGAGAGAGAGAAAGGGGGTGCACTTTGAAGCACACACACATTTCAGTCGGCATTTAAAATTTTCTTTCGGATAAATCAAAAATCATATTTTGATATTATTCTTAGACGTAGGTGCATCCTGGTTCTAGTGATGGTAAAGTCAGTCAGTTGGTTTTGTCCATTCCTGAAATACATCATCACTAACCCTAAAACCTGGACACACCATGAGGTGGACATCTATGGTATTAAAATCAGGCTCAGCCAGATATGTCGTGTTGAGGATGAATTGTAGTAACTTTGGCCAGCCTCAAATTCCTGATCTAGCGCCACCAACGGGTCAACATTTCCTCAAAACTTTGGTTTATCATCAAAAACTTGCAAAAGTGAAGTGGTATTTACCTCCAGAGGTTCTCAGCCTTGTCCACTTGTTGTCAATTTGTACGTTTCGCAAAAAACTACTGGTCGGATTTCCACAAAAATCGGTGGAAGGATGCAGTGTGGGTTAGGGAAGAAACGATCAAATTCTGGTGTGGATCCGGACCACAGGTATGGTTTTTCACACTCTTATCCAACATATGGATAAGATGGGGCGTGTGTTCACATTGCCGTTGATTTCTCAGAGAATAATCTGTGCAGCTAGATGGAAATAATTGGCGCAGCTCCAGATAAAAATTGGGATCCAGTGAATTTGAATGTGGTTTCATACGGGGAGTGTCGGGCCGTGGCAGAGGTACGAGCTCTACTCAGTGCGATACTTGTTAATGAATTTGAACATGCTAAACTTAGATGAAGGTGATCAGCCTTACATCAGCTGATATCATTATGGTCACATTGTCACATTGAATGCTCACATTGGCTTGTAGCTCAGAGCCCAGCTGTGCAGGGTCGTACTCTGCTGCCAGCTCTTACAGCAAGTTTCATCAGGGACAGATTAAAGATCTTTTATTAAAATGTAATAGTTTTCAAAAGCATAAATGGTTGAAGTCGTCAACTTATCAGAGTTTGTCACTGGCCATGGTGCTGTGTTCCCTCCTCGTTCCACCGCCCCATCAGGTGCAGCACAGGCAACAGTGTCAAAAAGACCCAGGTTCCAGCTTTGTAGTTTTAGCTCTTTGTTCACTGAAGACAAAAACCTACACGAGAAGTTATTGGACGCGTTATCCAAACACTGGAAAGCTTTTATCATCTCCTTCGGGCCGAGGTGTCTGCCTGGAAGATGTTGTAACAGTTGACAGGCTGCTGATAAACAGCCCATTGCCTCTGAAGCAATGATATTCAATTTGAATAATGGAGCAGCGCTTCACTGGGCGGCTGAATTCATTTTGACAAGTAGATATGAAATAGCGAGGGCTCGGAGGTCCCTTTTTGAAAATGCTTCTGCCCGAGCGGTTCAAAGATCTCTCGTTAGACGAGAGGACGGGAAGGAGAGACGGAGGAGGAGAGGAGAACGAGGTGACTGCGGTGGAAAGTGACTCATGATCATAAATTGCGTCTCCGCTGGGTCATCTGTTCATCATTTACCACCTGTGGGGAATGTCTCTGTTTAATCACCCTCTCCTCAGTCAGTGTAAACGTCAGAATTAAACTCAAACACACAGCGCGTCAGCACATTAGTATTCAAACTGCAGCCTCTGTGTTTCAGACGAGCCTCGGACAGAAGTGTCTGCCTCACTCTGTTGCATGCGGACCCCACCTCCCACAGCCGAGCCTCTCTGCAGTCTGTGGATGATATTGCCTCTGTGCACCACCGCCTGCAGCGTCAACTGCTCCCCCCCCTCTCCCCCGTGCCTGTTCTGCACCTTTCCACCCTCGTTAATGAGAATTAATGGCCAACGGTCTCGTGCGGGAATACGTGGACGTGCGTGAGGTAGCTTCTAAACACTGTTTTGACAGGGGCTGGCGAGCCTGACCTCCCAGACAATGCAGCGGAGCAGAGGAGCAGAGCGCGGCACTAGGCTGCAGCCATAATTACAACCCTGACAATCCTGTCTGACATTTCATATAATCACCTCCCCGAGAATACACACTGTCCCTTGTGGCCCCACAGCTTAATCAAGACCATGTAAACATAGCATCGGTGTGTAGCTCTCACTGCCCCCTCTCTGTCAGCGTTGCTTTCATGATGATCATGCACGAAACAGCGCCGACAGTTTTCTTGACAGAGTGTGGGAACAGTATTCATACGACACACATGCTCACACCTGCAGCTGTCATGACAAACCTCGTGTTCTTTGCATGTGTACACTAAACACACACACAACATTAGATCACATCCTGTTTGCACTCTTCCTCTCTGGCACGGCTCCACTGCAGGGCCGTCATCTTAATCACACTTGGCATAATCTTAATTCCCCCCTCTTTCTTTTTTTTTGTGGCTTTCTTTCTCCAGTGCGGTCACGTTCATTTTGCGGATCGCTATGCAGTTATGCAAATGACATTCCCATGACACATTGAGAGTGGTGTAGGAGGGACTGGGGGGGAGGGGGGTGCATGTATCTGTACCTTCCCTAATGAGATTGATGTCCCACCCCGTGTATCAGTGTGGGAACTGTCGGAGAAGAAGCATGAAGGGACACTGCCCATAACTCACGGTCTCATCGGCTCGCACCACGGGGAACAGGGGAGAGTCGGGATTTAGTTAGAATTTCCCTCTCTCTGTCAAATCGAACTCTATTTCTCTCCGTCTCTTTCTGTCTCATCGCTCTTATCTCGCTCTCTCGCTCTCTCGCTCTCTCCCTCTCTCCTCTCCCTCGCTCCTTCTCGCTCTCTCTCTCTCTCCCTCTCGCTCTCTCTCTCTCTCTCTCTCTCTCTCTCTCTCTTTCACATGCACGCAGACAATATAATTCCTTTGCCGTCTTCTATGAAGTTGCCCCATTTACACATCCTGCTCCGGCGCCCCCAAAAAACGGAAATTTGCAATGAAACGTTTACCTTGAAAATGTCAGGTGCATTTCAGGACCGATTTATCTCTGCAGTTATTCATCGTTTGTGATGAAACTGGAGCAAAATGCACTCGTTTGTAATAACTGGATGTTTATTGGCTTTGCAAGCAGAGCGGCAGATTTGCAGGATCTTTGTGTGTGTATGTGTGTGTGTATGTGTGTGTACATGTGTGATTATATGAGTTTGCACTTTAAATGGCAATTTATTAATGCTTGTGTAATTACCAGCGGTGAGCGATGCTCTGTCGAGACACTCCAACGTGCCGATGTTGTTCTGATGGAGACAGATGGTAGTTTACAAGGCAGCTTTTCCGTTTCCCTTCATTTCACAAGCTGGGTAGCGCACGTAAACCTGTGAACTTTAAAATCTCATCTGTAGAGTTAATGCCCCTGACTTCATTACGAGTTTAACAAGTAAGTGAAGTTTGCGTAGCAACTTTCCCAGAGCACCAAACATCACACTGTAGAAGTAGCAGTCAACGATAAATATGTGCAATAAAAGACAGAAAGACAATAGAAATGTAGGTTTTCAAACACTACAATGCACAAAGTGATTTGGAATATGAATAAAAGCGTTTTCAGTTGCTGCAAAATGAAATTCAATAGTGAGAGGAGGGAATTAACAAAGTACTATTGACATTTGGTATTTTTCTGACGACCTTTTACTTTTTATTTGCTACAGTTTCACACAAATGTCTGAACTTTCTTCTCCTCACATTTTCAAAACAGGCTTGTTACTTTCGATCTAATGCATTTGAGGGAAAATATCAATCTTCAATTTTGCATCATCGAGCACAGTTTTCCCAACAGATTTCCTCCTAAATGGACAATAACACGGAAAAGACGATTCCTTGTTGTATTTCTCTCAGTGCAAATCATGTAACACGGAGTAAAAGACGTATCAAGACTAAAGATATGTCCCTGACAAGGAGTAACGAGGTGGAAGAAAGTAAAGAATCAGATAACATCGATTACAACGTGGACATTGAAGCACACCTGCTTTAACCTGTTTTTAGTTAATTGTTTTTTATGTTATTTGAAGTTAGAGTGGTTTAAGGGAATTTGTGTTTTTTAGTCTTCCAACTGTATTAAAGTGACATGAGTGAAAATTTGCTTTGCACAGATGCAGCGAGAAAATAAAAACCTTCAGAGGGGAACGTTTTACTTTTAGTACACTTCCGAGACTCTCCTTTCATACTTATACTTGAGTTGTTTTAAACTCAAGTATCTGTACTTCCACTTGAGTAAAGAATATGTGTACCTATGGCCCCTCTGCAATCCATTTATTTTTCCATTACTTTTTGTCAACCTGTCTCCTCATCCCTGCAGCAGAAGAGCCTGGTAGAGGAGTGAGGGGCTTCACACGAGATCCATCTCAGCTCCAGGGTTCCATCCTGCAGACGGCGCTGAGAAAGAGCCCACAAGGCTTCGGGTTCACGATCATCGGAGGAGACCGGCCCGATGAGTTCCTTCAGGTCAAAAACGTCCTTCCGGAGGGGCCGGCTGCACACGACAACAGGATCGCCTCAGGTAATCTCCCCCCCCCCGCAGACCTAATGTTCATCAGAGTGCTCTCCGGTATCTGGATTAGTCTCTGGCTTTAGCTGTTAGAGTCCATCTCTCTGTGGATGACCCCAGTGCAAAGTCACACAAGGTGAAACTGCTAGAACGAAGAGTCGAGGAGAGTCAAATAGGCTTTTATTATTAGTGTCATCAAACAAAACCTAATCCAGTGTCACATTCACAAGTGCGCTGTGTGCATGGCGTGTGTACTGATGCACAAAGTGACACTGTGGTTTGGCATTGGCGTGCGTACTATACATAATGCAGTATATGTACCCTGAGTACACACAAACAAACACATTTAGAGGAAAAAGAAACCACAGAGCAGGCGTTTCCCCGTGAATGTCACATTGCTTGATCAAGCAAAGGTTTTAGGCAGAGTTCAGTGAAGCAGATCTAAAAATAGGAAACTTGTGTCAGTAAAGCACATGTTCCGTTTGTGTTTGACACCCACATTTCACACGCGGTCATATTTTACAGGTCTAATAGGTTTGCAGACTAAACGTCTTGTCGTGGCTGGAGAGTGGCGAGCGTCGCTTATCTGAAGAATTTGCATACGCAGCCTTCAACACGGACGTGCACGCTACACGCAGCTCCCGAGCAGAGCTGCTGTCATAGCACCCACATGTTTGCAGCTGTGTAAACTCCCTTTAATTTTACATATTAATACTGTGATCACATGCATAAGGATTTGTGGAATTTGAATTTGCTGTTAGTGAAGTGCCTCGGGTTTCACATTACAGTAATATTGATTGCAAGGCTCTTACAGCTGCTGCTGAGCACCCACATGAAAGTGGGACCGAGAGACTAATTATTTTCAATATTTCATTTCCCTCGAGAGGCAGAGTCATTGATTTATCCAAAGAAATGAATTTTAATTATTTTCATTGGGTAATAATTTGCCAGCAGTGGACTGTAACAGTTTTATTTTGCTGTGTCTTGAAGACTTGCTGACTGGTGACCAGCGTCACTTTCTGCCCACCTCTGTCATCTCGTGGAGGCTCGGTCACTAAGTCATTAGAGCGAAGTACAGAGGGTCGGGACAGGCATGAGGGTGTGGAGCTCATTTCAGGAAGTGAAAGCTTCGCTGTGTTCGCTCTGAGAAGGTATCGATTGCGTAGGTGGGTTTCTGAATCCCAGCCAACAAGCCAGTCAGCAGTTCAGTCGACCATGCAGCCGCCCCCCCGCCCCCCCACCCCCCCACCCCCACACAAGGACATGAAATGAGGAAGCACGTGTCTGTCCCTTGTGGTCTCTCCATCGCCATTAACATCTATACAGTAGACTGTGTATAAAGAAGGATGACACGTCTCCACTGGTGCAGCCATCTTATATTTTTGTCTCAGCTGTCAATCGTATAGAGATAAACTTTTATTTATATTGCACTTTTCAAAAAGCAGGTTTACAAAGTCCTTTTAAAAAGTGAATGCAAGAGACAATGGATGAAAAAAAGCAATAAATAAAACTAATGTCTAATTAAAAGCTTTGATCTCCTCTCAGGTGACGTGATCGTGGACATCAATGGCTCATGTGTGCTGGGGAAGACTCATGCTGATGTGGTGCAGATGTTCCAGTCCATCCCCATCAACCAGTATGTGGACTTGGTCCTGTGCCGAGGTTACCCGCTGCCCGAGGACTCCAGCAACAGCGACGACGCCTCGGGAGGCCCCGGCACCTCCAAGGACGCTTCCCCGTCCCCCTCCACCTCCACGCCGCAGGACCCTCACTACACAGTCCCAGACGGGGGAACCCTGTCCCGGCATCCTGCTGCGGTGGCACCCATGACCAACGGAGGCCGCCACCACCACCATCCCCACCACCAACACCACCACCACCTCCCTCAAGACGGCCCCGACCCCACTATGCTACAGCCGGAGCTGGTGAGCGTGCCGCTGGTGAAAGGCCCCGGGGGTTTCGGCTTCGCCATCGCCGATTGCCCGCTGGGCCAAAAGGTGAAGATGATCCTGGACGCCCAGTGGTGCCGCGGCCTGTTGAAGGGCGACGTCATCAAGGAGATCAACCGACAGAACGTCCAGACGCTGACCCACACGCAGGTGGTGGACATCCTCAAAGACCTGCCTGTGGGCAGCGAGGTCAACGTGCTGGTGCTTCGAGGAGGTGAGTTTGCAGGAAATGAGGGATTGCGTCGCTGCGTGTGTGCACCGCAGCCACAGGTAAGCCGGAAACATGGAATTAATCCTGACAAGTATGTCACAGCTGCCGGGGCTCAGCGCCGATGCTTTGTCATCTCTGTTGTAAAACCGCTGCCGTCTATATTAATCTGCTCAGGTTACTGCGTCCGACAACAAACAGGTGTTAGTGCCTGGAGATATTCTGCTGGTTTAGTCTGTGACGTCATTTAAATCTCCCCAGGCTGTTTTTTTGTCATTTGTTTATCTCGCTCTTACTTCCCCTTCTTCCTGAAATAAAAGCAACAGGGAAACAATAGGAGAAGAGAAGCCCACCCACTGGATTTGAAATTAATTTTAGCAGACAGTGAGAAAGCGACGTTGTTAGAGCAGCACTGACTGAGGTTAAAACGAGATCCAATGTGTTTTAATCTATTCTAAAGAAACAGGAGTGCTGTGTCCGGTCCACGTTGCTCGGCCTCACAGACCCTCCCGATGTTAAATAAAGCGATTTCGCGCTCTGGTCCACACTGACCCTGCATCACCCACCATGCACAAGTCACGCTTAGTCACATGGGGAGCTACGCTGGGAAGATGCAGAGGAATGGGAGTTATACAGGAAGAGAAGAGGAAGACGTCGGGCAGCGATCAGTGCCCTTCATCTTACTTGAAGCTTTCTCCGGCGTCTTCCTCTCTGCATTATTCGCAGTGCAGTAGCCTAGATTCACAGATCAGTGTTGCACCATACATCACAGTTAGATAGCTGGGCTCTGCTCCGAGCTCCAGGGGTTTGTTCTGTGTTTGTGCTGCTGTTATTCACTTTTTACATTTTTGCTGTAATGTACCACTCTTACACGCTTTCTGTGCGTGTGCAGGATGTGCGTGTGTGTTGTCACTGCTTTAAAAAAAGGGAGCAGGAGATCACAGCTTTCCAGGACTAAAAGGAGCAGCGCCGCAGGGCTTCCCTCCAGTCACCCACGGACCAGGATTAGGTTAAGCTTTGCTTCCAGGCAGGGGGCAAGAACTCCCCTCTGATTACAGCTGGAATGAAACAGGAAATGATTTGGCCCGGCTCCCTGCTCTGGATTTAAACGTGTCCGTCCCACTGGGATATGCACCGTGCCCACTGCAGCAGATATGGTGATAGTGATCAGTGACTATCAATAAAAGATACAGCTAATATGTTTGTTTGGTAAAAATACAGATCAAACCTTTATTTAATTTAGTCCTGAAATGTGCAAATCTACAGCAGCTAGTGGGATAAAAAATGGCTCAACTCAGACATGTGCACATTCTTCAATGGTCCTAGGGTCACCTCTGTGTTTCCCATCCCATAATGACATGCTGCTGGAGTACACTGCCACCTACTGGCTGATAGACACTGTGAGTCAGAAAGCAAAGCAGAGTGAAATAATAATTTAAAAAGCTTCAGGCGAGAACGCTCAGTGACAAAGTGCAGCACAAGATGCAGTTCTCATGAAAAGTGAGCGTGAAACTCTGCCACTTAAATCCAAGAAGAAAAAGCAGAACTCAGACGTGCAAATCATCCTTTAAACCACGTGTTCGATAAAAGATATTTGCTCGTTTCTTCTAAACTAATTGAAATCTATTCATTTCTTTGTCCACAGGTCAGACGTCTCCTGTGAAATCCCTGAAACCGGTGAGTCGAGATAAATTCCTGTAACTTTCCATGAGACAAAAAAAAAAGGAAATGTACCGACGATAAAGCTGCTGCTGAATTAATAAACAGAAAAGGTTTTAACTTCATCTTGGTTACCACTCAGTGTGTGTGTGTGTGTGTGTGTGTGTGTGTGTGTGTTGTGTGGGTGTGTGTGATTAGCTACATTATTCAGGGGAGCCCACATTAGCCAGGCTGTTATTTCTGGAAGTGCACGTGGGTAAATATGCCGGCTCCTGGCAAATGGCAACTTAACATCCCTCTGTGTATGGGTGTTTAAGATGATACGCCGTGTTCAACAGCTTGTTCCTGTGCAGCTCTCTTTAAAATAGAGAGAAGCCGGGGCAGCAACAGGCTTACTCATAATATTGTATTGCTTCGGCACAGAATGATTCTGCATGGATGCACAGTTTTTAAAACTTAAGAGCGGTGTAGCAGTTTGGGGTTTTGCTATTGTGGAGGATCGACCCACCTTCAATCAGTTTCTCTCCGTCCGTTAAAGAATGTTTTATAAATACAGGAAAAATAACTGACCCGAAGCTCTTGTGTCTGTGTTTCAGTGCACAGCTCCCATGTCCCAGCCCACTCCTTCACCCACATCCCATGCCGCTGCCCAGCCGCTGCCCCAGCCGCTGCCCCATCCGACCTCTCAGCCCACCCCCCAGCCCCCGTGGCAGGAGATGATCAACAGCACGGAGACCCTCAATCAGCCGGAGATGCCCCCCAACCCGCTCTCCTTCCCTCCCAGCACCGTGCGCTCGTCTTCACCCAAACCGGACGCGTCGGAGCTCTACCTCAAGTCCAGGGCCTTGTTGGACAGCAAGCGTACGTCACTTTATCTCAGAGCTGAAAATAAGAAAATCACAGGCCAGAGACATGAAGCAGGAAGTTTTACAGTTCTTCACTTGTTATCAAAATGTATGATGCACGTCACAAGAATCAACTGTTTTAAATAAGCTGCATGTGACATTTACATCATGTAGTATTAAATTTATATTCCAGTTTATAACAGTCCCATCATGAAACCACATTTAAATCCACTCGATGCAGATTTTAATTTACATGCCTGATTTTATATCCATGATATTTTTCACTTTCTTGGCCCAAGTCCCATCTTTAAAGTTTCATGGAAATCCATTTAGTAGTTTTCAAACATCAAACACACGAACAAATGGACAGGGGCAAACACGTAACCTCCTTGGTCGAGGTAAAAACACAAAACAGAGCAAAACATCTTAACATTTGAGAAGAGAAAAACACCAAATAGTTTGTTTTTATGTGGTAAATGACCTAAACCAGAGGTTTTCATATTGGGAAGCTGGTTTCCCAGGGGGTTCCAGTTTCAAGGAGGCTCAGTGGATGGAAGTGAAAAAATATTGAATTAGTTCAAAATACTTTGCATAAGTTATCAAGGAGAATAAAATGTTTGTGATCAGGTCAAAGAGATGCAGAAGTTTTGGGGAGTTTTATAAATAATCTATTTTATTTTCTAGATTATCAATGATCTGTGGTATCTGGGCCAGATGTTATTTTCCTTAACTGATTAAATAATGTCCCTCGGGCCAGTCTCAGAACCGCTGCATGATACAATACATCCATTTCCCACATGACCAGCAACACAACATGACAGTTTCCTCCTCTCTCCTCCTCTGCAGCTCTTAACACCAAGGACCTGGACGTGTTCATCAAAAGGAACCAGGAGTCGGGCTTTGGCTTCAGAGTGCTTGGAGGCGAGGGGCCGGACCAGCCGGTACGTAGCGTCCCACTCCGGTGCGGCCCAGCCAAGTACAACCGGGCCTGGCGTGCAGCTAAAATCCCAAACCCCCAGATACCAGAGATTACCAGTCAGACACAAAGCAAATCAATACCTGAGCTGCATTCACTTACTGAAATTGCCTGAATTTCGGCTGCTGCTCGATGACAACGGGGGAAATTGACACCTTGAAACCTTTGAAAGCTCGATTTTGCTCCGAAGCAACATGTCATCAAATGCTCAGAGCAACTGAGGGGATTTATTTACCATTACACCCGTTAATCTCCACGTCGAGCTGCCTCCCTTATATCCCGTTGTGTCCACAGGTGTACATCGGGGCCATCGTGCCGCTCGGTGCAGCTGAGAAAGACGGGCGCCTGCGGGCCGGGGACGAGCTGCTCTGCATAGATGGCGTTCCGGTCAAGGGCAAGTCCCACAAACAAGTGCTGGAGCTGATGACCAACGCTGCCCGCAACGGCCAAGTCCTGCTCACGGTCCGCAGGAAACTGGTCCAGTCAGGTGGGTCTGCCGCCGAACGGCCATCTCTGCTTTTCTCCCAGAGACGTTTTTACTCCTTTTATTTTGATCCGAAACACTGGAGGAGAAACTCGGAGCAAAAGCTTTGATCTTGATTTTTTTTATTTTTTTATTACTAATCCCTTAAATGTTCTGGATGATTTCCTTGCGGACAAATGTGAATTAAGGAAGTTCGACCGAAATTGACTTTCAGGATGTTATTCTACGCAGATGTCTTCCTGAGAGGAAAAGTCAAGTTTTGGAATAGAATTATAGAATAAGAATCTTTTGTTTAACTCAAATTGAAGGAATGGGAATTAAAAAATATATATATTTCCCCTAAACTGGAAAAAAGCATAAACAGAAGAAGCTGCTTTGTTTTTCTATTCCTGCAGCACAAACCCCTGCAAATACTACAAGTACTTCTTGAACTTACTTTGGATTGAATGTACTGAAAAACAACAGCTTTGATCATTAAGCATGTGAGGGTTTGTGAGGGAAACAAACATACAATGAAGAGAGATTGAGGAAGATCAGCTCGTCCTATGAATAACAAATAGTAAAAGGCCCTTCAGCTTCAAGTGTACGACAGTCGTGAATTTCAAATGTGCACAAAGGGTTAGATGAAGCCGCTGTGTGTTTGTTATGGAAGGATCTGAAAAAGGACAAATTCAAAAACAACGGTTTCCTCGTGATCTGATCCAGATGTGTTTCTGTTCCCTGTCAGATGGAGGTGGCGAGGAGGAGGGTGGTCAGCAGCCCCACCACGTTGCATCCGCGCTGGTCAACGACTCGCCCAAGATGCCCGGCGGCGAGGGGCCAGGCGCCGTCCAGCAGGCGGCGTCCTCCCGGCCCGAGTGCTTTGACGTCACTCTGCACCGCAAAGACAACGAGGGCTTCGGCTTCGTCATCCTCACGTCGAAGAACAAGCCCCCGCCCGGAGGTCAGGAGCAAACGAAAACATACTTTAGATGCAATTCAATTTGTTTTTTCGTCGGTGTAGAAAGTATTTAGGGAAAAATTGCTTTGTTTAATTTATTCAGCACTTTTGATTTACTTTTAAAATATATTTATTTATTTTTCCCATCAATCTCGGCTGTATTTATAGTTTTCATATGTACGAACAGAATTAATCAAATTACAGTTGTATGAGTGTCACATAATATTCTGTCAATGAATTCTCTGATATTTCAATTGGGAGCAAGAAACCACTCTGCTCACCTCAAGCCTTTGCTTTGTTATTCGAAAGTAACATCTTGAGTTTATTGAATCAGACGCATAACAACAACCTGTTGTGATTCCTCTGTTTCAGTTATACCTCACAAGATCGGCCGTATCATCGAGGGCAGCCCCACAGACCGTATAGGTCAGATGAAGGTGGGCGACCGCATCTCCGCCGTCAACGGCCGCTCCATCATGGAGCTGTCGCACAACGACATCGTCCAGCTCATCAAGGACGCTGGGAATTCTGTCACGCTCACTGTTGTGCCTGAAGATGGTAAGGAAACCTGAGTTCTGGGAGTTTCCGTGATTAAGACGATGTTTTCAACCTTAATATTAAAACAACTAAAAATGGGGTTTTGCGATTTCAGTGGTATTTCTGTGCATCACACTAAGAGTTGTATGAAATGTGCTTTCGCAGACAGCGCTCCTCCATCTGGAACAAATTCAGCCAGGCAGAGCCCTTCGGCACAACACAGAGCTGTGGGCCAACAGCCTCCCAGCTATCTAGAGAGGTACAAGTACACACACAGACTCCTACAACCTCTTTTCAGCCTCCTCCCGACTCCACCAGAGACAGTCTGAACCCTAAATTAGTCCCAGTTCTCTCAAAGCAGACACGCGGCTCGTGTTTCATCGTGGTCCACACTGTCCTTGTTATCCAGGGAGACAGAAAATCCCCCCTCGGTCACCGTTTGGTCATCGAAGCAAAGAGAAAGAGACAGATTAATAGAGTATCTCACTTCCTTTCATCTTTCGCCTTAAACCACATTACCTGTGTCAGTCTACCAGCATGTGTTCCTCTTCTCATTTAGCCCTGCATCCATCCCTTAGCAGAGCCCCCTTCCTCCTCTCTTGTCTAATCTCCGACACATGCCTCGGGTTAACCCAGACTACGAGCCGTCATCTCCACGGCGTGAAGTGTGTGGACTCCTCTCTGCACCAGAGCTCGCTAAGAAGGGCCGAGACCCTTTAGTGTGTTAGCACAACTGCGTTCCCACAAAGGCGTGGTAATGAGCTCTGCCAGGCATTGAAGTGTGCCCCCGTTTATCCGGCACTGAACAGTAAAAGCAGGGCGGCTCTTTGAAGGATTTTCACTGGTCTCTGTGCGTGGAATAATGAAACAGACAGAAAGAGGCTCGTGCTGCTGAAGTGAAGGCGTGGCGGCGAGAGGATCACACTGGACACGGAGGAGGAGGAGGAGGAGGAGGAGGAGGAGGAAGAGGAAGAGACTCATCCTTTATTCTCCGGCTCCACAACATAGAGCATCTCATGTGCTGTAGCTCCAACGCTGCACAAGCATCTGTATTAGATCCTTCAATGTCAGACTGGTCACAGACGTTGGATCAGTATTTTTTTGTTTTGCAGTAAATGGCTTCATCAGCAGGATTACGCATAAACTACAGAACTGATCTCCGTGGAACTCAGTGGAAGGATGAAGAGCAGATTAGGATCAGGGATTAAGATCCAGGATTTTTTTTTCTCACAGAATAATTCATGGATCATGATGGGAAAAAGTCAGGCATGTTTAAGGGACTGATGTTCATGTGCAGATCCAAAAGAATCCAGATCGAGTGAATTTAACTGTGGTTTCATGTGGGGAGTGTTACATGTGGAGGAATGTTGTGTGTCGCTCTTGTTCTGTTTATTCACTGCACAAACTCAAATGTGCAGTTCATAGAAAGTGTGTTTTTAGTGTTTTTCATTTCTGTCTCCACACTTCAGACTCCTGACTGTGCTATTTCTGTGCTGACGTTGAATTCCCACGTTGCATTAAAACAAGAGTGAATAAACCCGTTATCTGCAGAAATGTGGGTCACGTTTTAACATGTTCTTTTTTTGGGTGGTGGGGGGGGTAGGAACGGTGACAGTGAGATGAAGAACTCTTTCTCACAGAGAGAGATGGGAGCACTCATCACATCAGGCCCTAAGCAGGTAAGACCAAAACCAAATAGTCTTAATCTTATCAATGCCAATAGCAATATTAATATACCGATACCTATAAATATAAAGAAATGCAGCCAAATATGTGAACTTGAATTAAGAAAATAAATATAAAAGGCTCATATCGGCCATTTTATCGGAAATAGGTCAGGCTCTTGATTTAAAAAACTATGCAACAGGGATTTTGTGGGTTTGACCAGAACCCGGGACTTTTCTATCTCAGGCCTGTTCAGCAGTTCTCACTCTCAGACTCTCCTCTGTGAACCTCAGGGCTGTTTCGTGGTGGAGCTGGACCGCAGCCAGCGCGGCTTCGGCTTCAGTCTGCGAGGAGGCAAAGAGTACAACATGGGACTGTTCATCCTGCGACTGGCCGAGGAGGGACCTGCTCTGAAAGATGGAAGGATACATGTGAGTTATAATGTGGGGGTGTTTCTATCCTCAGAATGAACTGGGCAGTACGACCTTGCACAAGAGAAACTTTAAATGAAACTAAAAGTCTTACTCGGGAGTTTTCTCACAATCCCTAAATAATCTTCCCGAAAAGTAACTTCCATTTTTGCTATGTGGTAACAGAATCAGGTATCAGCAGTTCCTGTTTGCAACACAACACTTGATTACTAGATAGTAAAGCAAACTTAAGCATGTTCTCATAATGGGTTTATCTTTTTATAGATTTTGGTGAAAGCCTCTCGTGCTTTTACCAGTTCTTGCTCTTGTCCCTGACGCGCTCGGCAAAGATGGTCAATGCATCTTTGCAAAGGAGGAGTGTTGATGTATCCGAGTTTATTCACATTTTGTCCTAATGTCCTTGGAAAGTCTCACTCAAAGTAAATCTAAAAAAAATATGTGTATCATGTCTCCTCTCGTGTGCAGATTCGACGAATTTAAAGAATTGCTGCAAAAGTGTTTTCTAACGTCAAAAGCCCCCCCGACCCGCGCATCAATTCTTAACGTCCTGTTTTCAGAAAGCCGGCGTGCAGCCGTCGCTTTCACTTCACGCACTTCTCTATCTGTGCCTCACGTCTCCGTGTGAAAACTTCAGATTTTATTTCAAACATCTGAACTCCTCCTCTTGCTTGCGATGTCTGCGTCACAGGTCGGAGATCAGATAGTGGAGATCAACGGGGAGGCCACGCAGGGCATCACACACACCCGGGCCATCGAGCTGATCCAGGCGGGAGGCAGCAAAGTTCATCTGCTGCTCCGACCCGGCCAGGGCCTGGTCCCGGATCACAGTGAGTGGCAGCTGAGAACCGCATGCACACACACACACACACACACTCAATACACAGAAGCTTTTGTATGGATATGCTTGATAGCAGGGTGCTGACTTTCTTTATTCTCATGCATGTGTTGCCAGCTTCTCTCTTGATCTACCTCTGTATCTGCCTCGCTCTCTCTCTCTCTCTCTCTGTGTTCTGCACCAGCACGGCTGTCTACTTCTACCGATGTATCTCTTCCTCCTATAGGTCAGAACTCTTCTTCCACCCTGTGCTTCTACATGAAACCAGAGCATCACTAAAGGCCTCACTGCTTTTCTTGGTCTGTCCCTAATAACCTTGGTAAACCTTGTACTCCTCCTTCTTTTGCCTTTGACCTGTCCTTTCAAAGTGACTCATCTCCCAGATTTTGAGTGTCATTCTCTGACTTCACCGTCACGATCAATCCGAACTAGATTAGATATTTGTAAAAAAAACAGTGTAATGATATGTAGACTCTTCTCTGGCGGGTTGAGCTAAAGCAGTGAGTCCTAGAGGAATGAACAGACCTGCAGGAGAACTGCGAGGCTTCAGATCCCTGCAAGTTATTATTTTAAAGGGTTTTCAAAAAGAAAAGTGAGATGCCACTGAACACACACCTCATCCAAAGTCTCGTCTTAACTAGATATTGATCAGTGAGAGGATCCGTGTGCGTTCACTGGCATGAACCCTTCAAATCCAAAAACCAAATTAGAGGGAATTCTACGAGTTGCTCCTCTTAGAAATCCAAAAGCTCATTTCGGCACCACCAAGTTCATCACTCTTCCTTTTCTCTCTCTGGTTTTCTGCTGCATAAATCTGCTCTCAATCACAGCTGTGCAATTCTTATCAGCTCGAGTGAAAATTGAAACGTCAGTGCCGGGTGAACACTAGCACCTTTTTCTTTGATGGCTATGTCGTCGGCTGATATATATCTCAAACAAGGCATGAATTTAGAGGGATATTACAGAGGGATATTACAAAGCTAGACGGAAAACAACTTTTTAACACTATCAGGATGTTCCTGTGCTTCTTTTGCATGACTTGTGACAATGTGCAAAATAGCTCAGGGAGATTTTTAGTTTCTGCTGTTTTTTATTTATTGGGTGCATGTGTTTTCAGCTCAGCTCGATCCTCGTCTTACTCTCCACTGCTTGCTCCGCAGGTGCAAAGGACAAAGTAACCATTCCAACCTCAAGCTTTCCCAGATTCGCTGTATCTGAAGGACAGTCGTCTCCAGCCTCTCCATCCTCTGTCTTCTTCTCTACCTCGGAACTGTCCCCATCTTCCCCAAAAATATCTGTCACCGAGGAGTTCCCTGGGGTGGACCTCAGGGCGTCTGGGTCCCCGGGCACCGGTCAGGAGCACGGCAGGCAGGCTAACAGATCGAGAGGACAGCAGCCTCCTCCCCACGACCATAAGCGCACCACCAGCCCCAGCACGCCCGGCTCCAGAAAGACAAGCAGGGCCGATTCCAAGTCTGCAAGTCCCAAAAGAGCCACTGAAGGCTTGAGAGATCACGTAGAGCGCTCCCAGAGCCCGAGAAAGACAGAGCGAGGCCACAGCGGATCCTTGGAAGACATGAGCAAGGAGAGAAAATCCCCAGGGCAGAGAGACCACTACTCCACTGGCACCAGGAAGAGCTCCAAGAGGGAACATGACCCTGCTGTGCCTGTGAAGAACCTGGAGGAGCCCCACAGCCCCCGGCGTCCAGCTGGCCAACAGCCCAGCGTTCCATCCGCAGAGGGGAAGGACCGGCGGTACAAGGAGGAGGATGCACCTTACCGGACCACGGAGAGCGGAGACAAAGGCTGGGCGACCGGCGAACGCCACAAGAAGGGCCAAAGGGCAGAGCAAGAAGCAGCGGCACAAAAGTCTTACTCCCAAATGCACAGGGAGAGGGCGGGGTCAGATACCGACATTGGCACCCTGAGCCGAAAGAGCGGGAGAGAGAAGGGGGACACGCAACACCGGGAGGGCAAGCACCACGGGACGACCGATGAAGTGACCAGAAAGGACCCCAGAGGTTCGAGCAGTAGCATCCAGGACCCCAGCTGCAACGGGACCACCGCGAGCAAGAAGGCTCCCATCACCCCAGGTCCGTGGAAAGTTCCCAGTTCGGCCAAGATCCAGTCCCGAGTGGACACAACATATGCAGATGTCTGAAATCTTTCCAGGACTCTCTGCATCTATGAAGATAAAGCTGAGCCTCTGAACATCCGGAAATGAAGGATCTTTCTTTATCACGGACGAAGCAGATCACTGTGTAACCAGCAACATAGCTTCTCGTTGCTTTTCTGTTTTTTGTTTTCTTTCTTTCACCCAGTTTGCCTCGGTTGGTTTGCATCAAAGCTGCTGACGTCCGATCCGACACACGTGCTCGCACCCACCTGAGTATTTGCATCAGATGGCGTCGGAGCGCGATGTTTTGAATGCGACACTGAAGTCTATTTTGTGCCAATCACAGACTCCGGTTTGAAGCAGCTCCTCCCGTCTGCTCACGTACACGAAGGATCCTGGGTTTTTGGGTTTAATTTGTTTTTGTCACTTTTAGAGGTTTAAGGCACATTCCTACAATCCCTCAGCTTCTCTTCCTGGCAGGACTGAGTCACTGTGGCTGTCACTGATGGATGTAGTAAAAAAAAAATGAGGCTGGTGGGTTTCTCTTAAAATTGGCAGCAAAGGGTTGACGGAGTGTCTTCTAAGTCATTTACGGCCTGTTCTTTGAGTGTGTGTGTGTGTGTGTGTGTGTGTGTGTGTGTGTGTGTGTGTGTGTGTGTGTGTGTGTGTGTGTGTGTGTGTGTGTGTGTGTGTGTGTGTGTGTGTGTGTGTGTGTGTGTGTGTGTGTGTGTGTGTGTGTGTGACTGTATTCACTCTGAAACACTCTGATCCCATTAGCGTACCAGAGGGTGGACAGACCGCCCCGGAGCTTTATATGCATCAATCAGCAGACCAGATACTTGTGGTTCTAGTTCTAATGTTTGTCACACGTGTGTTGATAATAAAAAAAAAAAAGCATAATGTAATTTATTGAAGTTATATATATGTAAACACAACTGTCAGTGCACATATCCCGCGCCGTCATTTCACTTTTGATGTGGATTCAAAGTGCAGAAATAGAATGTGTAAATAAGCGTCACCATCTGAAATTGTTACAGCATTAAAAATCTATGCATTCTATTTCTAGGAGTTCACGGTCATGTTGTCGTCTACTGTTTGCAGCTCTGTACTTTAGGTCTATGTGTGTACGTATACAAGCTGACTGGTAGGCCTGTGTGTTTTTGGATATTCGCTGTAGCATCGACTATACTTAATCAGAAGCATATATTATTATTTAACAAAAGCGATGACACGTATATTGATATAATTTAGACGAGTTGAATTGTATGTGAATCGACTCGCTGAAAACCTTGAGAGATATTTTTATTGTGGGCACAAACAACGTGTTGTTATCTCCTCACTCTAACCTCCAAATCTATTTTTGATCTATTTTTTTATTTAGTACGTGACCATCAATGTGAGAAGGAAGAAAGAATAGCATGTGCTTTTTATATTTTTTTTGCTTAGCTGTTAATTATTAACAACACCACGGCTGTCACTTTTGTGTTAAATAAAACCAGGCTCCCAAAAGAATGCAGTTAATTTACCACACGTGGAGGGAGGGAGTTGGTGGTTGTATGAAAACCCGATTTCCATTTGAAGTTTATCAAATTTAATTAAACAGGGACATAAGTCGCATAAGGAAAAAAAATCTATTTTTTATTTATTAGAATCAGCTGTGCCCTGATCTGAAGACAAAATGTAGTGTTGTTTATAACGGCGGAGTACAGAGACATCTAGTGGTTCAAACCTGTGGCGTCATCGGCGTGCCTGTTTTTAAAAGATGCACAGCAGCATCTTCTCTGAGGCCGTTTACTAATTTATTGTCATTGTGGAATGATGGGCTGCCGTACGATTCACCGGTTCGTCACCATGTAGGATACCGTGGCCTTGCATCGCTCCAACGTAGAAAAACAAAAGAAGTCTCTTGATTTGAACATCATGGTTAGTTGTAAATGTTTATAAATTGTACAGCACCTGTATAAATACTTGCCTTCATGCAGAAAAAAATCAAAACCTCTGTAAATCGTTTCATTATTTTTCTAAGGGAACCGAGAGGAAAAGGATATAAAAATGGGTGAAAATGAATAATGTGGTCATGGCATTCTGTTCATGCACTGATAAATAAAGGTTTACTGAATAAACACCGCTGTGGTATTTTCATTTATTTAATCGAGTCTATCTGGTTGAAGGGATATGAATCCTGCTGCTTCTGTTCTATTTTTAACATCTATCTTTGCACGAAAACAATTATTCCACTCCGCTGCAGATACTTCCTCAAAGTAAACAAACAAAATCAGTTTGTCATTTCTTTTCAGAACACAATCGATTGCAAACACAGATGATCCATTTTCTAACTATGGTTTGTTTACTCTTTTTTTTTTTTGGCCCAAATCATCATCTATCATTTTCCAAAACATCTGAGTTAGTGGTTTGAAGATGATTATAGATGATTTAACTTATTTTAAAGCCCCCTCATATTTTCTTATAAAGAAATCTAAAATGTCTACATGTTGTTCAGCCTGAACTTAGACCAGTGGTTCTCAGATGTTTTCTTCAGAAGCTGTGACAGGGGAAGCAATTGTTTAAAAATGAATTGATCCAAATTGAGTTTTAGTGAGATAAAAACTTTTTCTGTTTACCTTTTCTATATAAATCATATTCATGCAACTTGGTGTCACTCTTTATTTATTTCCCTGATGTTCCATGCACACTGTTTGAGAACCACTCACTTCGACAATCTTTGGCCTATTATCAATCTTTGGCCTATTATCAGTTTAAAAACGTTCTATATATATATATATACATATTTAAACAATACTACCCCTATTATGTGACTGTATAACCAGATATAGGTCCCCACAACATGACTAATACCTGGACCACACACACACACACAGGTTTGCGTAGCTACTAACCCTGAACCTTAACCGTGACCAGTTTATACCTAATCCTAACCATAAACTAACCACGATTCACATCTGACCCCTAACCTGAACCAGTTTAGCCTCATGGGGACCAGACTTTGGTTCCCATGAGGTTTACTGGTCCTGAAAGGGTCATTTATACTGGAGAGTCCTACAGAGGCTACAAAAACAAGTATACACACAAACAGACACACTCATGTCTCCATGACTTCAGAAGACATTATGTTGACTAACATGTATTTCCTGTTGACTTACTCTAACCTCAACCACCTTAGAACATGTCTTCACCGTAATATTCAAGTCTCTACGTTATGGGGACTTGATTTTTTCTTTTGTCCCCATAACGTCCCCCTATTATGTGACTATATCCAGATGTAGGTCCCCACAATGTGAGTAACACACACACGCACACGCAACGTACGTACGTACCACTGCCTCTCGTGGCTGTGGTTCAACCCTGCCATGACGTCAGAGGAGCAGAAGTGAGTGCGTGCGGAGCTGCACGCAGTCGCTGCAACTTGAACTTCAACTCCCATGCAGCATTGCGACGTAAACAAACTACACGACCCAGCGCTCCGTGCGTCACGCGTGCGCAACGCAGCCAAAAGCGCCGGAGAGAACTACAAGCGCACGGCGCGTGGACTACAAAGTGCCGGGGGCGTGCGCGCTGCGAGTCCCGAGACCTTTAAATGCTGTGTACGTGCAAAGATGGCAGCTGAAGTGGAGCTGGTGCGAGAGAAAGTGGGAGACGAGCAGGTGAGGGACAGTCTGCAGAGATTTATCAAGGAGAGGAAGAGGAGGAAGAGGAAGAGGGAGCTGTCAGCGGACAGGCTGGAGAGGAGCGAGGAAGAGGCGAAGAGAGTGAAGCTCCATCATCATCACCACCATCACCATCACCACCACCAGCAGCAGCAGCAGCCACACGCTGAGCACCGGAGCCTGCAGCCGCATCAGCTGCTGCACAAACCCCACAGCGTGGAGAAGCATGTCCTGCACCACCACCACCACCACCACCAGCAGCAGAGCCTCACCGGCGGGGCGAAGAGGAGCCTGCAGCCGGCTCTTCCTCCTCCTGCTCCCCGCCCCCCTCCTCCTCCTCCTCCGGTGCAGCTGCAGAAGAAGCGAGCCCCGGAGCCTCCTGCGCTCTTCACGTTCACGCCTCTCAAAGTGGTCAAGGCCAAAGAGGATCCGAGGGAGAAGCACCGGGACGCAGAGCTCCGGCTGCAGCTGAAGAAGGAGAACACCGAGGCCAACGTGAAGCACGAGCTGAAGAGGAAGAAGGGTGAGTTGTGCTGTTTAAAGATAAGTTAAGATAAGATGAGATAAGTTAAGATGTATTGATCCCTTGTTCCAGCAACAGATTGTCAGAAGAAAACATGTGAAAGTGTAAATCACAATAAAATGGAGAATAAAAATGCAGAGAATATGCACACGATACACATATTTACATATTACATAAACAATATACATCATTTATGCATAGGCTCCTAAAAAATACAGTATCCTTTATAGAATATTTGTAGTATATATTTATTATAAGTGCGTTAAGGAGCTTGCACAAGTCAGTAAGAGGTCAAGAGGTCAGGTGCGTTTTGGTTCGAATTTATATAGTTAGATATCTTATTTAATTCATTTTATATAAATACATATAATATATGATATAAATGCATAGATTACATGCAATTTGATTTTTGCCTGTCCTCTTGCATCCTGTGGAATTGTGCCGTTATTAAGAAGTAAACAGATATTTTGTTGTTTTAATGGTTTTCTGCAGATCAGTGTCAGTCATTTTAAGATTCATGAAACTGGGTAAATTCGGTGTCTCCTCCTGTGTGAGGATAAGAGAATGTGTGTGCATATACCATCAGGAATATGCACATGATAAGTTAAACACATTATGCCTCAGTTAGTGATCATTCAGATGCAGTGTTCAGGAGGACCAGGATCCCCCTCCTTGACTTTTTCCTCCTCCCTGTCCTTGCAGAGCCGAGGCCTCACGACGAGAACATCCAGTCCCTGACGCTGGAGGAGTATCTCCTGAAGAAGAGGAAGAAGAAGAAGAAGCATGAGGAAGAGCACCGAGCCAAGAAGGTCCGGCACATGCACAACAAAGCAGTTCAGACCGTGGGAGCCGATCTCAGCCTGACGATCCGCCCTGAAACATCTCGGCCTGGCGCGGTGCAGCGCGAGAGCCATCGCCAGCCGAGCAGAGACACTATCGCCAACCACCAACCCTACCTCCATGCTCTCAAACTGGGTCACGTCCCCTTCCTGTCCCACCAGGACCACCACATCCGCAGCTCCTCCCTGCAGACGGGCACCTGGTACGGACGCCTCATGCACGAGGAACGGCAAGCCAACGGCGGAGGATCCGTCCTGCACGCCTATTCTGACGAGCTGGCCTGTCTCAGTCCGGCTGAGATGGAGAGCTTTGCCCAGGAGTTCCTGGAGTTGGCCTTCGCCGAGAAGCCCAGAGGAGCAGCCTCCTATGCCCTGGCGGTGGTGCACAGGGCGGCCGCCTACCTGCCGGACTTCCTGGACTACTTCGCCTTCAACTTCCCCAACACGCACGTCAAGATGGAGATATTGGGCAAGAAAGACATTGAGACCACGACCATTGCCAACTTTCACTCTCAGGTATGTGAGAGTGTTTCCACCAGATCACACGTCGCTCAACAAATCCTGCACGTTTATCGAAACCATGTTCAAAGATCCCAGTCTCCTGTAAGAGCCGCCCCCCCCCCGGTGGTGGTTAGCGGAATTAGCCGATTCTTTTTGGAAGTGGGTCAAAACTCAGTCATTCCAACAGCAAAATGTTGTTATTCATCAACTAATCAATCAATAAATTCATCATTTTAAATTTAGTCAATAAATATTGTAAATATTTGACAATAAATGTTGTGAACAGTGAACGGATCAAGAACAGAACAAGGCTGCTCCATCACTGTTTTTGCAAATAGAGGCTGATCGACAGTTGAACAACAGAATAAGTATCTTGTGTATAAGTATCCTTAAAAGTAGTAAAAACCCTGATTGGGTTAATTTCTGTGTATTCTAACGGTAAAAATAGTAACTGAGACAATTTAAGTACATGCGTGCAGAGTGTGTAATGAGTATAAATGGAACTGGGACACACTGAGTGACACGAGCTGTTTCTCCTGTTCTAGGTGAACCGGACTTACTGTTCAGGAACCTATCGGGCTGGACCCATGAGGCAGATCAGTTTGGTCGGAGCTGTGGATGAGGAAGTTGGAGACTTTTTCCCGGAGTTCCTCGACATGCTGGAGGAATCCCCTTTTCTCAAGGTCAGTGGAAAACTAACTGGTGTGTTTTTAAGAGCTCTGCTCCGGGGAAGAGACTCGATCAAGGTCACACAACAGTTCTTTGGTACTGCAGGCCTGATGAACATACACCAGTGGGATAAGAACTACGTAAAATGACAGAAACCATATTTGAGAAATATACTTTGACTCTTTAGTTTGGTCCTCTAACATGGAGGAGGGGGGATTTATGAGCTATGCTGCAGCCAGCCACCAGGGGGCAGCATCAATTTGATTTGCTGTAAACGAAGTTTCCATTGATTAAATCAGAAGTTGTATTTTATGATTATATGGTTTAGACTTTTATCAGCTGAACCACTAAAATACTTTTTTCTTTAACACTGCTTTAACTGAGATTCTAGTTTAAGCTCATACCAACAGGTTTCAGCATCATTTTAGTGGTTATTCCAAAAAGGTGAATATCAACTTAATCTCATTCTCTTTTCTGATTGTGTGTGTCTGTGTGTGTCTGTGTGTGTGTGTGCGCACACAGATGACCCTGCCTTGGGGAAGCCTCTCCAGCCTGAAGCTGGACTGCCGCTCTCAGAGTGACGATGGGCCGATCATGTGGGTGCGACCGGGGGAACAAATGGTTCCCACCGCTGACATGCCCAAGTCTCCTTTCAAGCGACGCAGGTACAAACACATCTTCAGAGGAAATACACAAAACGACTTCCATATTCACAAGATCAGATAATAACTGGTCATAGAATCATTGAAACATCATTTACTGAACAGTTTAGAGTTGGTTGTGAAGCTTCCTTCTTAACTTCCTGCCCCCGCGTATCTTTTTTTGTCCAGGTCAATGAATGAGATTAAAAATCTGCACTATCTGCCGAGGGCCAGCGAACCCAGAGAGGTTCTGTTCGAGGACCGGACGAAGGCCCACGCCGACCACGTGGGTCAGAGTTTCGACTGGCAGAGCACTGCAGCTGTTGGCGTGCTGAAGGCCGTGCACTTTGGAGAATGGTGAGTGCTGATGAGAAGTCGTCATCCTCATCATCATCGTCACGTCGTGGTGTGTGAGGAAGGAGACGTCACTGTGTTCGCTTCATCTCTTGCAGGAACAACCGACCTCGGATAACCAAAGATGTGGTGTGTTTCCAGGCGGGAGACTTCAATGAAGTCGTCCAGAGGCTGCAGCTCGATCTGTACGAGCCCCCAGTGTCTCAGGTGAGAAAACCATTAAAACCAGTTTGTGCGTGTTGTGTTTTTGTAACTACCACACTACAAGGTAGCATTTGTTGCTTGGATGTTAAACTGTGTGTCTCGGTGCAGTGTGTCCAGTGGGTGGACGACGCCAAGCTCAACCAGTTGAGGAGGGAAGGAATCCGCTACGTCCGTGTCCAGCTCTGTGACGACGACATTTACTTCATCCCACGGAACGTCATCCACCAGTTCAAGACGGTGTCTGCGGTGTGTAGCCTGGCCTGGCACATCCGTCTCAAACAGTACCATCCGGAGGACAAGGTCAAGGAGGAGGAGCAGCAGCAGCAGTGCAGCGATATCAGCCCCACCACAGGCCGGGTGTCTTTTTCCTCCCCCGCCAGGCCGGACGCCACCCTCACCCCGTGTGCCAGACCGCAGGGTGACAACACCAGAGGCGGAGTGGCCAAGACCGAAGAACTGGAGTTCCAGAGGCCGGCGACACCTCCCCGGGAGCCTCAGCCGGCACCGCCACAACCCACCAAGTCCACTCGCTCGCCCCCAACTTACCAGGGTCTCCACTTTTCCCTGGCACCAGTCCACTCTGGCTGCACGCCGTCAAAAGTGCCGACACTTCCAAAAGCGTTTGGCCACAGCACGCGGTTCCACGAATGATCTTTCTCCTCCGATGAAAAACCTCTCTCCACTGTGGGACGAGCAAATGTGCAGAAGTTTTACACTAAAACTGAAAACTGAACGTCAATCAGGAAGCATTTCGATTTGAGTTATTCTTCACGTATTTTTAAAAGTCTTTAAATGTGGGGTTAAAATGTTTTTTTGTTTTTCAGACAACAATAAGTTCTCTTATTGTCCTTCACCTGAACTGGAACTCTCTGCTGTCTCAATGAATAAGTGTGTATCATGTAAAGAAGCTTTTATTTTTAGACTGACAATGCAAGTTGCAGCACTTGCTTTAAGAGAGACATTTTTATTTTACTATTATTTTCTGGCAGATTTATTTCACCGAGGCTTTTTGAAGTCGCAGGTGATCTGAACAACTTTGAAAACGAAGGCGGAAGTTGTACTAACTTTACCCAAAAGAAACTTTACCTTTGCAACGTGAATCAAATCCCGGCACATGTTGGAATGAGTGGATTTTATTTTATTTTGAAATACTTCTCTTGGAAATGGAGGAAGAGACGTTTTCTTCACACTTTATTTTGAAACTAAGCGACACACAATGATCTAATTACGCTTCAAGCTCTTCACTTTATTTTCCCCGTCCGCTTTATAAGTTGCACTTACTGCACGTGATATTTAAATTTTATATTGTTCCCTTTTTCTTACTGTTGATACTGTTTTTTGATATTTTATTTATTTTCTTAAGATTAAATTAACATAGGAACACAGGTTTGTAACCGGTGATGAAGATTTAACATAATGATCTAATGACAGGAGCTCCTGTGAATCTATGATGAATAATCGTGTGGATGTCTTCGGACTTTAGTTTGTAAATATAACTTTATGTAGTTAATCGCTCAGAACATGTGAATCCAGTCCGTGCACTCATCCTTCATTTGATTCAAATCTATTTACACGTTGTTAGTTTGAACTGGTGACGTCACTGGATGAAGGCACAGCTGTAGTATCATGTTTTTCTTATAGGAACTTCTTTACAGAATGAGGCCTCCTACAAATCCTAAAATAGTCCAGGGAGTTTTCACCTCTGTCAGTTACTTTGCTTATTAATTTGTTTTACTACAACTGCAAACATTTCAAGAAAAAAAAGACACTATACATTTTTTAAATAACTTTCTTTAACATTGTGAGGGTACATTTTTTTTTTGGGACATTTTCACCGTGTTCCCAGGGACTAATATCATGTATCTTGGTGATTTAAAAAAAAACGACCAAAATACATTTGGCTTGATTGAATTGAAGGGGACTGAGTCAGGTTAACTCTCTACGCAAGAACCGTTCTAGTTACTTGTGACAAGGAGGTTTATGTTGTCACCCCTGGAAATTTAGTAAAAGGACCAATTCAATTTTTGATGTGGATCCGGATCAGTAGGCAGATCTACGAAGAAATCTTTTGACATTTTTGTTGATTTATTTCAGAGAATCTTTTCTGGATCTTGAGGGAAATGGTTTGGATGAGTGTTTGCAAACTGGTGCCGAATAAAAACACGGATCTAGTGAATTTTACTGTGGACTCATTAGGGGACTTTCATTCTGTAATATCTATGCTGTAAAAGGAAGTGATGACGTGACCCTGCCACCGAGTTAGTGCCTTGTACTGTGTGTAGGGTTTACCTGGTTTAAAACTGAGGTTTATCTGTTGGTGAGCAGGATGCAGAAGAGGGTTCCGCAGCCATCATGCTTTTATTTCAATCTATTTTTATTTTCCTGATGCTTTTTGATTTTCCTACGTCTGCTGGTCACCAGGAAGCAAAGAATTACTGCATCTTGCTGTTACTGAATATTTTTGCCTTGAGCACATTAGACCCGCGTCTGGAAGCAGAGTGGTTATTTCCATGTGTCGGGTGTCATAGGGTCTGGACTCACTGAATCAATGTAGAAATAAATTGACGGTTAAAATACTGTCACGTCATTTGTTGTTTGCTGTTGTTGATGTTTGTACTCGGGACGTTTTACCTGAGTTAATGGAACCAATGTGATCCAGTCTGAAGTCGGAAAAAAACAATGAGAATGCCTTGACTTTCTATATTTTTTAATAAATACTTTTGTGTGTAACCTGTTTATTTAAGACAGTTACATTTCATGCATATTCAATATGCATCACATTCACTGGTATCGTTTTTTTCCACATGTTCACGATTCTTTCAGAAGACGATGCTTTTAAAATCCTGAATGTCACACGTGGTTCACATTGTCTCCTGTCATACCCGTTTTTTTTAATCTTGTGTCAAAATCAGACACACACACATACACAACCGAATATATATATATATAGTTAGGTAAAATATATTTGTCAATTTAGACCCATTATTCTATAGAGAGACTTGTTGTCCCACGAGGCCTTGGTCAAGCGTACAAATCCACTTCAGTTCACGTGCAGTACAAAAGGCACAAGGCAGGTGGCGAGGCACTTCCTGTTTGTCCTCGGCTGCTCTCTGCGAGGTGTGAGACGAGACCTCTGTGGCTTCTCATGTCTGTGGAACGTCCAAGTGTCTCGAGTCACCAAAAAGCACCAGCGCTGCCTCAGAACCAAGAATCTGGGTGACTCCTCGGGCCTTTTGGTTTTCCAAAACGGTTTCCAAATCCTGCGCAGGGTGAAGATGGAGTTATAAAAAAAAAAAATAACGATTCTGTGTTGAAATAGACCAAATATGCAACTGTAGAAAGGACAGTGGACGCACCAAATTTAAAGGCAGAGGACGAGGTCGGAGGTGCAGCTCCCGGCTGATTAGGAGGTGGTGGAGGTGCATTTTTAGCTGTTGGTGTAGTTTTTTAGACATGTTAGTGTCACTTTCACATTATAAATATAAGTGGGTTTATCACGCTAAATTTGAAATTGGCTTTACTTACGCTTTAGTTTGTGTCTAAAAAACCTGAGACTCTGGACAAAGGAAACAAAAACAGATTTAGCTGCTGGCTCCTTTTTGAAACTACCAGTGATATTTGTGTCTCTCTCTCTCCTCACCCTTGTTCTTGACATCCCCTTCTCGTTGCCTCTGTCTGATTGGTTTCCTGACGGCTCGGCGGTCGGCGAGGGCCTGCGGTTCACATCGGGCTGTTCCACTCGTGCTGGTGAACAGAGAACCAGACGGAAACTGAGATGATTTACTGCTTTTGAATTTGCCCCAATGGTTGATCATCTCCAACTCGACGTGTGTGTGAGTCACATCGAGGATTCATGAGGAAGAACCTGAGTTAACGAGACTTATTAGTGATGTGTGTGGTGGAACGTTTAAATGTCAAGTGTTCATATGTCTATTAATAACTCTACGTGTGTGAGGTTAGCGTGTCAATGTGCAGGGGTCTGTTAATGTTCTGAGGCAACTCACCACTTCCTGCTGCCGTGACGACCACGGGAGGTGGAGCGAGCTGCCAAACTGCATCGAGGGGCTCTGCAGCACAAACACACTGATCAACTGCCTCCACTGTTTTACATCAACCGACAACAGACCTGACTTTTTATTCATTTAACTTTTCTCCCTTGCTTTTGGTTTCTCAAGCATGTAGATTCAAATAAAAAAAAATTTGTAGATTCTAGCAAACACACTAAAGGCAACCCTGTCATATGTAACTAGTAAGTAGAAGGGCGCATAACTCTTTGAAATTATTCCCCAAAACTATAAATACCAAATAAATATAATAAAATACAGTTATTATTATTTAGCATTTTGAATGTGTGAATATGTTTCTGAAGGTTTACGTCAGTAGTTGAAACATAAGGCTCATCACAAGGTATTAAGAGATTTTCATGGTACATCAAGAGAAACACTGAATCCTGCTGTTCTTCAACTTCCAGGTCCAACTTACCTTGTTTTGAACTTTTAGCTCGAACACTCTGGTGGGAAAGGAAAAAATGTTTACGTCCGAACAAATGCAACATTTTCAACAGAGCAGAATATAAGAACATGTATTTTTTTCTGGACGCTCTATAACCCCGATGTTGGGGCCCATTTGATTGTCATTACCTTGCTTCTGCTCATGACTACATCGAGGAATTTCTTGGGCTGAGCGTTGCCGTCCCACTCGGCCGACAAACCCACCCTGTGAGAGAGATGTGCTGTTTCTGAGGGCTGCAGCCAGAGGGCAGGTTTCTCCTGAGCTGTTGGAAAAGACCGGCGTCAATTGAAATAGCAGGAAGGAAAAAAAAGGTAAAAGGAGTTGTGAGGAAGATGATGATGCAATTACCGGCGTCTGTTTTGAGGATGAAGGACTCTGGGGTTCTGTCAGTCCGGCTGTTTTCATCTGCACAATAAGAGGAACTTGTGATTTATTATCTGGCGTATTGTTTTTGTGAATGTTGAAATGAAAGTAACTCCATCGTACTGTGAGGAAGCAGCGGAGGAGTCAGTGGTTCCAGAGGAGGAAAGAAGGGATGAAGCTCTGATGTTGAGTTTGGTGCGAGACTGAGACGTGTCACTGGGGCTAAAATACAAATAAAAGATATAATAACATTAAAATCATACAATTATCATCAGCCTATTTGATTATTAGACAGTTTATACACCAACAAATCCTGAACTTTCTGTTATAAAAGGAGAAATTACCTGTGAGCGTAGTTTTCGCTCTCAGACTCTACGAGAAGGAGAAGAATGTTACTGTCTCATAACTTAGCATTCAGGTTATGATTCAAGATTCCAGAGACTTCATTCTTACTTTACTCCTCATCCAAGGTTTCTTCTCATGCGTTGTCTCGCTCAAAGCTGATTTTGAGTCACCTGACCATTCTGAAGACGTTCCTATTCGCTTCAGGTTCACAGCTGGCGTGACCTCGGAGTTCTGCTCCACGGGAGCTGAAAGGCAAGCGAGCATGATGTATTTCATTATTACAAGATACGACGCACAACTGTTTCCTGTTTTTTTGTGCCTCAGCGCCAGCGGCAGTCAGTGGCAGGAGGTCATGTGATTCCAGGTTGTCCGTCTCATTGTTGTGAACATGATATCTCAAGAACGCCTTTTTGGGAATTTCTTCAAATTTGAGACAAACGGTCATTTGGACTCAAGAATGACCTGATTAGAATTTAGAAGTCAGAGGTCAAAGCTCAAGGTCACGGTGGCCTCTTGAACATAATATCTCAAGTCTGAGAATTTCTTGATATTTTGACCAGTTGTCACTCACAGATCAACGGATTAGATTTCAGTGGTTTAAGGTCAAACTGCACTGGCTGGCGGAGGCGCACGGTATTTATTGTTTAATGATGTTATCAGGTCACCTTGATCTAAATCCAGCTCAAAAGATTCTGCCGTTCTCTCTGGAAGTGGCGGCACAGGTGAGGGCGACCTGCCTGGGAATATGGAAACAACCATCACCATACATTTTTAATTAAAAGAAAAGGCATCAGTGTGAGTTCTCTATTAACAACAAGGGATTGAGACATTTCCTCACCTTGCCACTCCCTGACAGCCTCAGCAGCAGCATTTTGAGGGATGATGACGGATAAACTTTCACAGGGATCTGAGGGCTCTGAAAGACAAAATCCTTACATGCCGAAACACTCAAGTTTAGATTTGTCAAAAGGGAAGTCAGCTTTGATCATTAGACACCAGGGAAAAGGAATAAACGTTTCACCGACCTGCGTCCACAGCCAGAACGTAGGATTCAGGGGTTCGTTCAGGTAACGGAGGAGGTGCCTCCTCATCCGTGTGAGGTTCTTCAGCAACTACATCAGAGAGAACAATAAACCTGCAAAACTGAGTTCTGCTGCTCTGCTGTCTGTGAGATTCACACGTGCATTGACCATTTACCTGAGGCAGGCGTGTCATCTTCTAGAGGCTGATCATTCAGAGACAACGAGGGTGTGAAGACGGGGGTGACTGTCCATGGTCTGGCGTCTTCAGCAGAGTCCATGGGAGCCTCCTCGGATAGAGGCGAGTTCATGGGGCTGTCAAAGTACGGGTCCTCCACCATCATACAAATGGCGACCTCTGGTGAAGTTGGAGGGTTCAGCGACGGCAGGTTATCCCTCTCCTCTGCTGCAGGGGCGCTCTGGCTCGTGTGCACCTGTTGGGTTGAGGTCCCGGGTCCCTCCTGCAGGTCCTGGCCGGTGACCCCCGCGTCAGGAGAGGCCCGGAGTAGGCTCCACTGTTGCTGGTCCATGTGCTTCTCCTTGGATGTCGAGGCAATGAGATTTTCTGGAGTGGAGGGCGAGGGATGGTGGAGCTGTGGTGGAACGTCCCTCTCCTCATTCTGCAGGGGCTGAGGCAGCAAAACCAGCTCCTGGTCCGGAAGCTTTTTTTCAGACTCAGGCGTGACAGCACATGCTACCATCGTCACCTGGACAGTTTACAAGGTCGAGTGTGGGTCACGACAGCGCTTGAAATTAAGCAGAAGTCAGAACTATATTGTTGTCAGGTCTGTAACTTTGTCTACTTTCTGGTTATGTCCCTGCTCCCCTTGTTTACCATCAACAGCACTTTTCTGCGGATATGAATTACATCTATGAAGCATTTTGTTGGTTTGCACAAGAAGTGGCGCTGGCTCATGCAGGAGAAAATGAATCGGCGTGTTGTTGACAAGATTTTTTGAAAGCCTGAATGACACGGAGCACGTCAAGGACAGGAATTCCGCTCGCTGTGCACTGTGTCAAGAGTGGCAGAAAGAATGTGGCGTCCCGAGATACGAGTGTAGCGGCCTGAAGGCGAACCAGACAGTTAAAGGAGCGGGGAGCGAGAATACGGTTTCTAAGACTGTATGTAAATAAACAGATGGATAAATCACGTTCTCTGAGTGTTTAGCTTCGAGCTTCACAGACACAACCTTTTTGAATCCATTCATTCATGTAATCACACATGCAGTGATTGTATTATTGCTTCTGTGACCTCCCGCTCATTCACAACGGTGTGTTTTTCGGTTGCTCACCTCATTTCTGCATTTCTGTGCATCCACGGCGTGCAGGTATCCCTTAAACAGCAGCTTGATGGTCCTGTACACCAGCTCGTACTGTTCCTGAACAGCAAAAACCTGCTTTGTGAGTTTGGCGTGCTCGGGACGCATGAATCATCAAAAGCTCGTTTACAGAGGGAAGCTTGAGCTGATGTTAAGAATTGTTTGAAATGTGGTTGTGCTTGATGTTAAAAATAAAACTACCTTGGTTTGAACCACTGACGGCCTCTGGGTCCTCATGTCCTGAACCAAGTCGTAGATGTTGAAATCTGCAGTGATCATCTGGAATCAAACACACAGAGAGAACGATGCAGCTCAGATGTTTCAATGTTATATTGATAATGTGCAGAAAGTGTGGGGGGGGGGACACGTCACCTGTTTCTTCAGCAGGTTCCAGGTGTAATCGATGGCACACAGGGCTCCTGTTCTGCCGCAGCCGGCGCTACGATCACAGCAGCAGGAAGTCAGTCACTTTTTTAACCACTCAGCAAGGACATGTCAACATGAGTCCTCAAATTATTATTACTTGCTAGTTAAAGACGACATCCTGATCAGGCTTATTTAGGAAACTGATAAGTATGAGTTTGTGAAATTTGGTGCAGTGTGACTGAATTCAATGGGACTGTTGGTGGAGATGTGTGTTCTTTTATGGTATTTTTCTTATTTGTGTTATTGTTATTGCAAAAGTTTCTCTTCTTCTTCTTCTTCTTCTTCTTCTTCTTCTTCTTCTTCTCATTTGATTTCTAGTTACAGTCTCATTTGTTATTCATATTGCGTATTGCCTTCACCACACACACATTCAATACTCTGCGTTGAAAGTCAGTTCTTAATTTACCCCGTGTGAAAAAACCCAGCTCACCTCAGTGGACTTATTTTAAATTCTGTCTTCAAATTACAAAAAATAAAAGTAAACCGTGCATGTTTTTCTCAGCCTCTCAATTAAAGAAATGTGGATTCTTAACATGATTTTCCTCCAAACAGCAGCACTATCAGTAAGCGACTTCAATGAACCACAAGGGATGAACATTTAAAAAAATCTAAATCAAATTACAGCTGCAAACTACACATGAAACTGAGTCGGACAGGATTTGATTCAACGATATTCTCGGGGACGTACTGGGAGGTGATGGTGTTGAAATGTTTTATCGTAGAGTTTCGTAAAGGAACAAAAACACGTGAACATTTTGCTCTGAGTTCATTTTGCAGCAGTGAACTCTCTCAGACGCGACGTGACTGACTCATCGTCCTCAAAAAGGTGTGGGGCATTTCATGGTGGGGTGTGCTTTCAATTCACATTTTTATTTAGCTGCTTAATTCATCATCGTTTCATTTAGTTTATGGTTCTTAAACTCAAAAGAAAAACATCTGTTACATTAAATGTACTTTAATAGTCGATAACACATTTTCGGGCACATTTCCCATTACAACACTAATTTAAATGTATCACACTGTACGTGGATATCCATCTTACTCTTCGTCCATCATCTACATTTACGAGATTGTATGAAAGTAATTTTCTTGAATTAATCAATAATCAATGGGCCATTGTTCCTGAGGTCCGACCAGAACAATGAAGACACATTTCCTGTTTCGTGCGTGTGTCGATGTTAGTTATTAGCTAGTTGATGTTAATGCAGTGTTAATGTTTAATGCTTTCAGAAAGAGGGTAAATGTGAGTTTAGCATAAGTAGACTTAGGGGAAATGCCCACATGTATAGAATAAATTGTAGTGGGTCGTTGGCTAACCGCCTACACATGCTTCCTGTTTCAAAGAAAGAGAGGAAGTGCTTAACCTCTAAGGCCTAACGCGGGGGGACATAAATGCTGCCCGCAGACAACACATCCCCACAGTAGCTAGTCCATCAAACCAAGTGAGGTTCTTCATTGTTTCACAAAAGTGATAATAAGCTTTGTTGATTTAGCGCCTTTTAAAGATGCAGCTGAAATCCTTCACGTAAAATTATATTGTAAAGTTTGTTTTAACGTGTTTAAATAGACACAATTTAAAATGCAACAGTCCCCTTGAATTCAATCCAGCTGCACCGTACTGCACACGCTCGTGGATCTGTTCCCTAAATGTGGCTGATTGTTTTTCATCAATTATTGAAAAAAACTGGGAAAACTGGGAAAATGGTGAAACATGTAATTGGTTCCTTCCCTGACTGATACCACGTCCTCTCACAAAGTTCTGTGGAGACACGTTTAGTTGTCTTTGTGTAATCTTGCTTACAAACAAACGGACAGAGGTGAAAACATAACCTCATTGGTGAGAGTAGCGGAAACAAACATAAAGAGACTTTCTCAAAAGAGAAAGTCTTAAAGTTTTTTTAATTTGCAGTGTGTTGATCCCTCACGGCCACCGTACCAAGGGAACCTTTAAATGCAATGAGGGCGAGCGTCTGACCTGCAGTGGATGCAGATGGGGACGTCATCGTGGGCCTGGTAGGAACGCATCTCATGCAACATGTCCAGAATGGGGTGGATGGCGTCGGGCACGCCGTGATCTGGCCAGTTCACATAGTGCAGCTGCTTCAAAGTTCGACTACACTGGAATAAAAGAACGTAGGTAATTACAAGGTCACATCTTTTCATCCTTTTATACTTTTATATATCTTACCCCACAAATATGTCAATATTAAAGCTGATCATTTACACAAATAACACAACACATTAAGAGATCCTGTCTCAGTGATAACAAATGTCATCACATCAGTTGTAGAGATTTGCCTGTAGTCTCTAGGATAAATCAACACTACAGGTGATAGTCTGTTTCATTTCCTGAGAAATGAAACAGACTATCACCTGTGACAGTTATTGTCACAGTCAGGATATAAACACTACTTACATTGCGGAAAGTCACCCTCAATGTCCTTGTCAAATAATCTCCTTTATATTCCTCAGAGTCCTGTAAAAAAAAACAGCAGATAACGTGAACGTCTTCTGTACTTAATAATAGTAGTAAAAGTAAAGAAAAGTATGAATTAATACTGGATGTTATTTGACTCAGATAGAGTGAAATTATAATTGGAGAGTGGAATGGTGCAACAGTGAGAACAGAAATACTCACACAGTGAACTGTGAACGGCTCACAAACAAATGGCTGCTCGTGTTTCTGTGGCCAGTAGCACTCGCACTTTTTCTACAACGCCAAAAAGAAAAGCAAAAACAAACCAAGTGTGCGAGGTGTTGAAACTACACCCAAAAAAAACACATTGAGAAAACAGAACAAGCATCATTGTCATGTTACCTTCCCCATTTCAAATTCTCGACAGGCCATCACCACGACCTGCGGTCAAACAGGACGATAAGAGATAGAGGGACAACCTGAGTGACAAGATCTTTAACTGAGTTGGAGGAGTTCAAAAAATCACTTTATGGAGCCGTCGTAAAAATGACCATGCTACGTCCACAGATGACAGCTGGGTCATACTCATACCTTTATGTTATATTCCCAAAGCATCCTGAAGAAGTCCAGCACCGTGTGGGGCAGAGGACCCTGAGTAGCGATGTACGCCCTCGACCCTGACACCCCCTTTACAAGAAAACACATCGTCAAGATCATACAAACCATATGAGTTACATGAATGTGAAAAGTACATATAATAATTTAACACAAAGTTTATATGAATAAAGAGATTGTCTTTACAATGACACCGTTCATTTACCTTGATGAAATTGGCGTTGATGTAGTCTGTGTCATTTTTAGTTGCGGTGAAAATGAGCTTTACTCTGCTGTGGTCGACTAAAAGGAGAGAAATATGAAATGTCACACAACTCAAGAGTCATAAACTGAGCAGAAGAGCTTTTTAACAAAAGGAAAGAATACATGAAATTGTAGAAATCTAAATATGAAGAGATTAGCATGAGAAAATGTGTTAAAAAAACAATAATATAATAAAATATAATGACAACAGCTTACAGGGAACAATGTCCTTGTATCGGTTCTTCTTGGTGTTCTCCTGCTTGTCTGCTGTCTTGGTGGGGAAGGTCTTGTCAGTGCGATACTTGGTTGACTGGCTTTTCAATCTCTGAAAGACATGAAGGAAATTAAATCCAACTACGTAACATTCACAGAGTCTCAGTCATAATTCCTGAGGACTTGGTAACGATTTGTCTGATGCTGCTGTCTTGGGGTTACGGAGTCCCCCAAGGATCGGTTCTTGGCCCGGTTTGATTTACTATTTATATTCAACCGTTTTAAAATAGCTTTTTTAATTTTTTCTAACCAATGTCAAACACAACGATCTCAGGAAACCGCTCAGCTCTGCTCGTCTCGAGTTACTCCAGTGTCGGCCTGTCTCAATAGTGGAATTTAGAATTTAGCTGTTAAGTTAATATTTATCAGGATCTTCATGGTGAAGCCCTTGAGGACAGATTGGTAACAGTTCCTTTCAGTTCGGTTAAAGTGAAGGGAGACACGACCTTAATAGTTTCTGCTCCTCAACTTTGGAATAGTTTATCATTTACTGTTAGATTACCCAGTTCACGGAAATAAAATAAAAAATGTTCTCTCACTTTCATTAAACTGATATTTGCTGTTTTGTATAATATTTATTTTGTTTCTATTTCTGTTTTCAATACTTAATTATGTTTTGGTGCTTTTAAAGTGGAGTAGTTTGTAACGATTGCTTTTTAAAGTGCTACATAAGTTTTTCTTACGAATGGAAGGAAATTCACATGTGACCGATTGCTCACAGTCAGTTTGTATGTGATTCATCGCTTGATGACCAGAATCTGTGAATCACTTCTCGAGAAACTGACACGGTGGCTCACAAACCGAGAGGATTTCCATGTGGAATCTACAGCGTGGAGGGTTTGACACTGAAACTCATGGCACGTCCATGCTTACGGGACTTTGTTGAGGGACACTGGGCTTTTTGTTCACAGGCGATTTCTCGCAGTTGTAGGCAGTCTGTTTTAGGCCTCGTAGACCATCTGCACTGCCGAAACCACAAAGTGCTTTTTGTTCTTCAAGGAAGTGATGCAAGAGATCCCTTCTGAGTGGCCGGGGTGCGAGCAGCATGAGCTGTCCTCAGGCACTGGCATGTCACCCATCACCATGGCAGCAGCCCACAGATGTTGATGTCACCCTCAGGCTCGAGACGTCTGATGCATATTTATTTTATGCACTTATACTTGTGTGTGAATGAAAAGATAAGTGAACAAATCACAGTCTGTGTAACTAGTCTTTGTTAGCCCTCAGGTGTTTCAGTGCGTTTGCCTGCAGGTCTTAATGGTCATGTGCCTTTAACGACAAGCATCAGTGAGAAGAGGAAGAACAAGTCTGGTGTTTGAGCTGTTAATGCAACAGCCGCCTGTTACTTCCCTGAAACAAAAATGTGGAACATTCACTCACACTCACTCAGTTCAGACGGAACAAACTTTGAGGCTTCATCCACGATACCACTCCCCAGCTGTATATTTCAACTAAAGGAACATAAACCTCGACTCACAGAAAACTCCCCAGCAAAGCCATTCGGTGCGTCCTCATCGGCGGCCTCCTGTCTCTCCAGCTGGGCCAGGAACGTCCTCAGTACCCTGGCCTGCTGCTCCATGGCTGGCTGTTCACTTCCGGGGATATGACACCTCTCATGTCAGGTCACAGAGGTCCTCGTCCACAAGTCATGGAGAAGAGTGAGGTCGTCAAGGCTTGTGTTCAGGGCTGTGGGACCCCTGCTGCTGCTGCTGCACAGAGCACCTCTTTGGTGCAACGTTCACATCAAGGAACTATTGTGAGGGACTTATTCAAACTGTCTGAGAGGAAGCAAGAGTTAACTAACAGGTTCTGTGGTCATATTAAAAAAAATGTGCCGCACCCCCTTTGGTGTCTCTCCCTGGGTCCTAGAGTCACCAGGGTGTTTGATTGCATTGCAGTGTCACAGAAGGAATGAGAGGGAAACACCCACAAACAGAGGAGGCCGCACGCTTATAAACAGGCGTGAACAGCTGTTCCAGCCCCGAGGAACAGCTGTAAAAGACCAGCGGAGGAGGGATGTGGTTGGGGATGGAGGCAGAGGCAAAGGGAGTGGTGAAGAGAACAGGAAAATCCAGGTCTCTCCATTTCTGTCTCCTGAATTTCCACAATAAGCGTTTGTTATGGTAAACCAGTTCCCAGTCTTTTAGATGAACTAGTGTCCGATTAACTCTGCCAAAACTCTAATGTATTTATTTATTGTAATTTTGGGGCAGTCTGGTTCATAATTTCACTTCAGGCCGAAGGAGCAATAAAATGAATGAAATAAATATAAATATAAATATAAATATAAATATAAATATAAATATAAATGATAATGAATAATGAATAATGAATAATGAATAATGATAATAATATGGTGGTGACATCTAGTGGTTTTGTGGTAACATAGCACTTGCAGCAATTCTTCCTCTGTGGACCTGATTTGGTTCAATTTACTGTCAAATTTTGCAAGTGACACCATCGTTTACGTGAGTTCGTGTAATAAGGGTCTGAAATGTGTAAAAACGAATCAAACTGTCCGTAGCTGAGGTGAAAATGCAGTTTCCTCAAATCTCACTATATTTTAAAGAGGCTTTTACAAATTTCACAACCTCAGTTAAATGTGACCTAATTCGAAAGCAGGACATGTAGTATGTGTGTTCAGTTCGTGCAAAAGCATGCACCTCAAAGGAAGCTGCAAATAAAAGCACCCCACTCGAGCCTTCACCACAGTCCACTCGGGTGTTGGTTGTGATTGCAAACCTTTCATACTCACACCTTTAACATGGCCATGAAGATCTTCTGTCTCATTTTACTTTGTCATGGTGAGTGAATTATAATTTATAACTTCTATTGATAACCATTTTAAAATGTTGTATCATAGTTCTAAAAGCTAAAGAAGTCTATTCCCTTTAGAAAATGGAAAAATTCACAAATTGTTTGAATGACATATGGTTTAATAATTGTATCAATAATATAAACTTAATTCATAACTGGGAGATGAAAATAAATAAATAAAATAATTATAGTTGATGTTGTTCAGTTTTCTTTGTTGAACACAGGTGGACTAACTCATTGTCGTAGCTGCTTTGCAAATGTAATGAAATGTAAATGAGATGCATCACCTTGTTTCCAAGAAGCTCTGAGTCTGAGCGGAATCTCTTCTTTTCAGGAAGCCTTCAGCTGCAGTGTGATAAAAAACAGATCACAGCACATATCGGAGGCGAATTCATTCTTTTCTGCACATACGACACAAACCATTTCCTGTCCAATAAAAAGTACTGGTGTCGAGGGGACTCCAGGACCACCTGTACGATTTTAGTGCATTCAGAACATGTCGATCAAATCGGAGGGAGATCCCTCGTCATAGATTTAGGAAGAAGAGGGTTGTTTGTGAAGGTCACAGATCTGCAGTTTGATGACACTGGAGCGTACTGGGTTGGGATTGATAAAGTATACAGTGACATCATGACTTCAGTTAATGTGCTCATCACTGAAGGTAAGAACAGCTTTAAAGGTTCACTACAATCACAACATTATCAATATCTAGTGTGCGTTTAAACTTCTATTCCTCTACGCTGTCAACCTGAAGAGATTCAAATAAACGGTTTGCTTCTTTGTGCCAGTTCCGCTGTCCAAACCCAGACTGTGGCCCTTGACCTCTCTGGTGGACGGGCCTACGTGCTGGGGGCAGCCGGTGACTGTGCGCTGTGGTTGTGCACAGGGCTCTGGTGTTCGTTACGCCTGGCATCAGCGCACTCCTCTCAAGGACTCACTCCTCCACCTGTCATCAGACTTGAATCTTCACTGCGGCTCGCTGGGAGAGGACAGCGATTATTACTGCGTGGCCACTAACGCCCTGAGCAGTCAGGAGAGTGAGGTCCTCTCCGTGCAGGTCCTGAGGCCTGCACACAGCGGCTGTATCTATGTTGTGAACCTGCAGGGTAAGAACCGATGAGGTGTTGTATTCTCTCTGAGAAATATAAAGGTAAGAATCAACGTTCCTTGTTGTCTGCAGGGAATAATCAAACATTTACAGGACATAATAAGATGTTTTATGAGAGCACCTGCTCAGACTCTGATTTATTATCATTATACAGCAGATACCAACAGATATGACAGGTAAAGACATTAAGATTTGACTGGTAGGATTATAATACTGCTCAAGATAAAGTCTCCAAATCATTTGTACTTGCTTTGGTCCTCATGACAGCAGTGTCTTTAAGGCAGTTGTTGCTTTAAGGGAATTTGTACTTAATAATAATAATAAAATAGTACTTTATAATTCCTTTTAGGTATAGTAGGTATAATCGTTTGTGTCATTATGGATGATTGTTGCTGATTTCGTCAGTTTATTGCACAGCTTTATGGGTCAAGGCTGAACAACACATCCTACATTCATACTTTCCATTGTAGGCTGTAGAAGCTTGATATACGATGAGTGGCAGACAGAGGTAAAGGGCAAGTGACACTGCTACAAGTCTGTTCATTCTTTTGAACTTCTGGTATTGGGGATCGAAATGTGACGTCTGTGTTTGACCTGGTAAATAAAAACTCCAGTGAGTTCTTCTGAAACTTGTACAGATACTTTTTCTTATGGCTTTAATGTCAGGATCGGTGCTTCCTGTCTCGTTGCATCCTTACTTCTCTCCTTGCCCTCATAAAAGCTGTCAAAAAAGGAATAGTCTGATGGAATCACACCTCCTGTCCCTTAGTTGCAGAAAGAGCTAAAAACCATCCAAGCAACTTGTTTGATTGGATTAATTGGAATGATCATTGATAAACATCATCATTGTGAATACTGTATAAATAGATTATATATTGTTTATACAATAGATTTAAATTAATCCGTGTCAGAGTTTGACTTTAATGACCCCTAGTGGTGATATCAGAAAATACACTGTTGCAAATAGTACTATATATGGCCCATGACACAACTCTTCACTGCAACCGTCAAATTTTTCCACAAATAGAAAGACACGCCTTCAGTTTCTGTTTTGATCTCTAAACATTACAAATTATTGTTTAAAAACCCTCCACACAGGAGCTTCATGTTGACATTTATAACACTTACGCTTCATAGCGTATACTCACAGGGTGTGATCTGTTTCAAGGTTGCTGTACAATACATATTCCACAAGCTAAAAGCTAATAAAAGAGTAACATTTCAATGTCTTTGTTCATCATCAGGCCAACCCAGCTATGACTGTGCAGACAGGATGTGCACCACCAGTGCCAGCACTCCAGCTCTGACCACCAATGGGAAAATCCACACTGAACCAGGAAACCAGCCTTTACAAATTAATCACACTCATCCTGATCTCCTTCTGAAAAGGTCAGACTACAACACAGTTTACTTTAACCACCTTGATGGATATAATAAGAGCTTTTTAGTCACACTAATCAGATCTGCTTTTTGTTTTCAGGTTCCCGACATGGGCACCACTCTGGTACATGTTGCTGCGTTGGGGTTATTTAGCGTCCTTACTGGTATTTCTGTTCCTAGTTCTTAAATGTACCAAAACAAGACAAAGGAAATGTCCCAAGAGGAAGGGAGAGGTTCATTTCAAGCAAGTTCCGCACTCGGTTCAGTGACTTGCATTATGCAGAAGTAGATGTTTGGAAGTAAAGTTAGAATTTTGACATTTGCTTTGTGCAGTTTGGTGCAGAGCCAAATAAAAATCCTGATCCAGTGAATATAAATGTGTTTTCATAAGGAGGTATGGGCTCTACTGGGTGACATTCTTGTTTCCATGTACATATTTATGGGTGCCTAGCGGTGCACGCACCACTAGACGCAATGCATTGCACTCATATTGTTATTCCACGAAACTTAATATTCTTAGTTCTTCTTCCGTAAATTTTCGGCGTGCTACTCCTCCCACAAATTTTGTCACACATACACGAGACCTACAAAAAAACCTGCGGAATTACGTCGAATGGTGTGCTATGACTTTTCTAAGAATTTCGTCCAACAGTTTGCGAACAAATCGCGACAAAATGGCCGAAAACGACGAACGGGACTCAAGGTCTCTTGCCCAAAAGAACGAGAGACCGAAAATGACTGTTTTCAGGTCCTTTTTCCTTCACTAAAACCTTTACTTCCGTCCGTCACGAAAAAACGAGGAATTATTTCCGGCACCGACTCCCATTGGGTCTCAGGTTAATTTTGACTGAAATTTCTGGAAAGAGCAAAACGAAAAAAAAAATCCTAACTCGCTCCCACGTTCCCATTTCTTAACTCTCACAAATAAAAAAGATATCTGGTTGTTCTTTAAAGTCTTGGGATTCTCAAAATGTTTTCATTTTACAGATAGGACTCATAGATTTTGAATTAGAGCATTTTGTTCGCGATGTTCTCCCGAGGTCCAAACTGTCTCTCTATCTCTGACACAGGTGCGGTCGTTAGTGAGATACACACACTGAGGAGGGGGGCTAAAGGGGGACAGGGGGACAGTGGGATCTTTATATAAACTACTTCACAGGTATTGATCAACTCTGTATGTAGTGTGGTGGGTAGAGCAGTGGGACAGTGACTCAGAGGTGGTGAGTTCAAGTCCAGGTGGGGGCAGAACTTTAGCATTGCTTTTTCTTTGTCTTTCAGAGGGGGACTTTTGAACTCTTTAAATAGACAACTTTCTATGATTTTGAACAACAATGTGATGGATCAGTGGGTTGAGACGCTGACTCAGTGATCCATTGGTCGTGAGTTCAAAACCAACTGAAGCCAAATATATATTTTTGCTTACATGATGTCCAATTGCACTCAAATTCAATATTGACTCATCGTTACAGCGCCACCTAGTGGTCAGTGTTAAGATGAAGTGAGCAATCGGTCCAAAATTACTCACACTTCATCAGAGCCCGGACCTGAACAGATATATTAGTGTGTATGCAGTGATAGTGATAGCGCCACCTACTGGTCAGTGTGAAAATGAAGTGTGAGCAATCGACCCCAAAATTCTGTCACATGATCAGAGCCCCGACCTGAACAGATCTATTCATGTGTATGTAGTGACAGCGCCACCTACTGGTCAGTGTGACAATGAAGTGTGAGCAATCGACCCCAAAATTCTGTCACATGATCAGAGCCCCGACCTGAACAGATCTATTCATGTGTATGTAGTGACAGCGCCACCTACTGGAGAGTGTGAAGATGAAGACTTCATCAGAGCCCCAACCTGAACAGATCTATGTATGCAGTGATAGCGCTCTCTTTCTCTCTGAAACTGGTACATTTTCTCTCTCTCTCTTAAAGCAGCCAGTCTGTCTCTCTCTCAAATGGAAAGAGTCTCTCTGGAGCCGGCAGCAAGCACTAGGCACCCATTCGAAATTTCTCGGCAGGAGGAATTTTCTAGTTCTAAATACAGTTTTTGACAGATTTATATGACCTTTGAAACATAATCACTTTATCTTTAAGCCCAAGTGACAACTGTTCAAAAGTTGATGAAATTCCATCAAGCAGTCTGGGAATATCACATTAAAGAGGCCAAAAACATGAAAATCAAAATGAGTTATATCAGAGTAATAAACGAACCTAGTATAGTACAGACAGTATTGAAACTTAAAAACAGTTTAACATTGTCTCTGTCATTCCCAGAATAGACTTTTCATATGGGACACCAGTTATTAAAGCCCTGGCCTTTTAATGTGGATTATAACTTTTGTATATATTTACATTTTGTAGTATATCAATATTGTTTTTATTTCAATTTTTTTGTATGATGGTTGTTAATGATTAATAAATAAATACAACTAATGAGAAAACTGAGACGTCATATTTTCACTGTTTTCCCCTGTAAATTCAGATTGATATTGAACCGGAAGTAAGCCACGTTTTACTACTTTAACTCAATTTCCATAGAATCTTCAGAATGTTGTCTGCCCTTGATGTGTGGTTAGTGGGCGATGGATATAATAAGAGCTTTTTAGTCACACTAATCAGATCTGCTTTTTGTTTTCAGTTTCCAGACATGGGCACCACTCTGGTACACGTTGCTGCGTTGGGGTTATTTGGCGTCCTTACTGGTATTTCTGTTCATAGTTCTTAAATGTACCAAGACAAGATAGAGGAAATGTCCCAAGAGGAAGGGAGAGGTTCATTTCAAGCAAGTTCCGCACTCGGTTCAGTGACTTGCATTATGCAAAAGTAGATGTTTGGAAGTAAAGTTAGAATTTTGACATTTGCTTTGTGCAGTTTGGTGCAGAGCCAAATAAAAATCCTGATCCAATGAATACAAATGTGTTTTCATAAGGAGGTATGGGCTCTACTGGGTGACATTCTTGTTTCCATGTACATATTTCTAAATACAGTTTTTGACAGATTTATATGACCTTTGAAACATAATCACTTTATCTTTAAGCCCAAGTGACAACTGTTCAAAAGTTGAAGAAATTCCCTCAAGCGGTCTGGAAATATCACATTAAAGAGGCCAAAATATGAAAATGAATAGGAGTTATATCAGAGTAATAAACGAACCTAGTATAGTACAGACAGTATTGAAACTTCAAAACAGTTTAACATTGTCTCTGCCATTCCCAGAATAGACTTTTCATATGGGACACCAGTAGTTAAAGCCCTGGCCTTATAATGTGGATTATAACTTTTGTATATATTTACATTTTGTAGTATATCAATATTGTTTTTTTTGTATGATGGTTGTTAATGATTAATAATAAGTACTACTAATGTGAAAACTGAGACGTCATATTTTAACAGTTTTTCCCTGTAAATTCAGACTGATATTGAACCGGAAGTAAGCCGCGTTTTACAACTTTAAACTCAATTTCCATAGAATCTTCAGAATGTGGTCTGCCCTTGATGCGTGGTTAGTGGGCATGGTTAGGCGTGGCGTGTCGGACACAGGAAGTGAAGCGTTTGTCCGTCCAGAGCCACGCCCTTCCATGTCAGATACACAACACAGGGTTCAGTTTCCTCCTCAGTCCCCGACGCGACAGCAGCTTCCTTGTGCGGCTCTCCTCGTCCCACTGGGTGAGTTTTACATTCTTTTAACAAACCACAGTCAATATATGCGTTTGGTTTTTCTTTATCCAGAGTGTTAGTCTGGCTGGTTGCAGTCATTTCAGACTTTAAGTCGTAAAGGTCATAAATATGCTGCGTGAAGAACAGAAAGAGGAAAATGAGGAGGCAGGTGTTGATTCTGAGTCTCTGATGCTCATGAACTAGACTTTGTTCTGCACTGTGAGTGTTATAAATATACACATCTGCCCTTGTGTATATTTAATTCTTGTACATTCAGCCTTTAACAGAAAGTGCAAAAAACAAAGCTTATCACGTCCAATAAAAGCACGTTCACCAACTTTACTCACAAAAACACTTTTCACTTCCACCTCGTTGATATGAGGGATGTTTTCATATGTCACGTGTTTGGTGTGTGCACATTGTAATGGTCACCAGCGTAATACTAAGCTAATACTGCTTCACCATTTCGTTTTGAATCCTGTTCTTTTACACTATATATTTTTTTACCCATATGATTTATATTGTTGTCTAAACGTGATGTTGACACGCTCATGTTATATTAACTCTTGATGGGTTTTTGTCTGATGTTTATTTCAATCGCACTTCAAACACAGGCGCTTTGTCAAAATGACGAATCTGCGGCCGAGTCTGCAACCGACCAGCAACATCTGGAATAAAGACATGATTCCCAGTTAAACTGGAACACCGGCTGACAAACCACGTCCCTACGCATATTTATGTGAATTTTACATTTTGTTTCCTGTCAGCTGGTTGAACACAACGTCCACACCCAGGATCTAACGCTAATTTCGGCGTAGATCCTGTCACTTAAATCGCTACAATAAAGTCAAGAATCACGTAGTTAGCTTCCCCGAGACGCCTTCAACCCGTAGCTTCAACCGGTGTGTTGAATCATTTTCACCCGATCAAAAGTGTCACTACGGACAATGTGTGAAGAAGCTCGATGAGACCAGACACAGAAGAGCCGTCACGTTAGCTGACTAAATCCGACATATTTTGAATGGTGTTTTTAGCGTGAGGTTGTGTTTATCCAGTTGTGTTCCACTGTGAGAGCCTTGCTAATTCACGCATGTTTTTCCTTCATCAGAAAATGGAGCTTGTGGACTTGTCCCGTTTCGTCATGGATCTCACATCCGTCCGTCTCCTGCTCATTGTTGGTCTTGTCGTTGTCGCCCAAGGTCAGTGTGGAAGAGCTAATGAATCAGGAGCCAAAGTGAAAGCAACGTGAAGCCAGGCCATTGTGTTGGGTCATTGTCACAGACTCCCCCTTTAATCTTCTCAGTCATTGTGCAGTAAAGTGACATGAAATGTGATACGAGCATAGTCAGAAGGAAGAAAAAGAGAAATGTATATCAAACGAGAGACTATAACTAAAATATAGTTGTGTTTTCATCATTTTTTGCTACTACAACTATCTGTACAGCACAAATAGACTGACTTCAACATGCTTTCACATGACGGCTCACTTCACTGCGGTAGAAGTGTTGATTATAACATTTTCATCGTCTCTACAAACATTTAGAGTCACAGAGTATAACCTCTATTTCTGTAGAGCTTTTCTGGTCCTGATGAGCATTCCAAGCTCTTTAAAGCACAGTTTTGCAATTCACAATCAATCTCTCAACTAAAACGAGAACCGCTGAAGGTTACAGATCCCAGTTAAAACATTTGGCACCTGTAGTGCAGTCCACTAATTTCAATATCTTTGACGTTCACTCTCTTGCCCAAGGACACTTCAACGTGCAGGAATGTTTTGTTTTCTTTACTCAGCTAAATTGTGA